>NC_139586.1:9245731-9585731 GCF_946808225.1 Silurus aristotelis
AAATGAAATTAAGTCATTCTCTTAAATTTCACTAAAACTTTGTAATTGATTGTCTGTTATAAATACAGTGCTATCTACAGGGTTATTTATATAAATTGGATACTTCCATTAACTTCCATTAAAACATGAAAAAGAAAAAAAAAAATTTCTTCAATAAAAACAAAGAAGGGCGTCTGAGGTGACGAGAACAGAACCAAAGGCTCTGCGTTATGAATGTACCTCGTTAACATCATTACCTTAATGACAGCCGCTAGCTGCACGTCTGATCCTTTTCTAATGTATCTGCCTCTAGCGCCGAGTATGACAGAACATTGTATGATGCCAGTGCTGACACATGTTATAAATCTCCCATGTCTGTAGCATTATAGTTCTGCCAGTTGGTACAAGACTTTGCTCTTCTCTCTGGAATTGCATTTCATTAACTTCTGATGAAAAATGAATTTTGAAAAGATTATGCCTCTTTTTCCACTTCAATTCCAGCCATTCAATTGCACTTCACCTTTGCTGCACTAGCGATTTCTTTCATTTATTTAACTATGGATCATTCTTTCTCCAACGTAAAAGAAGTCAAGAATCTAAGAAACATTTAAGCAACATAAGAATGTCTGAAAAAGGATTATAAAGATATTATACTATTTGTAATTGAATTCTCAACTTGGTAAAGATTTGTTAATTAATATGTTCCAATATTCAAATATCAGGCTGATATTAATACACTTCTAATGCATTATCATTTCTGTGTTAAAATATATATATATATATATATATATATATATATATATATTTTTCAGGTAACAGCTAATTTACAGGGACACATATGGCAAATGTTTCACATGATTTTAACCAAATATTAACTTACTAAAAGCATGTTATTTAACAGCATATACTAAAAATACCTATACATTGCATGGTTAAAGAAAAAATTTTGCTCATTTAAGTGGTGAAATTGTCTAAATAAACATGTTTTATGTTAGGAGTCAGTGTCAGCACTTTGCAACAATCAGTGAACGATAAAATAAGTGATAACTCACTTGTCTCAAGAACATTCCACAACATAAAATGTAACTATAAACGGTTAAACATTATGACATGCTGTTTATTAATAAATAAGAAACTGTAATCGTTGATAAATCTCTGTGATATAAGAGAAATAAAACATTCTAAGTAAGCAGTTATGATAAAATAATCCACTTTGGTCAGCTTCATGTCAGGTCGTATCACATTATCCTGTCATGAATTATGTCCCTATATAACAATGGATCATCAAGTTTTATTTCTTATATCTCCCCCCTCTTTTTTTCAGCAAAACCTGATACATCACCACACCCACATTATCCTGCTGTCTTTACCCAGGCAATGTCATGTCTATTTACAGTTCCTGATGTAAATGTGTACTAATTACTTGATAAACCAAACATTGCTTAGCTAATAGAAAGATTTTTATAGAAAAACATGCAGACATGATTTCTTCCCACTCACCTTCCCAGCTCATAAGTCAGGTTAAAGTATGTACCTATCTTTTCCAGTTTCCAATGAATGTCTAATTTGTCGCTGTGTTTTCGGATTTGTTATTGTGTTTCATGCAACGATTCAGACAAACTGGAAAAGGTAGGTATAATTTGTGAATGGAAACTTACCAATCATTGGACGAGACACCTGTCATTCACCTGTATATCTTGAATGACAGGTGTCTCGTCCAATGATTGGTAAGTTTCCATTCACAAATTATACCTACCTTTTCCGGTTTGTCTGACTTGTCGTTGTGTTTTCAGATTTGTTAATTTGTTTTCAGATTTGTTGTTTTGTTTTCGGATTTGTTAATGTGGCCACCGTAATTTTATGATCTTATCTAACTAACACTCATATATGATTGAAAGATTTACATGGTGTAATTGTTGTGTTCAGGCTAAATGCTAGGGGTTGAGTACTATATATATATATATATATATATATATATATATATGTGTGTATGTGTGTATGTGTGTGTGTGTGTGTGTGTGTGTGTGTGTGTGTGTGTGTGTGTGTGTTTTCACAGTTATAATTAACTATGACAAAAGGTATGATACTCATAGTTATATTAATTAATGACTTGTTAATTATTGATTCATGAAAATGCTATGTTCCTATAAATGAGCAATCATTGGATGCCCATGAAAAGTTTGGTTGGTTGCTTTAATTTGGCCTTTCTTCCTCTAAAAACACAGAGCTGATTCATGTAGGAATTTCCTGGATAGTGCTTATGAACTGAGATAATGTATTTATTATTGAAATAACAACAAATCATCATTAGAATTACAACCTATTAGATCCTGTAGATTTAAACCGCTGCTGTAATTGTAAATACTGTCCTGGCATCATCTTAGCACTCTTTTGCTCACAATCCGCTCATGCACAACATCCTTTCAACACACTTAATTGTTACTGGTAGACTGGTTTCATCCTGTTCCAGCAGTGTTTCCTTGCACCTGTTGCTTCTGACTTGCTCATTATCGATCTAAATCTGGATTTCTTTATGCTCCTTTGTGACAATGTCTATTGTTAAGCATTATGAATTCAGAATAATCAATTTATGATGAATCTACTTTCTCTTCTAAGGCAGAATTAGTGGACGTGCAATATGGAAGTTTCGAAGATCTGAGACTAATTGGAGCTGAGGTGAACGTGACCAATAAAATAGCACTGCTTAAAATTGGAGAAGCACCTTTACTAAACACGGTATGTTTTTTTTTATTATTATTAATAATTTCTATCTTTACATTATAAAGTGCTGTCAGAGTTTTGGATCAGCATTGAGATTTTGTATTGATGATTTATTATGAAACAGTAAGAGTCACTGAAACACATTAGTTGCCAACTAAGCTGTTAATTACCATGCATATATTCAATATAGATTTAACACTTGGAATTAGCATGGTGTAATATTTCAACACTTTGTTCCCTTAGTAACGGGAACCACAATGTGCTTAATAGAGGGGCAAATTATCAGCCTCAAAAATGATATATAGTTTAATTATTGTAAAATGTACCTCTAAAATCAACTTTGAATCATTATGATTGAGGTGCTTATAATTAAAGGGTATATTATTTATTCCTGCCAGTCCAAAAAATTTAAATATTTATTATGTACTTCTGTGTTATGGCATATTTTGTTTAAATGTCCTTATTTTAAATACCCCATAATTGGAAAACTTGTCAGAAGAATAGGTATAAATGAACATCTCTAGATTACGTATGTAACCCAAGGACTAGTCAGTGTGGCATGATTGGACTCTCGTTCCCAAAGCATTTGCTATGCAGCTCGAGTTCCTGAAAGGGAATGCCTCTATGTTACGTATATAACCTTAGTTCCCTGACGAAACAAAACGCTGCATTGTAATGTTTTGGAAATGTTTCCTTGTTGTTCACGCTTTGAATCACGCATGTAATCCCGCCAACGGCAAAACGCTATGTCGACGGGGTGACGTCACGACCAGGAAGGTAAAAAATGTGCATGCAGTGGAGTCTACGCTAGCTTCTGCAAATGAAAACGCAATGAATTAAGGTTACATACGTAACCTAAAGATGTTTCCCCTTCAGGAACTAGAGCTGCTTGCAACGTTTTGGGTACGAGAGTCCAATCATGTCACACTGACCAGTCCTTGCCTAGTGTGTGAGAGCACATCCAGAGCGCATGACAGAGGAGAGGAGTGGCTCTGACGTAGAGGTCATAGAACCTGACGGAGGTGAGCGGGGTGGACCAGCCCGTAGAGTTTCAAATGTCCTGGAGTGGGACTCGAGTGGACCAAGACGTAGAGGCCGCCACACATTGCAAGCGCTAGACCTGGCAGGTGAGGCAGGAGAAAGGGGCGCGCCCATCTCCTGGCCCTCTGTTTGCTTGCGAACCCCATGACATCCGATGCCGCTTTGCTTAGGCAAGAGCTGGGCCTGAGCCATGAGCGAGAGCGTTCTCCTCGAAGAGCACTCTTCCAGAGCAGAGAGTGCACATAGCTATGTGGCTACAATGCGAGCAGTCAAGTCCCTCGAAAGCTGACCAGGCATGCTCCTCTCCCAAGCAAACAACACACAAGCTGTGTGTATAACCCCCGAAATTAAACGGGGGCAAATAGGAACAAACAGTCGGACATTCTGCATGTTTTTCAAGCTCATGCCTGCACAGATTCATGCACAAAGCGCTAACCTGAACACACAGAAGCTAGCAGGGGCTCCACTGCATGCACATTTTGTAGCTACATGGTCATGACGTCACCACGTCGCGTCTTGCTGTTGGCCAGATTACACACGTGATTCAGAGCGTGAACAAGGCAGAAGCGTTCCCAAAGCATTGCGACGCAGCTCGAGTTCCTGCGAGGGAACCGTAAATTGATTACTGATAAATTGATACTAAAATAAATTGAAAGATTTCAGCAACAATTTGATTTTAGTGAAACATCTATGTTTACTGGAATGTTTACTCTATGCCAAGATTTTCTTTCTTAATGCAATGAATGCTGTTGTACTTCTTCCTATTTATTCATTTTTCATATGCTTTGTTAATGTTTGGACACATACCTTTTTTTCTGGTCTCTAACACTGTCCTGTCATTGATTGCTTGCCGTATTGTGTTCACCTCTTCTGTGTTAAATGTTTTTTGGTTTATATTTGTTTCTTGTTGGATCTTTGGATCTTCTCATCCATTGTACATGTGCAATTCTGATCATGATAAATACCATGGTAAACCTTCTTTCCTTTTTTTAAAAGTTGTGTTTTACATTTATTACCAGTGTCGGTAAATAATATTTTATATACAGCCTTAACAAGTTTTGCCAGCCAAATACATCTTCTGCTAATAAAGCATTTATTTAGAGTCCACCTTGTATCTAACCATGAACAGTTAATATATTTTATGATTCTGCATTTTAATCAGGATAAACTACAAGTATTGAAAGACATTTGACCGGCAGTGGGCAGTGCACATCAGTGTGCACCACAAACAGCCTACAAGGAAAGATGCTTATATACACTTTATTAGGTACACCTGTCCAACTGCTCTTTAATGCTAATTTCTAATCAGCCAATCACATGGCAGCAACTCAATGCATTTAGGCATGTAGACATGGTCAAGACGATCTGCTGCAGTTCAAACCGAGCATCAGAATGGGGAAGAAAGGTGATTTAAGTGTCTTTGAACGTGGCATGGTTGTTGGGCCCAGACAGGCTGGTCTGAGTATTTCAGAAACTGCTGATCTACTGGGATTTTCACGCACAACCATCTCTAGGATTTACAGAGAATAGTCCGAAAAAGAGAAAATATCCAGTGAGCGGCAGTTCTGTGGGCGCAAATGCCTTGTTGATGCCAGAGGTCAGAGGAGAATGGCCAGACTGGTTTGAGCTAATAGAAAGGCAACAGTAACTCAAATAACCACTTGTTACAACCGAGGTATGCAGAAGAGCATCTCAGAACACACAACACGTCGAACCTTGAGGCGAATGGGCTACAGCAGCTCATTAAAATTGGACAATAAAAGATTGGAAAAACGTTGCCTGGTCTGATGAGGCTCTATTTCTGCTGCGACATTCGGATGGTAGGGTCAGAATTTAGCCAACAACATGAAAGCGTGGATCCATCCTGCCTTGTATCAAGGGTTCAGGCTGGTGGTGGTGGTGTAATTGTGTGTGGGATATTTTAATGGCACACTTTGGCCCCATTAGTACCAATTGAGCATCGTGTCAACGCCACAGCCTACCTGCGTATTTTTGCTGACCATGTCCATCCCTTTATGACCACAGTGTACCCATCTTCTGATAGCTACTTCCAGCAGGATAACGTGCCACGTCATAAAGCACGAATCATCTCAGACTGGTTTCTTGAACATGACTATGAGTTCACTGTACTCAAATGGCCTCCACAGTCACCAGATCTCAATCCAATAGAGCATCTTTGGGATGTGGTAGAACGGGAGATTCGCATCATGGATGTGCAGCCGACAAATCTGCAGCAACTGCGTGATGCGATCATGTCAATATGAACCAAAATCTCTGAGGAATGTTTCCAGTACCTTGTTGAATCTTTTCCACGAAGGATTAAGGCAGTTCTGAAGGCAAAAGGGGGTCCAACCTTGTAAGGTGTACCTAATAAAGTGGCCGGTGAGTGTGTATATATATATATATATATATATATATATATATATATATATATATATATATATATATATATATATATATATATATATATATATATATATACACACACACACCTTGAATAAATATTTAGGACACATGGTGTTAAAAGTTGGTGGTAGGGAGGTGGCTACCAGGGTGGTGGTAGCTTGGTGGTCCAAAGATTTGGACTTTGGATCTGCAGTTAAAATCACACCCATATCTTAAACTAAAAACTTAATGAATTAGATACATTTATTTTGTCAGGCACTCATATCCAGAGTGACTTACAGCTGAGCAATTGAGGGCTAAGGGCCTTGCTCAAGGGCCCAGCAGTGTCAGCGTTAACTACCACCGCCATTTAAATGTAATTTGCTCTGGATAAGTGCATCTGGTAAATGCCATAAATGAAACAGTTCAAGGTGAGTCATCTTGAGCTACTTGGTGGGGTGGTCTGGTCTCTTCTCACCTCCCAAAAACACAATATTAAGAAAACAACAAAAATTAAAATATTATTCAAATGTGAATTTGTGTATAATTTCTGAACAGCATAGGTTTACAATTATTATTTTTCTACTTTTTCTAATTCACATTTTTTTGTTGTGGTTATTAGAGTTAATAAAGTTTCATGCAGATTTATTTAAAAAAGTATTTGAGGATTTGATCTTGATTTCTGTAGAATCAACTGTTGGCAGAAAAGTACTTTAACATAAAAAAAATACTTGACGCATATCTTCATCTTCAGCCTCAGATTCCTTTTTTTTTTTATTTTTTTTTTTATTTTATTTAATTTTTTATTTTTTTTTTACCGTTTCTACCAAATATAAATATAACTTCCTTGACCTCCTTGACAGGGCTTTTAGCAATTTCATGTTCTTATCAAACTGAAAATATACACTTCTAAAAATATATGATTAAAAGATTACTTGGTGAGATTGGTGGGTTCTGGATGCCAAAGGTGCTTCACTGTCTAAAAATCACAACAGTATCAGACTGAAATCAGGAAGCTATAAAGAATGCTAGGGCTTTCTTTTTTCTACTGGAGATAATGTTTTATAAATACTGTTTTTTAAGTAATTTATTCTGTAAATATTTTTATACAGAAATGATACCAAAATGTTATTTTTATATAATCTAATATTATAATTTGTAGAAAATAAAGCACTAGTCATAGAAGCAAGCACAACAAAGTATTTGTTAATTTATTGTGCATTAATAGCATGGGAAACTGAATTGACACATATGCATTAGCTAGTAGTTTAAAACACAAATAAAACTGGCAAAAACATATATTAATAACAAAATTACTGTGAGTCATTCTGCACAATACAATAGGAAAAAAAAAGAAATATATATACAGTGAGGAAAATAAGTATTTGAACACCCTGCTATTTGGGACTTTCTCCCATGACTCCTCTGGATCATCCAAATAGTCATTGGCAAACTTAAGACGTGCCTGGACATGTGCTGGTTTAAGCAGGGGAACCTTCCGTGCCATGCATGATTTCAAACCATGACGTCTTAGTGTATTACCAACAGTAACCTTGGAAACGGTGGTCCCAGCTCTTTTCAGGTCATTGACCAGCTCCTCCCATGTAGTTCTGGGCTGATTTCTCACCTTCCTTAGGATCATTAAGACCCCACGAGGTGAGATCTTGCATGGAGCCCCAGTCCGAGGGAGATTGACAGTCATGTTTAGCTTCTTCCATTTTCTAATGATTGCTCCAACAGTGGACCTTTTTTCACCAAGCTGCTTGGCAATTTCCCCGTAGCCCTTTCCAGCCTTGTGGAGGTATACAATTTTGTCTCTAGTGTCTTTGGACAGCTCTTTGGTCTTGGCCATGTTAGTAGTTGGATTCTTACTGATTGTATGGGGTGGACAGGTGTCTTTATGTAGCTAACGACCTCAAACAGGTGCATCTAATTTAGGATAATAAATGTAGTGGAGTCGGACATTTTAAAGGCAGACTAACAGGTCTTTGAGGGTCAGAATTCTAGCTGATAGACAGGTGTTCAAATACTTATTTGCAGCTGTATCATACAAATAAATAGTTTAAAAATAATATATTGTGATTTCTGTTTTTTTTTTTTAGATTATGTCTCTCACAGTGGACATGCACCTAAGATGACAATTTCAGACCCCTCCATGATTTCTAAGTGGGAGAACTTGCAAAATAGCAGGGTGTTCAAATACTTATTTTCCTCACTGTATATAGTCAAATGAAAACATTTTGTCTTTAAAGACATCTTAGATTTAAGTAAATGCAACGTCAGATGTATTATTTATATTTAATCAAACTGAAAAACCATGTATGAAATAAGTACACCTTATGATTCAATAGCTTGCTGAATCACCTTTAGTAGTAATAACATCTCTCTTACATCATTTTTAGGGAATTTCGGCCTACTCTTCTTTACAATTTGTTTATGCACAGCCCTCTTTAAGTCTTGGCACAGCATTTCAGTTAGGTTGATGGCTGAACTTTGAATTGGCCATAGCAACACTTTGATTATGTTCTTTTTCAGCCATTCTGGTGCAGATTTGCTGGTGTACTTGGGATCATTGTTTTGTTGCATGACATAATTTCTGCTTAATTTTAGCTGTTGAACAAATGGCCTCTTATTTTAATCTTGAATACATTGGTTAATACATTAAATTAATGGCATCAAAAACTCATTGACTAAAAGGTTCCCAGGTCATCTGGCTTAAAAAAAAACAAGTATCTAGTACAGTGTTTGACAGTTAGTATGAGATGTTTGTGCTGATATGCTGTGTATGGTGTAGCGAATTTAGCTCCCAAAAAAGGAAATATTTATTAATAATTATAAGTTATAAGTACTTCTAAATATTTAAGTTGTTGAATTGATGGTAATGGAATTAACATTATAATTATTAGGTCTGTTGTTCACCAAACAGACAGTATAATATTCTATTAATTCTATAAAAGAGGTATCTTCCCACCCAAGAAAGACACAACCCCGCTTTACTTTATACCGTACAATTAATAGAGCATGTAGTTCAGATCGACTATTGCAGGAACCTTGAAATGTGAGCGGCACTCAGAGACAATCACTTGAAAAATGAAAAATATGGCATTTAATGAATAAGACAAAACACAACACAGAACTAACTACACAAACACAAGAAATAAAGAAAAGAAAATAAAAAATTAATAAACAAAAGTTAAAAATAGGAAAACGAGGAAGAGAAGGAAAAAAGTCTTCAAGGAAATTCAAATTCACCTTAAAATTAAGGGGCTCAAGCTTAAGCACGCATTTAGACTGGTTGGTAAAACGGTTACTTGCATTGGCTTGTTGCACAAGTGTCTGGATGCAGTAGACAATAGAATCTTTAAAGATTCGGTCAGGAGGAAGTCAGATGTTCTTTCAAGTTCTCCTGAAGATCAGAGCAGTTGTTGTTTTTCAAGGTAAAGCTTGGTGGAAGATCTCATCTCAAAGAGTTGCTGCTGAGCTGTTCTGAGCATTCAACTCTCTGGGCCTTTGGGCCCCCTGGCCTCCGAGCCTTTCCAATCGAGCCGAGCGATTATTTAATTATTAAAAGAATGCTTCCTTGTGGTGTGTGTGTGTGTGTGTGTGTGTGTGTGTGTGTGTGTGTGTGTGTGTTTGTGTGTGGGTGTACTGTGTAATGTATAGAGACTGGCTTGTGTTATCAGTTGAATGCTGCTTTGAAGTCAGCTGGAGAGGTCAGGGTTTGTCCGGCTTCGTGTCTTCCAGGGTGGGGGTATGACACTGTGGTATAAAAACCCCTCATCCTTTGATTGAAATGCAGATGTCAAGGGTTAAAAGGAATGCCTCGGACATGAAATCTAAATGACCTGTGCCAGACATTACAATGGTTTTTCCCAAAGGTGGTGCTGTGCATTATGGCGACTATGTTCACTTTGTTTTTTCTTCAAATGACATTGTTCCAGAAAACTTGTGGTTTGTTCGATGCAACTTTGCAAACCTAAGTCATGCTGTCATGTTTTTTTGTAGAGAGAAGAGGCTTTCTTCTGCTAACCTTTCAAAACAGACAATAGTTGTTTAGCATGAAGAGTCTGAGATGTAAGCGTTGTTTCTTTTCCTCAAGCATTGCCTGGTCTGACCTAGGAGTGAATTTGCTGGGACGTCCACTCCAGGGATTTGCCACTGTCTTCAATGTTTTCCACTTGTAAATAATGTTCCTCACTGTAGAATGATGGACTTTGGACTTTGAAATAAATTGTTTGGAAATGGCCTTTTCCCCAGCTTGATGGGCAGCAGCAACATCCCTAGGTTACGTATGTCACTTTGTCAACAATGCTTTGGAAATGCTCCCACGTGTTTATGCTCTGAATCACTTGTGTAATCTGTCCAATGGAAAGGCACAATGTCACCAGCAGGGTAACGTCACAAGGAAGTCATAAAAGCAAATGCAGTGGAAGCAGGAAGTGTGGCCTGGAGATGCAGCGTTTTGTTCCCTCAGGGAACCAGGGTTACCTACGTAACCTAGTGACATTCCCTTTCAGGAACTCGAGCTGCTATAACAATACTTTGAAAAAGAGAGTACAATATCACCAGAATGACCAGTCCCTGCCTAGTGTGGGTGGGCACAGCTAGGCCGAAGGACGGAGGAGCTAGGTGTGGCCCTAATGTCAAGGCTAAAAAACCTTTTGACGGTCAGCGCGGTCGCCCAGCCTGCAGCATTCCAAATGTCTTGGAGAGATGGACCAGGCCTTTGAGGCTGCCACACTCCAAGTGGAGTGAGCTCTAACCCCGAAAGGTGTCCACAATCCACTTGTTGAGGGTCTGCTTGTTTGCAGAGAGGCCCTCTTAAATAGTAACAAACAGACAAACAGCTGCTTTTACTTTCTCCACAGTTCCGTTCTGTGAATGTATGTGTCTAGTGCACCGGTTAAGCTTCTCCTGGTCAGGGACCTGAAAGGGAGGAGAATAGAGCATACAGCATGATGGGTCATGGGGGAACCAAGGGCACCTTTGGAACATACCCCAGTTTGGGGTAGAGAAAGGCACTGGCCATACCTGGGGTAAACTTCATTTTGACTTGACTTGAGACAGGGCCACAGAAATGGCCTGAAGGTCCCTGAGCCTCTTTAGTAAGCAAATAGCCAGAAGGAATACTGTCTTGAATGTAAGAAACTTCAAGGGCCGCTCGGGCAAGGGCTCCAAGAGAGGCTTAGACAGGGCCTCCTGAACAATGGCTGGGTCTCACAGAGGCCCTTTAGGTCACACCCTCAGCCTCAGCAAGCAGAGCATTGCGGCTTGCAATAGCCAAAATGTAACCTTTTAGGGTGGAAGGAGACAATCCTGGGGCAAACTGTCCCTGCAGGAACTTTACTATACCAACCAGGCAGTTAACTGGGTCCAAATGGTGGTGCAGCATACGACTGCCTTGTGAAGGGAGCTCTAAATAAATAAGCAAGCACTTGACAGTTCTCTGAATATGTTATTGTTTCTATAAATTTTTGTTTTTATTTATCTAGAATTACCTTGAGTATAATATACAATTTTAGTTAGTTTCATTTACTGCTTTAACATGTGAACACAGATATTGTGATTTATTTTTTTTTTTTTTTTGGTACTGCTTTGAATTCTACCAGTGCCCCTGGCTCTCTCAGGCAGCATTTGTTTGGGAAGGTTTATTGATTTCCTTTAAAGTGAGTGCTTGGACCTGTAGTCCATGAGGATCAAGCTTTTTAACTGCTCCTCCTTAAATGATCAGTCAGAAAATGATGATACTTATAAGCTCGTATACGCAAATCAACTGGTAAGAGCGTAACAGAGCTGAACTTATTTACTTAAAAAAAAAACAACAACATGTAAATAATGAAATTATTGACCATGATGCAGTACATTCTCAAAACTCAATACCATCTGTGAAGATCTTTTAAAGCCTGCACATGTCCTTTTGAGCTATGAATGCCTAATATAATCAAATCAATGATAATTAAAGCAAGGAAAGCAAAAATAATCCCATGAATTGACCCTCTCAATGCAGCCTGATTTAGATACAATGAATGCTGCTTACATGAGGTTTGTTTTGAGCTCATGATGTGTGCTTTTTTTCGCGTTTCCATGCGCCTGTGTTTTCAGCCTGTCTTTGCTTTAGACCTCTATGGATTACAATTAGATGCAAGACACTATATATACAGAATATGTTTACATGCTACTTATAGCATGTAAATATATATATATATATATATATATATATATATATATATATATATATATATATATTCCACATGTGTTAATTTATAGTTTTGATGCCTTCAGTGTGACTCTACAATTTTCATAGTCATGAAAATAAAGAAAACTCTTTGAATGAGAAGGTGTGTCCAAACTTTTGGTCTGTATATATATATATATATATATATATATATATATATATATATATATATATATATATATATATATATATATATATATATATATATATACACAGTATATCCAACCACATGACAATGGGTTCCTCTAAGCTTCTATGAATAAAAAATGTATATTCTATATTCTTTATCTATTTATTTCTGTAAAGCTACTTTGTGACAGTGTTCACTGATAAAAGGGCTAAACATATACAATTGAATTCAATTAAATATAAAATGCATATTGTTTCTCTGTTTATTCAAGCAGCACTTCACAAATTACCCAAAAATATAGTTTGTTGGTCTGGGAAAACCCATCAGATATCACTTTGGCTGAATTGCGGCAGCCGAAAAGTGCCAAAACATCTTGGATTTTCAGGCTGTACATATTTTTGACACCTCTACTCTAAGAAACTGTAATTATATCTCACCAAAAAAATGTGGAAAGTTACTTATTTTTTTATCCTAGACTTGTCTCTTTGTCTGTTTGGTAAGAAGGGTAATTTAACAAACACAGCAGTTAAAAACTGCCCAAACATGTCTAAAAACTTTCTAGCCAAAAGTGGTTGCATCATACAGTGGAAATTCTGATTTAAGTGAGCTGTTGGCTAATTACATGCCATAAGAAAATGGATTTAAATCTAATCAATGCATTTTGTTATCAGACATTAGCTGTCAAACTGTCAGTAAATCTATCGGGCCATCATGGCATTGTTAAATAAACTAATACACAAGCAGCATTGGGCAATATTTTAAAAGGTTAATATAAAAAAAGAGGTAAACATATAGTATGTGAACTGAATTATTTAGCGAATAGTTCTTGATTATATAATGAAGAGAATATGAGAATTAGTTTTATTACAAATACAGTATATACATATTTAAAAATTTCTTTGCCATTGCCTACAATCTCAAACTAATACTAATTCTACAAATCTAGATGGCAGGTACAATTCAGAAAGTGAATGCAAGTTCATTTCTGCAAACACACAGTAAATACACAAAGAAAAAGAAAAAGGAAAAAAAATGGACATGAGCTAAGAACACTGTGAATGACATTTAAGATTCAAAGAGTATACTTATATAAGTGCTATGCTAACTATCCTAAATGTAAATAAATGGACAGGCATGGTCTGACATGGTCCTGTAGAGTGCATAGCTGAAGAGAAATTTAGTTTGTGACTAGTTTTTAAGTAAAAGTTAAGTAAAACAGTTTTATAGTAAAATATATTGTATTATGTGTATTTTATGTATTATGTGTATGTATATATACATATATTTCTAATTTTTTTTTTTTCTTTTTTATACTATAACTTTCCTTGTGACACATGCAAGACAAGCCACGATTTTATTTTTTTTTTTCATGAATTCATTTTCTTGCAATTCCATAAATAAAAAAAATCACACCAACTGACATTATTAAAGCATTCTGGATGCTGCAGAGTTTGGAAGTAAATGTCAAATGTTTTTGTGTTTAGTTTATTTTTTATTTGTTATTTTATTTTTGCTTACTAGTTTTTTCTATTTAAACACGGTATTTTGGCATTTAGCATAAAGGCCATGAAATGTGTAAGTTTTTTCTGCCTTAAAGCAACTACAAAAAAAGAGAAATACCAATCAGGTTTTCATTGTTGTCTGTGAATACCAGATTAGAGCTTGTTGACTTTTGCCACCTTCTCCACTTACAAATCCTTTTAGCTACATGCTTATAATAAAAAAATGATTTATTCAAACTATTCAGACTCCTTTCAAACCACCTATTCTACATATATGTCTAAACAGTAATGCCTGAATATAAATTAGTTTTATGGTAATATATGGTAACATAGAACATGTTTATCTTCTTCTTCTTCTTCTTTCGGCTGCTCCCATTAGGGGTCGCCACAGCGGATCATCCGTCTCCATACCACCCTGTCCTCTACATCTGCCTCTTTTACACCAACTACCTGCATGTCTTCCCTCACCACATCCATGAACCTCCTCCTTGGCCCTCCTCTTTTCCTCCTACCTGGTGGCTCCATCCTCAGCATTCTTCTGCCAATATAATTCATGTCCCTCCTCTGCACATGTCCAAACCATCTCAATCTCGCCTCCCTCACCTTGTCACCAAAACATCCTACAAAAACGTCCCTCTAATAAACTCATTTCTAATCTTGTCCATCCTAATCACTCCCAACGAAAACCTTAACATCTTCAGCTCTGCTACCTCCAGCTCTGCCTCCTGCCTTTTAGTCAATGCCACTGTCTCTAATCCATACAACATCGCAGGTCTCACCACAGTCCTATAAACTTTCCCTTTCATTCTTGCAGATACCCTACTATCACAAATCACTCCTGTCACTCTTCTCCACCCACTCCACCCTGCCTGCACTCTTTTCTTTACTTCTCTAACACACTCTCCATTACTTTGCACTGTTGACCCCAGGTACCTGAACTCCTCCACCTTCTCTAGCTCTTCTCCCTGCAACTGCACCACTCCACTGCCCTCCCTCTCATTCACACACATGTACTCTGTCTTACTCCTACTGACTTTCATTCCCCTTCTCTCCAGCGCATATCTCCAGCTCTCCAGGCTCTTCTCAACCTGCTCCCTACTCTCACCACAAATCACATCATCCGCAAACATCATAGTCGAGGGAGACTCCTGTCTGACCTCATCCGTCAACCTGTCCATCACCACTGCAAACAGGAAAGGGCTTAGGGCTGATCCTTGATGCAGACAAACCTTCACCCTGAACCAGTCTGTCGTACCTACTGCACACTTCACTGCTGTCACACTGTCCTCGTACATGTCCTGCACCACCCTCACATACTTCTCTTTCACACCTGACTTCCTCATACAATACCACAACTCCTCTCTTGGCACTCTGTCGTACGCTTTCTCTAAATCCACAAATACACAATGCAATTCCTTCTGTCCTTCTCAATACTTCTCCATCAACATCCTCAAAGCAAATAAGGCATCTGTGGTGCTCTTCCTCGGCATGAAACCATACTGTTGCTCACAGATGGTCACCTCTTCTCTCAGCCTGGCTTCCACTACTCTTTCCCATAACTTCATGGTGTGACTGATCAACTTAATTCCCCTGTAGTTACTGCAGGTCTGCACATCTCCCTTATGCTTAAAGATCGGTACCAGCACACTTCTTCTCCATTCCTCAGGCATCTTCTCACCTTCCAAAATCCTGTTAAACAATCTGGCTAAAAACTCCACTGCCATCTCTCCTAAACATCTCCACGCTTCTACCGGTATGTCATCTGGTCCAACCGACTTTCCACTCTTCATCCTTTTAATCGCTGTTCTCACTTCCTCCTTACTAATCCTATCTACATCCTGCCTCAACAGCTTCACATCATCCAACCTTCTCTTTCTCTGCTTTTCCTCATTCATCAGCTGCTCAAAATACTTCCTCCACCTTCTTAACACACTCTCCCCACTAGTCAACACATTTTCATTTCCAGTGTGTTTGCTCTAACTTGCAGCACATCCTTCCCAGCTCGATCCCTCTGTCTGGCCAATCGGTATAAATCCTTTTCTCCTTCCTTAGTGTCCAACCTCTCATACAGCTCCTCATATGCCTTTTCCTTGGCTTTCGCCACATCCCTCTTTACCTGCTGCCACATCTCCTTGTACTCCTGCCTACTTTTCTCATCACTCTGTCTATCCCACTTCTGTTTTGCCAACCTCTTTCTCCTTATGCTCTCCTGCACTTCCTCATTCCACCACCACGTCTCCTTGTCTTGCTTTCTATTTCCAGATGTCACACCAAGTACTTTTCTAGCTGCCTCCCTCATCACTCCTGCAGTAGTTGCCTAATCATCCAGCACCTCTTCACCACCACCAAGCCCCTGTCTGACCTCTTCCCTGAACCTCACACTACACTCTTCCTCCTTCAGTTTCCACCATCTTATTCTTCTTTCAGTCCTCACTCTTCTCCTCTTCTTCTTCGCCTCCACAACCATCCTACAGACCACCATCCGATGCTGTCTAGCTACACTGTCCCCTGCCAACACCTTACAGTCTCCAATCTCCTTCAGGTTGCATCTCCTGCATAGCATAGTCCACCTGTGTGCACCTTCCCCCACTCTTATACGTCACCCTATGATCCTCCTTCTTCTTAAAATAAGTGTTCTCCACTGCCATTTCCATCCTTTTAGCAAAATCTACCACCGTCTGCCCTTCCACATTCCTCTCCTTAAAACCATACCTACCCATCACCTCCTCATCACCTCTGTTCCCTTCACCTACATGACCATTGAAGTCTGCCCCAATCACCAATCGTTCTTTCCTAGGTACACCATCTACCACTTCATCTAATTCACTCCAGAATCTTTCCTTTTCCTTCATCTCACAGCCAACTTGTGGAACATAGGCACTGATGACATTTATCATCATCCCTTCAACTTCTACCTTCACGATCATCACCCTTTCAGAAACTCTCTTCACCTCCACTACACTCTTACTGTACTCTTCCTTCAGAATCACCCCTACACCATTTCTCTTTCCATCCACACCATAATAAAACAGTTTAAACCCACCTCCAATGTTCCTGGCCTAACTCCCTTTCCACTTGGTCTCCTGAACACACAACATATCTACCTTTCTCCTCTCCATCATATCAGCTATCTCTCTCCCTTTACCCGTCATAGTACCAACATTTAAAGTACCAACCCTAACCTCCACTCTCCTATACTGCTCCTTTCCCTGCCGTCTCTGTAGACATCTTCCTCCTCTCCATCTCCTTCTTCTGCCAACAGTAGCCCAATTTCCACCGGTACCCTGTCGGCTAACGATACCTGTGGCGGTCGTTGTTGACCCGGGCCTCGACCGATCCGGTATGAAATTCTTATTTGTGATCCGCATATTTGATTTGGCACATGTTTTACGCTGGATGCCCTTCCTAACGCAACACTCCTCATTTACACCGGGCTTGGGACCGGCACTACGAGTGCACTGGCTTGTGCATCCATAATGGCTGGGTTAACATAGAACATGTTTATATACCTGTTATCATCCAATTCTCAGTTTCAAAAACAGGTTATGAGAATAGAAAGCTTTCAACATAACTTATCCAGTGTGTGAATACTCCAGTTTGTCTAAATAGCTAGTTAGATTACTGCATCTGTTGTGGTCTAATTTCTCAGTGATCTGTTTGTGCTTTGCTAAGCTAATCACCAATGCTGCTGTGTAAATGTGCTTGGTTTTC
The DNA here is from genome assembly GCF_946808225.1 of Silurus aristotelis. NCBI lineage: Eukaryota > Metazoa > Chordata > Actinopteri > Siluriformes > Siluridae > Silurus > Silurus aristotelis. Next base: position 9,263,436 of record NC_139586.1, read on the forward strand.
ATGATCAGAAAACAGCACATCTGTTCGCTCTGGGCGTGTGTATTTATTTAGTAGACAGTCTGTGTTCTCTGAATATGTTGTTACCCAATTTGCTGAACAACTTTTCATTGTAATTTTATATATATATATATATATATATATATATATATATATATATATATATATATATATATATATATATATATATATATATATATATATATATATATATGTGATAGGTATTTTTTAGTGTGTTATACTCCATCAGATTGGCCATGATAAAAGTGCCAGTACTATACTATACTATACTATACTATACTGCACTGCAATATTCTGCATTGAACTATAATTGTACTGTATTATATGATACTAAACACTATTCTACTACAATAAGGGGCTTGCCAGGGTGATCCCCAGGGCACTGAAGTGAAAAGTCATTTTAGAATTATTTGATCTAACATAGGGGGGCTGAGGCTTATATGTTAAGCATTAAAAAATTTGAACGGCAAAATGCTGTTTGTGTGTGTTGCTGGAAGAACACATAAGTGGTACACTCTTAAATTTGCTATGGCTATTACCATGCTCAAGTGGCTCGCTTTGGACTGAAAAACTGTTCTAATCCACAAGCACACTACACATCAATGTTTCATCTAATTTTTTTCCTGATTTTTACTCCACTTACTTCCATCTTTTTCTTATGAATCACATCAACATTAAGTTCAAATCCCACTTCTGAGAGCCACCCTCGGTTCACCCCTCTTTTTTTTTTTTCTGAAAATGTCAGCAATTGCAACATGTAGCTCCCCCTTGAGGAATTTGTACCTCTGGAAACTCCTGTCTTTGTCTCAACAGCTTTCTCTCCTGGCTGAGATGGGCTTCGGTGCTTGTCTCATCTACGTGGATCCGTGTAACCTCCCCAAGGATCAGTCTTTCTTGCAAAAAGCATTTGGTGTAACATTAAACCCAGGAGGCGACCCATCAACTCCAGAGTACCCCAGCACAGGTAAGAAAAGTGCCCCATCGGTATATGTTATACAGTATATGTGCTGGTTTTGCAAGCCTTATTCTTAAAACAACCTCTATTATTAAGTCAACTAGGCATGCTAAACTCAATCTGAAAGTCTAATGGGGGTAGAGTCCTCCGGGATATCTGAATGCCTGATTAGAAATGCATAAGGAATGAGTAAGGAGAAAGAAGGAGAGAGAGAAAGCGAGCGCGAGAGAGCGAGAGAGAGAGACCTAGTGAAAAAAGAGATATAGAGAAAACACAAAAGGCTTATTTAAGCTTTGCTAGTTTTGCATTGTTTGGCTTGATGTCTGAAGACTGAAATTCTGGCATAAAATATGACTTATTTTTGCAAAGAAAAGTCACATGGAAGTAATTTGCACATTTTTGTTTACTAGTTTTCACATTCAACACTTCCCTCAAGTAGACCTGCTCTTTAAAACACAAGCCAACAATAAAGTCAGAAAAAGATGTAAGTTGAGCTCATGAATGACTAAATGAGTACTTAGACTGCTCCTGAAATCCCACAATACCGCTAACACACCTTATGAAGGGCTTGTTAATTAGCCGATAAGTTGAGTCAGGTGTGTTGGAGCAGGGGAAACATTAAAATGTTTTCCCCCCAGGCCACTACACGACTTGGAATGGTAAACACCAGACTGCGTACCTTTACCTCCTGTTTTCACATCATGCATTATTTAGAACTGGGATTTTTCCAAAGATATAGAGTTAAGGTTTTAAAGCAACAGCTTATTACTACAGTCTAAGCATCATTTATTGACCTGAAAAAAAAAATTGTATTAGAGCAAATAAGCATGTATTGAATGTATATAAATTTGTATTGAATAATTCTACACAATCACGTTAATAGCCTCTTTTTATAGTTTAAAATATGAATGATTTTTTACAGACCACATGTCTATCCTTTTTTGATAAATGATTTAGAATCAACAAGAATCTAATCACAGTCAATAAAAATTGATTTATAGATGTTTTTTCCACAAGCCATTGTGTCATGGTTGGCTGGCAGGAAGGACCAAAAAGCAGGATGCCACCGGAAGAATAAAACTAGGTCAGAAGGGGTAGCACAGGCAAAAAATTGATAGAATGTCCGAATACTTATGAGCACTAGGTCGCACCACTCACAGGGTTAATGCTTAATGTCTGCGGCACCGGGAGCACAAAGCAGGGGGCGGCTGGCTGACAGTACCCCCCCTCCAGGTTGCTCCGGGTGGTCCCGCTGGAAACGAGAAATTAGGTCAGGGTCCAGAATATGGCAGGCCTGATCGGATACTATAGCGGACGGTAATGGTGGCAGGGATTATGGAATTAGGTGGCGGTTCTTTCTCTTTGAAGGAGTGCAAGCGGGACAAGGCGTCAGGCTTCCCATTTCGAGACTCCAGCCAGTAGGACAGAGAAAAGTTGAACCGCCCAAAGAACAGTCCCCAACGTGCTTGACATGGGTTAGACGCTTGGCTGTCCACAGATATATTTCAAATTCCAATGATCGGTCCAGACAAGAATGGAACTTCAGACCCCCCCAGCCAGTGACGCCACTCCTTTAGGGCTAACTTGACCGCCAAGAGCTCTCGCTCTCCAACAGGGTGGTTCTGTTCAGCTGGACTGAGACAACAGTTGTCCCGGGCACCTCTCTGGAACAGAATGGCACTGACCCCCAAATCAGAGGCGTCCACCTCCACCAGGAATTGGCAGGTTGGATCCAGAAGAGCCAGGACTGGGGCTGAGGTGAAGAGACATTTAAGCTTGGTAAAGGCCTGTTCAGCCTCTGGGTTACATTTAAAGGCCTGACGCATGGAGGTGAGTAGGTGAAGGGGGAGCCACGACAGAAGTATAGCCCCTGATGAATCGGCGATGGAAATTGGCAAACCCCAAGAACTCCTGCAATTGCTTATGGGTGGTGGGTTGAGGCAATCCTTTTACACCTGCTTGGTCCATCTGAATGTTACCAGCTGAAAGTACCGAAGTACCGAACACACATGCTGGACATGTTCGTCAACCGAGCGCGAGAACATGAGGATGTCATCCAGGTATACGAACACATAGTGATTAAGCATATCCTGAAGAACATTGTTTACTAGTGCCTGGAAGACCACTGGTGCATTGGTGAGGCCAAACGGCATGACCAAGTACTTGTAATGCCCCAACAGGATATTGAACGCCGTTTTCAACTAATCCCCCTCCCAGATACAGACAAAGGTGATAGGCGTTATGAAGGTTTAACCCCCGATAATCGATGCAAGGACGGAGGTTCTTGTCCTTCTTCTCCACAAAGAAAAACCCAGCACCTGCCGGAGAAGAGGGGCAGATCATTTCAGCAGCAAGCGAGTCCTGAATGTTTTGGGTCATGGGTGCTGTTTGGGTGCTGAAAGATGATAGAGCCTGCCACGGGGATGCATGGTTCCAGGCAGGAGATTAATTGTGTGGTAGGCTGGAGGAAAAGAACTGAGGTCGGGGGGAATCTCCGGGTAGCACAAGACTGGTAGAGGTGAAGGGGTAAGGCAGTGAGATTGGCAATAGGTTCCCCATTCGATTACCCGACCACTGAACCAGTCTAGGTGGGGGTTGTGCTTGCGGAGCCAGGGAAAACCATTTATGACTGGTGCATATGAGGCCAAGAGATCACCAAGAAGGGTGTCTAGGGTGTGTCCATCCAGGGCACGAACCTGGAGGGTTCTTGGTAGTGGCTCAGTCTCCAGCTCCAGCTGGCGGGCAAGGTCTAGATCCATGAATTCAGCATTCGCACCAGAGTCCACAAAGGCCGCCAGCAAAAAATCCTGAGAACCAGAATGGATGCGGATCCTGAATAAGGGTTTGGAAGGGAGAAGAGTGCAGCTCAACAAGAAATCCACAGTATAGACAGAGTGTCGACATGCAATTTCCATAGGCTGCAGTGGGGAAGAGGTTGCCAGGGAAGGAGTACAAGGGGGTGCATGGTGACTGGTCAGAGGCAGGCAGTAGACCCGCTCCGGATGGCGAGCAAAATGCTCTGAGCGACGTTCCTGTATTCGTTGGTCAATCCGAGTGTGCCAGGGCGATCAAGGCATCCAGATCAGGTGGGAGCTCACGGGCAGCCAGCTTGTTCTTTACCTGTGCTGAAAGTCCCCGAATAAAGGGAAATCAGCAGCGTAATCAGCCACTGAACGGTCGCCCTTCGAAGAAAAGAGCAGCGAGCGTGCAGCATCCTGTCGAGTGGATGCAAAAACCTTGCGGAGTTCCTCAGAGAAGGAAGTGAAGGAAGAGCAATGCGAAGACTGATTCTCCCACTCAGCAGTGGCCCACCACAAGGCCCTTCTAGAGAGCAAGGAGACAACATAGGCCACCTTAGCTTGTTTAGTGAAAAAAAAAGGTTGGAGTCAGAAGCATCCACGGGATCCATAACTGGCTAGATTGTTCTGTCAGGGTTGGCTGGCAGGAAGGACTTAAAAGCAGGACGCCACCGGAAGAATAAAACCAGGGGTAGCACAGAAAAGATAGATTGTCTGAAAACTTATGAGCACTAGGTCACGGCACTCACAGGGTTAATGCTGAACGTCCGCGGCACCGGGAGCGCAAAGCAGGGGGCGGATCCAAGGAACCACCACACACAATCTACCAACTATGAAGAGTAATTCCTAGCACAAGCCTTTTCTGAGCTTCATAAAGCTGCCTATTAAGTTCCATGCATGCTACAGTACATAACAAAGTAGGTGAACACACTTACATAAATGCCCTCTTTTAGATTCATAAGCTTACATATAACCACAATTCATTAATGTAAGTCAGAGTAACCCCACTCAGAGAGCAAAATTAATTCTCGTCCCTCTTAAACATTTGGCTAGCATTGTTATGGCAGTATCTCGATTCCTTGAAACTTGTGATCTGCTGTGCCACTTAGGAACCTGAATCTGTCATGTAATGGGAAGAGAGTTGAGATTGATACAGTTGGAGTTAAAGGTGTATATACTAAAAGAGGCAGCAGAAAAATCCAACTCCTGAGGCAGATTCAAGGTCATAAAACAGGGAATATGTCAGTCGATCAACAAACAAGGCTAGACAGGAATAGGAACCAGAAGAAAACAGGGCAAGATTAAAGTAGCAGATGTATAACAGCTTGGTAAAGACAGAGACTAACACACTGCTGCATGTATACTTCGTGAAAGTAACAAAGGGCACACAGGGGTTTAAATAAACAAATTAATCAAAACAGGTGCAGACACTAAGGACACATGAAAGAAAATTTAATGACAGGACATCATCTGAGAAACCAAAATACAACATACCTGAAAATGTTAACACAACATGGAGACTTGGAATTGGCCATAGTGCTACAAGTCAAAATAATAGCTCAGAGGATATTCCTGACTACATCTATATGTTCTGAACATGTACAATTACAGACTCGGTCATAGAACATCTATTGTGGTTAATTCAGTAGCAAAAATATATGCAAACTACTTAGGTGAAGGTAGCTCATCGAACAAGAGATTAACTATAGGTCTGGAAACAAAAGGTCAGAAAGGGAAGAGTTTCAGACTTTCATAGTTTTGTCATTTTTTTTTTTTTTTTACATTACTGGTGTGAATAGTGAATGGACCACATGGCTTGATTCAAGTATGCATTTCTTCCCTTAAAAGTATGATGCACCAGTATAGAACAAAATGACCAGTTCTGTCCATAAGCTACCCAATTACACATTAGTCAAACATTAAGCTGTACCTGAACTCATCTGAGACAAGGAATATTATGTAGCTGGATATTTTCATATTGTAGTTGAATAGCCCTTCTCTACAATCTAATGGACTGCAAAATGCAAGGTATTCTGAGTCTGAACAATGCAAATTGGTACCCTGGCGTTATGTCCTGGTAGTTTAGGGGTTAAGCTATTCTCAGCATCAGAGTACAGCTGCTTTGGCTTTTCTCATAAGTACTCAATGTGGCATGTGCTTGCATGTGTATCTATTTGTTCCAGTGTTCTGATCTCAGGTGGCTAATCAGCAGGTGGTCCATCATTATTTTCAAATAAGACATTGTGTTGTTCCATTTAGCTGCTATAATGATTCATCTTCTAATACAAACAAGAGAACAGGATTCACAGCCTCAGCCATTTTGGATAAACGATGTGCCACGTCATCACCATATTAGTAGGGACTAAAAATAGATATCCAATTCCAAAAAATTACAGATTAAAAAACAAAATTTTTTTCCACAAACAATGTAAAATTTGCTTGGAATATTTGTGGCGCGCGGTCAGGGCCAGCAAAGCCTTCTCTGCTGGCCTAAACGCTAAAGTAATGACCTACATTTACAAGCTAAATTCTAATATTTGTTCTATGATATTGTATTAATTTATTTCCAACAGTCTATTCTTTTTATTTTGTTGTGTTTCTCTTCGCTGCACTGCTTCGTGTATGTGGATGTCAGATTTTTTGTCCAATCAGATTTCAGCCTCTATGTGATGCCATGTCAAGCTAATCTGCTTAGGACCTGCAAAGTCTGTCCTGCTGGCCCTTTTTACTATAGAGAATATTACGAACAGGTCTGTTTCTTTAACCAACCAGATTTTAAATTTGCCTTACAGGGCCAGATAGCTGGCCCAAACTAGCGTCAGCATTTTTCCGTCCTCTGATTGGTTGGTCAGAGGGAAACTGTTACAGCCAAGTTTGACTGGCAAAACACGTCTGTAGCACTCTGACCACATTAATACATCTGAGTTAGACTTTTTTATGCCTTCAGAGAAAGAGAAATTGATTTAGTCTGGGACATATTTAAAAATATATTTTCCAGTTGTAGTGTAGAGGTTTGGAGTTGTCTTAACTGGGTTTCTTGCTTTAGTAAAATGGTATTCCCCCCTTAATATGCAAAATCCGCCTCTCTCTATAATGCCATGCGTTGTTATATTGCTTTTTTGTATAGTATCGATGGTTTCTAGAATCGTGACGTGATAGTGGCGGTATTAAAAGATGGATTAAGATTCCACACTGAAGGCCCAAGTACCAAATGCACGGCAAGACCACTGTGGAATCTAATGTAATTTTTTAAGTAGTAACTGGTGTGAAAACAACATTCTGTTGATATGATAAAAGCTTTGTAATAACTGAACAATTCATGTGGTTAATCATTTTTACGAAAAGAAAAGAAAATCTTATACTGGACAATTAGCAGCTATTGTATATTAAAACAGTGTATAGAGGGCTGAGAAAAAATATAAATTATGATTATAATCTTACACATTTTATCTGTATATGTACTGAAACATTGATCTACTACAGTTAAAGGCTACCATTTTCACTGTATAAATAGGGGGCATTACTGCCTTTGTGTGTATTTAATGGTCTTTTAATTTTGCTCTAATACATTTGACTTGTCCATAACAAACACATAAACATAACAAAAAAGTGCAGAGCAGAAATCTTCCTGTAATGCTGCATCATTGCTTTGGAAGATTGCTAGCTATGTTATGGGACAACTGGGAAATTTATCTCAGAAGCAAAATTAACAGCAGCTGATAGTTAGCTGATATTGACTCACCCTCCCTGCATTAACAATTCTGATATCAAAGAACCAGGAGGATTCTTCTGCCGTTTTTTTTTTGTTTAAAGTGAAATCAATAGTACATACAGTTTACAGCCTAGTGAATTGAATTTATCTTTAGTACTTTCCAGTAATTTCATCTTTTAATCTCTTCTTATGTTGGATCTGTGAAGTGAAGCCAAAATTCAATCAGAAAATATGACTAAACTGTTGATTATTTGTTGCATTGTTTTAGCATGTTTGCTTTGTAACTGAAAAAGGTTGCATGTTGGTAATTGGAAAATATTTTTGATATTTGCCAAAAACTATTGCCAAAATTGTACACTATTTAATACCATCTTGCCTAGATTTGTCTTTTTCTTCTTTAATTAGCCTTTATTGTTTGATAATCATCTGTCGCTTGTTTCATATACAGTAGTATACACTGTAATGATTAGTATGTTATACGTGAAACTCCATGTCCTAGAATGTGCCACCCCATTTTGGACCAGTGCTGGTTTAACCCTCTGGAGTCTGAGGGTGTTTTTGGCCCCTTGAGAGATTTTGACATGCTCTTACATTTGGTTCTTTTTAGTTGCTTTTAAAATAAAATATTGACAAGAGACTTATTACACTGTATTCAGCACAAAGTGGGCTACCATAATATGTAAATAACTTATATGTGTGTGTTTGTATTTTTGACAAAATAAGGTTTATGCGTGGTTTTTGAAAAAGGAAAAAAAAAAAAAAAAACTCACTGAAATAAGGCTTCAAAACCTATAGTAAACATGTTTTCCCAAGACTTTTTGAGAACAGATCTTCTAATGTAGGTTTTTTTTTAATCATGTGAAAATCATCCTGCCTGCTCATTCCCATTAAACAATACATAGATTTAAACTTTTGAAGACACTTTTTACTTTGAAAGGCCATATGCGAAGAGGCGTCGACATGCTGTGACTGACAGCTTCGTAGACAATGGGTCGCATAATGAGCTGTCGATTACATAATGAGCTGTGGATCACTGAGCCAGGATCTGAGTGAGAAGTACAGTACAACAAGAAAGAATGTGTTTCCTTTGTGGTTTATTTAAAATACACATACACAAAGGGAATTGTGTAACAATAAAACAATACAGTACAGTATGTATAAAAAATAAAGAGTGCAACAAAAACAATAACACAATACACTACAGTAGGGTTCCTCAAATCCTAGCCTGTAGGGCTACAATACTATGCATTAAATAAAAAAATAAAAAAATAAAAAATTATAAAAAAATGAAAAAAAAAAAGAGTGCAACAAAAACAATAACACAACACTATGCAAAATCCCTGTGCCACTCTTGAAAGCAGTTCCTGTTCAACTGAAGACACAGGTAAACATCGCATGCCAGGCATTTCCAAGGTGTTTTGTGGTGCTTACCATGCAATGTTTTGCAACGTACACAGCTCTTGCAGCCAGCAGTGGCAACATTTCTGACATCAGAGGACAGTTCAGCTCCTGGAACTGGTACATGATCAGAGTTGGTCCGTTTTGGCACTACTTTCTGTGTAACGCTACAAAGCTCGGCAATAAGTTGTTCCATAAATTCTTTATGGGACACAACACCATACAGTTCTTTATGCACAATGAAACTGTTGGTGGCAGCGATGTCCAAGAAGTGTAGAAAAATCTTCCGGTACCACTTCATTGTTTTGTGCTGTTCTGTGTAATATTGTAACAGTTGATCAGACAGGTCAACGCCCCCCATGTGCTGGTTGTATGCAGTTACAAGTGCGGTGAATGGAAATGTCTTTGTTTCCCATTTACCTTGTAATTTTACCCTCCTCTGCACAATGTCTGCTGTATATGCACAATGAGACCTCTCGTGTGTCCATCCACTTCACAAATACAAGAGGCCCATCCCGAATCCACCTGATGGATCCCCTAGGAGAGTTTTTAGAGAGAGAGTTATCTGCATTTCGAGGGCAATCTTTCCTGTTCTCTCTGTATGTCCCACATGCACCAAACTGCATGGATAGCAAGTCTTTTAACAGCTTTGGACTTGTGTAAAAATTGTCCATGTACACATGGTACCCAGAGCCTAAAACTTTACCATCCAAAAGAGAGGTCACAGCATCATATGATAGTCCATGGCATGTGGGAAAGTTGTTCTTTCCTGTGTATACAGAAAAGTCCATGGTGTATCCATTTGAGAAATCAGCAAGAACAAACAACTTGAACCCCCACTTAGTTGGCTTGGCTTTCATGTACTGTGTCATCCCAGTGTTAGCTTTGCATGCTACCATCCTCTCATCCACGGCTAAATGTCTTCTAAGATGATAGATTGGTTTGCAGGTCTTACAGATTGTGTCCATTAGCGGTTTCACTCTGAACAGACGGTCATGTTCAGATGTGCCCCTCTTTCTGTCGTTTTCTTTGTCTGCATCTGGGTGACATGTGTACATTCCACGAAATTGTCCTGTATCTGTCCCTTGACATTATTGTTGCTGGAAAGGGAACTGTAAAAATACTGCTCCAGTAGTCTATGATGGAGGGCAACTTTACCATTGCCATGTAAAATAAGAGCCCAATGTAGCGGTACATCTCATTCACGGTTACATCTCTCCATTTGTATTTGCGTCCCTTGGCTATTGACTTGGCAGCTTGAGCATTTGTGTTGTGGCACAGAGTTGACACATGTCCGGGAAAAAACATTTTATATAGACTACATGGAGAATGAGAGTCAGAAGACCTCAGTTGAGGTCCAGGTTCACGTATAAAATATAAAATATGTACTTACTCAGGATGATTCTCGGTCGAACTCAAAATGGAGCAACGCCTGCGTGGCCTGGTGTGGGTTTCCAGTGAAGGCAGGGGTGATGCAGCCACATTCCTGAAAGTAAACAAACAATATATTTTAGGATGATGAATAAACTTGAACAATATATATATTTGTTAGCATGCATTGTACAGCCTATAGGCCTATTTGTGGATGGGCAATAGGACAGATAAATGTTTGTTGATGGGCCATAGACCATAATGCATCTCAGACATTTACACCATCACCATTTATAGCTGAGCAAATAATATTGTCATTGATAAAGTTTTTTGCATATGTCATACAATGCGATAATGATTCAAACTAAATATAATTTAGGAAAATATAAAATATGTACTTACTCAGGATGATTCTCGGTCGAATTTAAAATGGAGCGACGCCTGCGTGGCCTGGTGTGAGTTTCCAGTGAAGGCAGGGGTGATGCAGCCACATTCCTAAAAATAACCAAACAATATATTTTTCAGTATTTTTGATGAATACACTTGAACTATATATACTTGTTAGCATGCATTGTACATATAGCATTTACACCTCAGCATTCCGGAACATCTCTGTTAGCTAACACTACATAACAGCCTTTCAGGATGATTAGTGACACCAACCAAAACTGAACTGAGGCTAAAATATAACTTTATATAACGTCAACAATATTTAGGGCATACAATTACAAACAGTTAATGTTACAAATGAGCAGATATCGGCATATTTTTGTTGTAACATTAAAAGACAATGCTGACAAAAGCTAGGCAGAGATGTCTACAAACAATATGAGTTTTATATGATCAGAATGTAAGACTAAATAACTTACTCATCGTAGGAACTTGCTGGAAAGTCCTCGAATTGGTCGATTCGCTCTTCAAAATGCAAACGCTTTTCATTGGAATCGCAATCTTCTTCGGATGAAAAGGTAAATTCTTCATCACTGTCCAAAACCATCTGAAGAGCTTCCTCACTGGTGTAGCGTGTCATCGTAATCGCAGCTGAATGTGTAATAATCTCAGTGGAATCGCATTGTTTTATGCCACTGTCCGGGGGGAGTGTGTGTGTGTGACTCAACGTGTGAACTGTTTTACCTGTGAATAGTGGGGGGGCGTTAGTCCCTCAATTTTGCAGAGCATCAGCTATACACAGGGCCCTGTAAATGAGCTGTTTCTATAGGAAAAACTCCCTGAGATAGTTGAGCATAAGGAAGAAACCTTGAGAGGAACCAGACTCAAGAGGAACCCATACTCATCTCAATGTCTATTTATTACAGCTAAACGATTTTGAGGTTTGGAGTGATGGTGATCCAATGCAAACTGTAGTCCTGTGTCAGTGTTGCAGACTGTTGACAGTGAATACAGTACAAATCCATCCTCAAAGCTCCTGTCTTACTTCATAATTTCATAGATCCCCAAGCCATAAATGTGAAGCATCCCTAGCTGCAAAGAGTGGCCTCCAATCAAAGAGAACACCATCCAGAGGCAAGACAGGACGAAGCGGGCAGATCCTGGGACATGAGAAGGACAAGAACACTGGTACCACAGGGGCATGTTTAACTTGACCAAGAGCGATAGAGAAAGACAGAGAGAAAGAGGATGGGTTCCCTTTTGAGTCTGGTTCCTCTCAAGGTTTCTTCCTCATTACATCTAAGGGAGTTTTTCCCTGCCACAGGCTCATCAGGGATAAATGTACACCGTTCACCTTGACTCCCTTCAGATCTGTTCCTTTACTAAGAAAAACCTAGCGATAAAAGGCTCAAAACTGAACACTGAGACTGTGTCTGAGTCCTGAACATTAATTGGAAGGCTGTTCCATAACTGTGAGGGATATCTCTGCCCCCTGCTGTAGTCTTCATTATATGTGGTACCAATAAATAGCCTGTACCTTTTAATCTAAGTGGGTATCTTAGTATTTAATCTAAGTAGGATCATAATGGTACAGTTGTTACTCAAATACTGTGGTATACTAGTAGTATTTTATAATTAATGCAAGATTTGTGATGTGTTCCTATTTTATACTGTAATTAGAATATGCATATATTTATTCCTCAAGATAGAACAGGTTCTAAACTAACAGGATAAAAAAAAGGCATTTTAGTGTGTGTTTGTGTGTTGCTTCAACACAGTTCTGAAGGCCAGTCTACTGCATTTAACACACTTACTCATGACAGTAGACCTCACCAGAGCCCTGGCTGTCCCTGGCATTCTGCATGTCTGCCATCTCTGGGACATGTCATTACGAGAATGATGGCGTGGTCCTGCTGAGTGCGGGCACGGTGGAGGTTGCAAACAGATGTCTTAGCAGATGTTTCATGCCTAGTCCCTCTACAGAAAAATCTCTGTCAGGTATTCTGCGAGAAAGCGAGGCTAGTGAGCTTGTTGAAAGCTGTACGGCCGTCCAGGGGAGCATGAATTATTCAGCCTGGTGGAATATTGTCTTCGCATTTGTTTTGCATGACAATGAGAGCGAGTTTGAGCAATCTGGATTTCAGCGGCATGGGTCAAAGCTGTGCCATTTGATTATTCTTCACACACCTTAGTGCGGATTAGATTGCATAATACTCTATAAATAAGTTAAAATAAGTGGGTCTTGAGATAGGCGAGATATAGAATTTATTTATTTTTTATAGAAATGTTCTTTTTCTTTGTGACTTGCACTGGGACATACAATAACACCTGTTAAAAACTCAATGTATAAGGATGTATTTAATAATAGAGTTCAAAACAGTTTTTTTTTTTTTTTTGCTCTAGTCCAAATTTTCTAAATATAAATTGTCATGTAATAAATATGAACGTGGTAGTAGATGTAAGTGTTGGTATTTTTAAGAACGGATACAAAGACACGAAAGAAACAAAACACTAAATACTATTAAGCATGAACTAAAAATAACCTGGGCATAGCATGTGGTTAACAGACAAAAACAATTTATACTAATGCTAATTATTTTGAAAAAGAAACGAGTGCACAAACAATATGTGCCATGGTTCACTGAAGTGCAAAAGATTGTGAGAAACGTACTTTTTTGTATAATTCTATCAAACGTTTGAAAACATATATATATTTTTGTTTGTTTGTTTATTGAGACAGGTACATGTTCCTTTCATTTATATGCAACAAACTAGGTAAAGGAAAAAAATCACACAAGAATTGAACCATGAATGAATGGAAGAAATTTCTGTGTACAGATGATTCCATATATAAAATGTTTTGCCTCTAACTGAAGAACTTATATATAAGTTGGAACACAGGAGAAAAGGTGTTATCAACTTTGTTACCAATCCATTCTTTAATGCAATGTAATTTTGTCTGGACTACGGCTGGTTAAAACAAATTTCACCACACACCAAGACAATGACCTGAATCATATGTCCAAGATCTGTAAGTGTTATTTACAGAGCAAACAATAGGCTGGAGTGTTATCTATTATGGAATGGCCTTCCCAGTCACTGCACCTGAATCCGAATCTCAAGGTCAGAAAGAAAAAACTAGCAAAGAGGCATAGCAACATTTTTCAGCTGAATGTTTGGAGAAACTAACTGTCTGGATTTCAAGAGTTTGTATAGTTGTTATTCATGCAAAAGGGAGATTTTTGTTAAGGGATGATAATGTTAAATGACATCTACATACAGTACCTGCAGAAGCTGTTCAAGCCCTTTATACACCTGGCATGAAGCTACAAAATCATTAATACAAATTAAATACCATTGATCGAAATGATGTCAATTTCTGTCGACATTCAGTGGGTTTGTGTTAATTATACTCATTGTATTATGCTTTATAACACACCTGCACAGTGAACAAAGCACAGTGAAAGCTTGTAATAACAGAGTTTTGTATATTTGTATAAAGTGAGTTTTTGCTGACCAAGCTGTTTATGTGGAAAAAGTTATTATACGGCAATGTCAGTAAAACTGAGTATTAAAGCTGACCCCAGATAAAATATCTTAGGGTTAAAATCTAATTTAATTTAATTGTCATTTTTTTAATTACTATGATTATGTTGAATTCTGAATGATGTTGGCAGGTATGCAAAGACATCCCATTCAACTAAATTTTGAATGGGATGTTAAAAAAGCCCATACACATTTTACAGTCAGGTTTCCACAAACATATATAGTGTATAAACATGTCACATCACATTAAAATTAATCTGACAAGTTAGAAGTACAAGAAGCTGCATCTGCCAAGTGATTGTTTACATCACATCATGACATTGCTTAGAACATACAAAATCTAACAGGTAAATGCCACGTTGCAGTATTGCCTTTGTATAAATCTGAGATTGGCCTGGAAAATGTTATTAAACACATACAAAGTACAACATTTCATTTAGGTGTTTTCTCCAGTTCTCATTAAAACTGACTAATGTTTCAAAACATTACTATAGATTTCCTACGCTGTCAAGACGAGTCATAACACAACTATGCATATGTATATAATGGCTTATAAATGCATTCATTCAGTGTATAAAGATGTCATAATTTATTCATAAAAGCATAATCATACATTACACTAGGCATGAAACCTTCTAAATATTATATCCTTTTCATTTAGCATATTTCATCACTTTCAAGAAAGTGTTACCAGAACTTATGAAGGTGTAATGTAACCTGGCCACCTAATATTTCAAATTAAAATGTATTCTTTTCTGCTGCTATCTTTGAATGCCCCATCCTGTGTGTTCCCCATTTTTTCTGTCTGATAGCAGCTGACATATCTACAGATATGATCCATAAAACACACAGCAAGTTTATTTTCCCGTATGCTTGTTTTTCTGATAGTAAAGCAACAGTAATCATAGACAGTTATTTCCGACATTATCTTTGTATAAACCAGTGACGTGTGAGAGAAACACAACAAATAAAAATTTGTAAAGGGTACAGAATCTGCATCGATACACAATATCCTGTTTAGTGCTTCTAAAAGAGCATCGTTGTTTTCTCATTTAATTTTTTCCTGTTGGTAAATGAGTCAAATTTCATTACAAGAATAAAACAGTACTCGCAATATAATTCATTAGGCTGTGCAATGCTTTATGACTAAGATTCGGATTGTAACTGCACATGAATACAAATGTCAAAATGACACAATCGTAAGTGCCTCACATATTGTGTATATTTATAATGATGGTATGGGTGTAGGCATTCTATTGTTATTATTCCTTTCCTTCTTGAACTCCCTCCACTTCTTCATCTGGTTAAAATGTGTATAGTAGCCCATAGAACACTCTAGTAAAAAAGAAAGAAAAAACGGGTTGTGAAATTTGGGACAATTTGGGACAGGGCTAAGAAACATACTGGCCAAGTTGCTAATGCACTCGCACTACTATTGGAGATTTTGAAATGTTTATTTGGACGTATGTTTATGGTCAATCATGTGTTTTATGTTACAATGCAACCTTTCAGTTTAAATTCTGCCTAAATTAGTTATTAGTCTTGTATTTTTTATAATTTGTTTCACTACTGCAAATTGTCACCATTTGACTATTGGTCCACATCTTTAGAGTAAGAAAATCATTTTAAAATAATTTCCGAATCTCTTTGACTACATTCTGATGTCCTGTGATCACTTAGACAACAATTGTAACATATTTTTTTTATTATATGTATAATAATTTATTTATTCCCTTGTGATTTTACATATGATTTATGTGTTTTATATTTTTCAATGTGATTTTTACAGAATCTGTCTATTTTTGTGCTTACATTTTTTCTAAATAATTTATTTGTGTAGATTTACACATTATTAATGTATTTAAATTTTATTTTGAATACATGGTTCCATTATATGCAATTTTTTTTTTTTTTTTTTTTTTTTACATTTTTCACTTCACAATTTTTGCACATCATTTAAAATGTATTTTACATATTCCATACACACATCATCTAGTTTTGCATGATTCCCCTTCCACCTGATTAATTTTAATTTTGTTTACCCACATGCACATGTGAAATGCATTTTTCATATCACTTATCACTCCCATGATGTGATGTGTGTTTGCAATTTTAGAGCAGAATAATGAGATGCCAGTTATCATATTAGAAACGTATGTGAGTTTTTCCATAAAGCTAACCTTTAAGGCATGCCTTCCTATTGTTTTCTCCCTTTTCCTCTTTATGTAACTGGTGTGAAGTATGCAAGCTTTTTTACATGTTAATTTCAAGTTGACAGGTGGGTCTATTCATACGAAAAGGAATTGTTTCCCCCAGGTTATTTAGCAACCTTGTTAAAGTCAAAAGAAAGGCTTTGAATAGAAATTTAATCATTTGCATATTTATTTTAATACGCCACAGCTATGGGACTTGTACTGAAGACTTTAATGAACAAATGGTTGTCATCTGTGTCCGAGAACAGTTGTTCTCTATAGCAGTCATCACAATACTGTATGTCTCATCTGTCCCCATCTGACTTTTCTTCTGAGGTTTCTCTATTCCCCTCTCTCTCCCTAGCTATTTCTCTCAACTTTAGCCAAGAATGTTTTACAAAAGGCCTACCACTGGGAAAACTCAATGCACATACGTACATTTCAGCCAAATATTTTTTGACTTATTTAGGGGCGTGTGTGAAAGTAAATTGCAGCACAGTGTTGAATTGGACAACTTCACTATAGCTTATCCAGTTATATCCCATTTAAAGATCTATTAACTTTAATACACATGAAATTACACCTATGCTACAGGAGGAATTTAATATTTTATTCTTGAATAATCATCTGCTAATGATGATAATGCAAACTCAAGTGATAGGGTTTAACAGCAAGAACTAAAGCTCTTGAACCATCATTTTCAAACAGTGCCTGAAAATGGTCATCATGTGATGTGACATTTCAACTGACAAACATGTAAATAAACCTATGGGTGTATTACATGGAGTAAACAGCCTTATGGTAATGTCACATCATTCTCCAGTGCTGTGTTTGCATTTCTTCACACTGCTGTTGAAGTAGAAATGGTCTTCATATATAAATATTATGCCCACTACTATTATATTTACATTTATAGTTTACCTAGATGCAACGTCACATTTTACTAGTAGGAATTATTCCAATCTGTTCAAAATGGGTAAACACTACAATAAGTGTATTATAACTTCTTTGTAAGAGTTTTTTTAGACTCCTTCGTTCATCACATTGAATAAATATGTGCAGAATTGTATAAACAAAGTGCATTTTGGCTGCCTAATGTATTTTATACAGGAAGATCCTTGGAACATTATTTTTCAAATAGAAATGTGTTTATAAAGAAAAATTGCTGCATATTCTGAAATTTTGGAAAAAGTTTGGAAAATGTTTTTTACTGAATTTCTTAATTCTTAATTAACTACTACATGCTCAATCTCATTTTGGATTAAGAGGCTATCCTGGTTGTACTGAAAGAAAGGTAAAGAGTAAATCCACCTCAGATAGGAGGTCAGTCCTTGGTAGCACCACACACATGCACACAATTATGCACTTAACTGCTGGCAATTTACTTCAATGATCAGGTTTTGGACAGTGTGAGAACATAGTGATAGGTGCAAGGTGAGACTAGAAACATATATATATATATAAAATGTGTATATAAATATAACAAAATCTACTACTATTATCAAATTGCAGAAAGTTTTTATTTATTAATTGTATTTTACAATTTGAATGTAAGCCTTTTGCCGATGTAATGTGAGTCTTTAACATCATGTGAAAGAAAAATAAAATATATCTGAAACAACAGCATATGTCCCTGATAAGCAGTATAGATTTTTAAAGCATCCCTGGCATTTTTTCTGCATTTGATGAGGGCAATAGCAACAGTAGCCCTATAAGGCCTTAAATCATTACCCTAACTCTGAAAAGGTCATGACAATTCTCAGCTTGACACAGTCCAATCAGTACAGAGAGACCTACAATATTTGCTATTATTTAGGAGCCCCTGCTGTTCAGCACGTGGACTGTATTAAACACCCTATTTCCGTTCCTGTATGTTGACCCCCATTGCACCGAAAACTACAGCAGATTAGAATGCAGATGGAACTATGTACCAATTCTGATCCTAAAAAAAGTTGGTTATTCATCTGCGCAAATACTGCGACTGTCAGAACGCTTTACCCATACACTGATTATTTGATATTTAAATATGGTTAGACTTTTAGATTACATTTACATTAATTTACATTAAAGTACATTTTTCTGCCATCATATGAGTGAAAATTCATGTTTGTTTAGCCAAAAAAAAAACTCAATACAATCCAATCTATGATAGTGTTTGACCTATAATACCCAAAGGTGGGAAGTAACGAAGTGCAAATACTACGTTACTGTACTTAAGTAGAGGTTTCTGGTATTAGTACTTTACTATTCATTTTTCGGACAATTTTTTTACTATCACTCATAAAATTGTTTGCAGAAATATCTGTACTTTCTACTATTTACATTTTAAAAACAGACTCGTTACTTTACATTTAATCTATTTGGTAATATGATCAATATTTTTTCTTTTTATTGAACACACTCTTTTCAGCCCATCGACTTATATTTTGTCATTGTGTGTTTTTTTTTTTAAACCTGTCAGCGGTGAATCTTTTCCTGGCTATCGCACACCACAGTTGTGGGATAGCCTATGAAGCTAACAATGAGCAAGACAGAAGGCTACAAGTAGTATGGGGATAATGTGGATGAGACAGAGGGAGTCAGCGATGTAAACATGACTGAGAACAGAGTCATTCCTGATCACCTTATCATAATCATTATCATCATTATCATCATCATCTTTTTTTCAGCCTGGATACATCTATTAGATACCTTTTTTTTATTATCTTGTATTAACATATCAATATGATGTGGGGTCCAGTTACCAGCATGACACTAAAACAGGTTGTAATGGCTACTTTTTACTTAAGTACAAGTCAGGGCCCAAACTTCTATACTTTTACTAGTGAAAAAGTTGTTGATTATATCTTAGAATTTTGGCAGTGGCAGTCTGTACAAATCTCATTGAAAAACACACAAACAAAATACGTTTTGTTCATAATGGAGATTTGTTGCCAATTACATACATAGACCTCTCTAGGTAAAGAGAACATTTATATATATATATAACCAGAATTGTGTGGAAATTTTTTTCTTTTTCTTTTTTTCTTTGTTTAAGCAGCTAAAGTAAAGAGGTAGATGCTTAATGCAGAGGTAAATGCTTTCTGTCTAAAGATGTCTAAACATTATTAGAAAGTGTTTTAATTTCTCCCAATTTGATAAAATATTGAATAATTACTACATACTTTAGTGAATGTAACCATATCCTGACTATTGAAATGTCAACAATGCTACTATGCTATCAGCTAAGATAAAAGCACTTACAAATTCGGAACAGATGACTACAGCAACATTTTAAACTGTTTAAATGGCCTAATTTAATACTTTTAATAAAATAATATTCACCTAAGTGACCAAATTCATCAGCAATCTTTTTCCCAACCAACAGAATTGAACACAGGTCAGTAAAGAGCCTTTCCTCAAGTTACTTTTACCTCAGGTGATGAGACAGGCTGGTCCGAATAATGCTGATAATCAAAGTGATAATGAATTTCCCCAGGTTGACCACCAACCAAACGGATTGGGTTCATATCCTTGTGTTACATGGTGGTTTGATAATAGGTGACATGCAAGGCTTGAATTAAGTTTTCTGTTAAAAACAAAACCCAAACAGGATTTTTATACAGCTTTCAATTTACTTTCCAGTAATTTACGAGCACTTTCAAAAATCTTAGTAATCAACCTCATTCTCTATGTCAGGTTTCTCTTGGATGGTGGTCTTGAGTTGCACCTTAAGTATGAATACCTATACTGTATTCTTGTTGTGCACCTTTTAAAGCTGGCCTTAGTCCAATTATATATTGTATGTATCTTTTTACATATAATATGTTCATGTTTCCAGGTCTTTCTTCCACTACACTGCTGTATAATCTGTCTTAAAGAGCTTTGTTTTTTCACTAACAAGATTAGGGCATTTCATAAAATAGTACTATTAATGGTTTTCTTATAAAAGTACTTTAATGATTTCAACTAGTGTGATGAGGAGACAGATGAGCATATATTAAGGATTGGCATTTAACATTGATTTGCAGTTTTTTTTTTTATCAAAGCTATACTTCTTTTATGTTGCAGCATTATAAACATTTGTATGTGGATGCACTTGAATGAATTGAACATACTGTAATACTGTTGTGATAGCTCTTGCATGAATATGTAAAATTGTGTGACATCATGGAAAATGCCTTACTGTAATTAAATGCTGAGATTCTATAGCTCAGTGTTGCACCTTTGGGTCTTTTGAACAGATTAAGATGCTAAAGTGCAAAATGGTTTGTACTGTGGTATTCTGTTTACAGTATGTTTAATGAGACACACTTGCTGCATACTAACACTGAGTATGGAGCCACCAGGAAGGAGAAAAAGAAGAAGTCCAAGATGGAGCTTAATTTAATGTGATGAGTGAAGACTCAAGGTAGTTGGTTTAAAAGAGGCAAGATGTAGAGGACAGAGTAGTATGGAGACAGATGATCCGCTGTGGCGACCCCTAACGGGAGCAGCCGAAAGAAGAAGAAGACGACTTTCTATATATCAATGGTATTTTGTCTCAAGCCACGGTCTACTCACTTCTTTGGCATCCCTACCCACAATCCCAGGGGTCTGCTGTATTTCTTGACAGATAGAGCAAAATGGGAATAATTCTACTTGGAAAAGAATTTACGTGCATCTCTGTGAGCCCGTTGGTGCCTAGTCCATTTATCTGTGAGCATGCGGACTCAGTGGAGATTAAAGCAGCAGGATTTACACGTCTCTGACAGCCAAGTCCCGATGTAGAAAGCAGTGTGTGTGTGTGTGTGTGTGTGTGTGTGTGTGTGTGTGTGTGTGAGTGAGAACATACCAGGTGTGGGTTTTTGCACAACATCAATAAATACGAAGCTTAGGTTCTACACTTGATGTAGCTTGAACCCTTAGGATTAATGTCCTCTTAAAGTTTATACAACAATGTGGGTGTGTTACAACCCTGCACATCAATGTAATGAAATGAGTATAAAAGCGACAGTTCCATAAACCTGCACAAACTACGGCAATCGGTGGAGACTTCAAGGCTAGCTGACCGTGATGGTCCATTCTGCAGAGCTTCTATACCTCACTAATTAATCACCTTAATTGTGTACATTTATTGATTTTTCACCTGAGTCAGCTTTTGTGTAGTACAACTATAACAAAAGGAGAAACCTTGGCAGTCAGCGCTCTCAAGAAGCGTTACGATGAATTGACCGCTGAACTAGTGGGAACTCAAGAGAAATAGCACACTTATTGCTTGGTTCATTTGTTTTTTTGTTCCTTTTTTGGTATTTGCTTACTTCATTCATTGCAGAGGGGCCTGAACAGAATCCAGACAATCTCAGAAAACAATCCTGAACAAAATGATGTGATTGTTTTAGCACTTTCACTTTTCTAAAAATAGAAAATGTACAAGAAGGAGGCAGACAGTATTTTGAGTTAATAAATAAATAGTAAATATGTCAGAGTATTTACATATTATTGAAACTGGCAACGTTTTCTACTTTTCGATTGCTTAGAACCAATTTCCGCACTTGTTGGCTCATTTAAAAGGAGACGGCTATGTGATCCCTGGGTTTTATATGCCTCCTTCTAGTGACTATATGGCGACAGAGTGCCATTAAGCCATCATTAAATTCCAATCATCATTAAATAAGCATTTGCTATTCCCCAGGTCTGTTGCAACTTCAACACTCTAGCCTGAAAACACAATAAAGAGCAATTAAAAAACAATGAAATCTTAAAGATCCTTGATGCATCAGCAAGTGTGCTGGACATGAGGGTCTATTTTACATCCTGTCCATCTGCTGGTGATTAAAATATATTGTGTATTCAATAAATGCTGGAACCTAACTAGTACACTGTCTGTATTAGTAGTCCTTTGTCTTTAACTTGTATAATTTTCCTATGTATCTGTTTCTTATTATTTTATTTTATATATTTTTTTGCATCATAAAATTGTTTTTTTTTTTAATGATGCTTTTCTTGGTGGTTTTTAGAATAGAAATTGGGTAGGAAGCTTAATCTACAGATTAAAAAGCCACAGATTCACGCTCCTTTTGTTGATCCTCAAACTTTCCCATGCCAACTGTAGGAAGTATCTGATACAATTCAAGTCTGAGCCAATCAGTCGACATCTTTGTATGGTCCCCACATCACCTTAATTGTCTTCTCTACATTTGGAGGAGCAGTGGCTCTGCTCCAGGACTCTGAACTGTTGAGCGCAGCAGCACTAAGAAATAATCAAATTTCCACCTGTACTCTCAACCATATTAATTATTTTACAACCCTCAACTGCTAAACAGCAAGCTTTTCCACAAATCGAGGTCATGCGTCCCCAATCTACAACAGAAACTTCGACACTAAGCCAATTTGTTTGACTCTCACACTGTCTTTTGTCAGTACTAGGGAATGACATGGCAATATAATACAGGAAACAACAGAAAAAAGGATTTAGACACAACAAGCATTTGTAAGATTTTGGAAGCAAAAATGTTCCTTTAATCTATAAGATGTTTTCTTTTAAATTATGGCAATAAACATATTTTTTTTTATTTACACCAGTGAATACCAGTGAAACATATTTATTTATACATTGTGTTTGTGTGTGGGATAGAGAGAGAATGTATATTATAATAGATGTAACATTTGTTTATAAACTTTTGAAACCACACTAGTGCCAGCGTTATGATACAGAACACCATTTCACACAAGTCACTGCAATGTTTTGACATTAGCACCTGCAAAAGTACTTACTGTACACCACACTCACTTTTTTGTTTTACATTATTTTATAATGTTCTGCAGATGTTCCCCTATTCCAAGTTTTGGTTACTGTTTTGTTTGTGTTTATGTTAATGTTCATGTTTCTCTTTAAATTAGCATAAAATACATTGATCTGCACTTGCATTTCATCTTTGCTTTATTTACGTGACAACTAGACTCATAAAAACTGTCTCTAGGTTATTTATTTAACCCTGGTTCCCCAAGAGAACGAGACGTTCTCCGCCATCAGTCCAACGGAAAAGCGCAATGTCACCGGCAGGGTGACGTCATGACCAGAAAGTATAAAAGCACATGATGTGAAGACGACACTATAGTTGAACGTAAAGGAAGTGCTTGCAGGGATGCAGGAAGTGTGGCTCCGAGACGCAGTGGCTCTTTCCATCAGGGAACCAGGGTTACATACGTAACCTAGAGATGTTCCCCTTCAGGAACTTGAGCTGCATCAATAACGCTTTGGGAACGAGTGTAAAATACCACCATACTGACCAATCCCTGTCTAGTGTGGATAGGCACAGCTAGGTCGAAGGACAGAGGGTCCAGGAGTGGCACTAATGTCAAGGCTATAGGACCTGACAAAGGTCAGTGGGGTCAACCACCCGGCAGTGTTGCAAATGTCTTGGAGCGATATTCCAGAGGAAAAGGCCTTAGAGGCCGCCAAACTTCCGGTTGAGTGAGCTTTGACCCTGAAAGAATCGGGGAGACCAGAGGTCATAAGAGTAGTGGATTGCATCCACAATCCACCTGTTGAGGGTCTGCTTATCCACAGGGAGACTCTTTTATACAGACTGTAGCAGACAAACAGCTGGTCCGACTTTCTCCACAATTCAGTTCTGTAGACGTATGTGTCTAGTGCTCACACCGGGCACATCCAGTTAAGCTTCTCCTGGTCAAGGGCCTGAAAAGGAGGAGTATAGTGTGCCTGGAGTGGGTTGCCCTTTCAAGAGAACCCTTTGGTCCTGAGCCACCACTATAGGGGATGCATGTATAGGAGGCCAAGTGGCACCACACTGGATGCAGCTGCCATCAGACCCAGCAGTCTTTGGAACTGCATTACAATGAGTGACGGATCTTCTCTTACTCTCTTGACTGCCATGAGGATAGACTCAACTCGAACAGAAGACAACTGTGCCCACATAGTGTTTGAATCCAACACCACGCCTAGATTGGTGGTTCTCTGTGCTAAAGAAAGAAAACTTCTTGGTGTTTACCCCAGTTCCTTCATGTTGGCGAGAATGACATCTCGATGCCGGTCACCAAAAGTGCTCTGATTAAGCTGATATCAACCATTTGTTGATATAGTCCTGTATGCAGATGCCCCGGATTTTAGAGAAGCCAGAGCTGCATCCACACTGAATGTTCAGGGTCAGAGTACAAGGC
The DNA here is from genome assembly GCF_946808225.1 of Silurus aristotelis. Classification (NCBI taxonomy): domain Eukaryota; kingdom Metazoa; phylum Chordata; class Actinopteri; order Siluriformes; family Siluridae; genus Silurus; species Silurus aristotelis. Next base: position 9,287,958 of record NC_139586.1, read on the forward strand.
CAAAAGGAAGAACGAGATATTGGTAAGCTTCGGCCCGAAAGTAAACCTCAGAAACTTTTTGTGAGAAGGAAGGATGGGTACTTGGAAGCATATGTCCTTCAGATCTATCATGACAAACCAGTCTCCAGGACTGATTTAAGACACGTTTTAGCTTAAGCATCTTGAACTTTATTATTATTATTATTATTATTATTATTATTATTATTATTATTATTATTATTATTATAATTAGAGGAAAGTGCCCTCCTCGAAGAGCGCTCTGTGGGAGCAGCCAACCCCGAAGCTAGCTAGCTTGTCTCAGGGTTTGTCACTTTGTCCACTTCCAGACCAGTGAATACGAGCGGTACCACTGGCTTACAACCTCCGAGGAGCAGTGCAAATTATGAGTATGCATCTCTGCTTAGAAGGTTGTATTTAATTATTTTTTTTTATGTTTTGTAATGTTATTAGACAAATATTGTATTAAGTGGTGGATTGAGTCGGGTAAGTCCCCACTGAAGGCCCAGGTACAAAATGCACAACCTGCCACTGGATTACACACATGATTGAGTGTGATCACGCTGAGTTGTTCCCAAAGCATTGTTGAGGCAGCTCGAGATCCCAAAGTGGAAACCAGAAATCTTAATTTTTACATGAACTGCATTCCTAAAATTGTACATACTTAATTCAAATATACAGTACTACTGTAGAATCTTGCCTTAAACTTCTTCACCAGTGGAAAAGTGTCTCCCCTCAACCAAAAGAAAACCCATATTTTTTCCAGGAATCATGTTACTTATCACAGCAGATTTGAATGTCCATTTCTGAACTATTCTGAAAACATATCTCTCAGATCTTGTTAACTGTTCACCATTGTTATTGGATGATAAGCAGAAAAAAAAGGAAAGACCATAATTATTACTCAAAAATGTTATTTACAGCATGCTGTGTACCTGTTGCACACCAACCAAAAGATGCATTACTAGTTGCTATTGCCAACCGCGGCCCCTCTTGGGCCCTTTAGCAAACATCTTAACCCTCTGTGTTCCAATAGCAATGTATCATGGCTGACTCTGCGGTCTGACCCCAGCCTCTGAACATCACTGGGATATGTGAAAAAATAATTTGTGCTGTAAAATATATTTAACAAGTAAAAACTTAAAAAAAAAATTTCTTGTCTTTTCTTTTCCTGATTATTTATTGCCACCCAAACAAGGTAGAGAATGCAGTAAATGTACTTCACATTGTCATGCCCGGATCAAGGGTCGGAAAGCACAATAAAGTCAATAAGCTTTATTTGCCTTAGTACACAAGACAGGCGCTTCAGCAGATGCACAAACCGGAAAACGGGTAGAATCTGTAGCATAGGAAGTCCAGGAATGATCTCTAGTGAGTGAGTGGGAAAGGAGGCTTTATAACGGGGAGTGTAGATTGGAGACAGGTGTAGGTGAATATTAGGAAGGCAAGGCTGAGCGAGTGTGCTGAGTGAAGGAGGGAGGCATGGCTGGTGGTTTTCTGACACACATGTGCATCTGTTTAGATATTCACATGTTGATATTGTCTTGACTCTAGTAGGGACCATTGGGACATAATTAAGCATCCAGATTCTACAACAATATGATTTCTTTGGCTTGATAAAAACTTTGTAATGAAAATCATCTGACAATGGTATTTGTAGTGGGGAACATTAGAATTATTTATTTTTTATTCATTTGATTTGTTAGTTTTTTTTTTACCAACAGAAATATTTTCCTTGCCTTTCTTTTCCATCTCCTAATTTCACAGGACCTCGTGCTCCGTGCGTGTGTTGCATTGGCAACAGTAATTCTCAGCTCCTGGCCGTAGTTAAACTTCCAACTGCTGCACTGCATGCACACAATTTGAAGCTAGAGACCTTGTGAATCCAATGGGACTCATTCTGTTCACCGAGCTGTTCATTATCTTCTTCCCCACTGACTGCTGTCTTCACGGTTTACACCGTGCGCTGCATGTAGTCAGATCAGTTGTCGTCAGTCTAAGCGAATGAGCTGCTGTCAGAGATTGAGGACGCCGTCTCCTAAGACTCCATTCTCCATGCAGTCTAGGTCTGTGACTTTATTTGGGCGATGGCTGTATCACTTCAGACCTCCAGACTAATACTTAGCAACCAGACCTATTAATTTGAATGCTTAGTCATTTGGACTTGCTTTGATCACTCTCACAGCTGCAATGTATTCCTCCCACTCCTCTCTTCAGTATGGCTTGATGTGAGCTTTTTCTTTCTTTCTTTTTTTTTTTCTATTCATCATGCCGACTGGCCATTATGTGACAGAGGAGGGTGGGCATGAGCATGCTTGTGGGTTTAAATTGCATTCATGTGACACTCGGGTAATAAGGCTAATGTGAGGTTCGTGCTCGGCGCTCGGTTCCTGTCTCTGTTTAACCCAGGAAGCAACATTAGTGCAGAAAGCCCTCTTTTTCCCTTTTCACTAATGCCTATTAGTCACCTCTCTATTCATAAAGAGATTGCAGTCAGTGTCCAAAACGGCACTATAATTAAAGAACCGTGGAAGCAGGATCTTTACATGTTTGTGCAGGCTTCACTCTAACCAGTTCCTATTACAGGCTGTGCCAATTTGCCCATTAGCTTTAATTTCTAGTTTTGTAAGCCCATGTGGAGTAATTACGGCTTCTTTTTTTGCGCATCTATTGTGCACTACGCTGACAGGCCAAAAGCTGTGGCCGGTTCTGTCGGAGTGATTGCTTAACAGTGACTTATCCAAACACATTACACTGTACATGTGATGTCTTGTTCATACCATCTTCTTTGCATTTCAAAGAACTAAAAGCTTTGATGGACTGTCATAAAAGCTTTGAATAAGCAATCACAAGCGAATCCTTCACCGCAATATGAAAGCTTAAGTCATTATCCAAAAAAAAAAAAAAAAAAAAAACACTTGAGCATGTTGTGCTGAATTATTTATTTAGAACCCATAGGCATAAAGTGCAAGTCATTAGAAAAGTAAGATCTGAACCTACTGCAAGTTGCAATAGCTTCCTACTCTGGTGAGGTATCAGCGAGTCATTCAGGCTTACAAGTTCTTTCTGCATGACCTTATAATATATCTATTTGCTAATGGAGGGAATGAACAAAAGGAAAGGTTTTTGTGAAAGTCTTTTTTTTTTTTTTTTGTCAAAGATCTCTCTTTGTGAGAATAGTGCCATGATTGCAAATACAATCCTCATTGTATTTCTGTTACTTGTATTTAGCTTACATTCTAAGAACAATTTTGTTGATTTTTGCTAAAGCTTCAGTGACTGAAAAAGTCTCAATCTAAAGAAAGTCAAAAACTGATACAAAACAGATCAATGAATCAAATCAACGAAATAATATTCATATATACTTTCCGTTTTTCAAATGATTACAACTACTGTAAATAGGTACTACTCTATCTTTAAGACCCTTCTTATATTATATTAAAAATGTTTTCAAATTTGGTATTGTTTGCTAATATTAATGTCAGATTAAATTAATCAAAGAAATAAACTTGAATGCAGTCCTTTTTATCCTACATATATTTATTCCTGAAATATACCTAGCGCATTCCAACTACTATGATATTCTTTAATTATTTAAATAAAATTAAATACAAAATAATATGTCTAAGTGTCCAAAAATTGTGATGCTGCTTAGAGTTTCAAAATTGTAAGGCTGGAAATATGAAGGAAGCAAATACATAAAATAAAACAAACAAACAAACAACCAAACAAACAAACAAATAAATAAATAAATAAATAAATAAATAAATAAATAAATAAATAAATAGATAGGCTAAGACTAAATACTTTGTAATAAGACTGCTTTTTTTTTTTTTTACTTTTGATAAATAACTATCGAAATATTTGTATATATTATCATTGTTATATTTAATCTCCTATACTTTCCTTCTTTTTTATTTCTCCCCCACTAACAAGTCAACAAATAAAAATAAATTGTGACATAGGTCACATGCACAGATTTTTGATGAAACACAAATGTTACCTCTATTTTTCATACTGTACATTGTAAATATTTTTTTCTTTCAATGATTAGACAGGTTGCTTTTATCTAGACACCGAAATTGAAGCAATTCTCACTTTTAGCAAACCACCTCAGGAAGCTTACTTTCGTCATATTGACCTGCTCACACACAGGCTGTCCTTCTGCAATAACATTTTTTTTTTTTTTTTGGTCATTTCCCTGTAAAATGCTCACCAGCATTAATGCATGAATGAATGTTCATGAAAAAAAAAAGAAATGGAAAAAAATCGGAATGGTGCATTCATTATGAAGCATTGCATTTTCTTTTCATTTTGTTGCTTGGAAACCTGTTATCAAATTATTCTTATCTCAGATTTTTTTTTTTATTACTGTTTTTAATGTGTTAATGTCTTCAAGTGCCATGTGAGGCTTTGGAACAAATCCAAGGGTCTCTGTTTTCAAAAGCAGGCGAAAGCCGAGTGTATAAAGCTCAGCTGCAAAACACTTGACATAAAAGAGACACCTTGGAATAAGCCATTGTTCTGAAGGGGATTAATAGGCAGCCTGGCACCATATTTTGAAATCATTTTCGCAAAAGTTGGTGTTTAAAAGCATATTACCTAACATTATTAACACAATTAGTATATGTTAACAATTCCACTTTGTCAGATATAGCCTTTATTCCATGGCACCTTCGAATGATCGATTCTGACTATTAATTTTGTATTAAAGAGATACTGATATAATTGCAGATATAATGCAAATCGCAGGTTTATTAAATGGCACTTGTTCTAATATGTGGCTGCATCTGTATGACACATTTCACACAGCCATGACAAATATTTTGGGCATCGAAGTAATTTTCAATACAAGTTATCTATAACAGTTACTGCTTGATGTTTTCAGTAGGCAGGGCTTTGCAATTTCTCATGTATAAGACACAATGTTTGTCTTAAAAAAAAAATTTTTTTTTAAAAGTTCCTGTAGAGAGCATGACTTTTTGTAGCCTTTCTTACGGTGGTCGAGAAGTGCAAAAAACATTAACAAATCCGAAAACAAAATAACAAATCTAAAAACAAAATAACAAATCTGAGACCTGTCATTGAGTTGTTTGTGCAACAATTCAGACAAACCGAAAAAGGTATTTATAGTTTGCAAATGGAACACTTACCGATCATTGGACAAGACACCTGTCATTCAAGATATAGGAAGTATGAAATCTTATAACTTTGTTTCTTGTACATGTGTAAAGTTCTAGTGCAAACTATAAATACTTTTTCCGGTTTGTCTGAATTGTTGCACGAAAACGAATCTGATAATGTGTTTTGCACTTCTCGACCACCATACTTTCTTCAAGATTAGAATGTGAAGTTGTAAAAAGATCAAAAGTACAATAATTATATGCAACATTTATCTCAAATATGAGAAATAAAACACATTGATGTGTCATTACACCAACCCATACCTGGCAGCATGCCCCATTAGTTGTTTTTTCTTTACACAAGTAACATTTTAACTAAACATTAAACATAAAAGTTATGGCTAAAATGTTTTCATCACTAAAAAAAAAGTAAATGCAGTGTCAGGCCATGCATTTCACACCCAGGCCTTCAGTGGTGTCTAACTTATAATACCATCATTATGACACAATTGCTATAGAAACCATCGATATTATAGAGAAACGCAGTATAACAGAGTGCTGCATAATAGACAGGTATCTCAAGCAGTGAGAATGAATGACATGAATACTAAAAGCAAGAATCCCAATGAACACAATTCAGCAAGTCTCCTTTTATTGCAGCCACAGCTGAACTGCCAGCAAATATCCTCTCTAGCAGAAACATCATTAACCTCATTAAATGGCTCAAGTTTTCTCTGCATTTTTGTCCATTTCTTCAGGGCAATACTGTTTTCCTTGGGATTTGGAATAAAAGGCGATGTCCTGCTTTTTTTTTCTTCTTGTCTCTCCCTAAATGTCCTTAAAAGTGTTTCTGTGATCAAAACAATATCTTCTTCTTAGTAAGTCATTGTGTAATTAAAAAAAACAGCTAATAAATCAATATGAATATATTTAAACTATTCAAAGGACACAAAAATGCAGCTGTATTATGACACCCGCAGGCCTCAGAGTAACCAAATTGCAGTTTGGTTGGTTAATGTGAAAGCTTCAGGCAACATAGAGTTCATGGTAAAAAAAAACCTGCAGTGCTCACAGTGATGATCTTATGGCAATACATAATGTGATGGCTAAAATCTAATTTGATAGAAACATTGGCAGTTGCATCAGAGACAGGAACTTAGGTGAGTTAGACACAAGGTGCACAATTAAAAATATAAAAAAAAACAAATAAGTAAATACATAAAACTTTTTCTTCTGACTTTATAGTACAGTATGTGTGTGGGATGGCTACGTAGCATAACCTTCTTGCAGTATTCTTGTAGACTCGTCGTCCTATGATATGGCAATGACATTATTATAATTCCTCTAATTCAATGAAATGATTTAGGCAGTGATTGAGAAATATCCTCAATCAGTACCTCACCTTAGAAATTATACATATTGTGACTATTGTACTAATTTAGTGGGTGGATTATTTTACCTTTACTCAAGCAGTGGCAAAATAGGTTAAACACTGCTGCATAGACAATTGGTTAACTTACACACTACAGCGATACTGCAAACATACATTAAAACTAATTCCTCAGGCCCTGTAGACCTCTAAGAACGCATATAGAGTGTTTTACTTCTCAAATCATCATGCCATATGGGAAAAAAAATGACATTTCAAATGGTTGGAAAACACATTGGTAGGAAGTCGTATGGATAGGGAGCAAGTCAGTTCAGCGCTCATCATTCCTGAAACTACAAAGATTTTTATAAATGTAAAGATTGTTTACAAACATCATGGCTGACCGCACAGTAGTGGTACATATGGCACACACACACACACACACACACACACACACACACACACACACACACATATATATATATATACAGTATGTTTTTAAGGATATTTTGTTCTAAATGAGGGTTTGCTCATCATCATTGGGATTTTGAAACCAACGGTTTGTTCCAAAAATTGCCTTTCCAAAGTACATGGTGTGTATGTTTGCTTGAGAAAACACTTGCTCTCATGCCTTAAGTTCATGCTTTCATTTCTGTTTTTCTCCTACTTCAAATCATCCTTTCGCTTAATTCCCCTAACATGTTTAGTTACATTGGGATTTGTCTATTTCTGTCTCATTTTAAAGCCTTCATGATATTTTCCTTTCCCTTGCCAGCTTTGATTTCACATGTTTATTACTAATAGTTTCTTGTGGTATTTTTTTGCTTTTGACCCCTTTTTAGCCATATAGTGAATGTGTTCTCAATAAAAAAAAAAAAAGAAAGCTTTCGAAATCGATTACAGTTTTAGAAGAAGAAAATAAGACAGCTGAATGTCTATTGAAATTTCCAAGCTGCCACAGCATACCTCTTAATATACAGTCAGAAGTAGCTTACAGTCTAATGTGTCTCAAAAGTCACTTATTTAATTAAGCAACAATTGATACGAAATGTTTTAAGCAGCTTAGAAGTGCAAACTCTTTTTCTAAGAGTGTGATGCATTCTTAATAATGAAAGGCCCAAAAACATTAGCTTTTTTCTTCTGTAATTGATTTCACTTTATCTGATGCTTCTGTGATGAAATGGCATCATATCCCAGCTGAATTCTTACTTTGCTGCAATGCCACTGAAAACAACATGGGAAGCAATGCAAAATATAAGGGACATGGGAAGCAATGCAAAATATATACTATGTATGAGACAAGAGAAATATGCTCCATATTGTTGTGACAAGATTGGTTTAATGGCCTGATATACCATGTAGTTTGGCACCATTACCACTGTTTCTGCCATTTTCTGAAGAAACACATTATCATAATCTGCTCAGTTCATGCCATTTTGGCTATTTACCTTGGTGTGCAAGCGAAGCCTGATAGCAAATGAGTAATGACCCAGTGATCGGCCACACTTATCACTTTATCTGGCCCATATATAGCTGTGCGATGACGGCCCTAAATTAATCTGAACCTTTCAGAACACAGCCATAACTCGGCCTCAAAGAAAAAGATAAAAGTGTGCTGGGCCAAAGCATTTTTTGCACATCCCAAATGGTGTTAAAAATGTTTTATTTGTCTGATTGCTGATTAGCCACAGTATACCAGCGTTTAGGTTCTTGGTCTTTGCCATATTTGGCCTATGTGTACTTAACTACAACCATAGCTGACACTAATTTCTCATGAATCCTGGAAGTATGTGGGAGATATAATTTTTTAAACATTTGCCAAAGTAACATTGTACATATGCAAAGTCTGCACCAGGTCTAGTATAACCTAATCTATGGGGGAAAAAGTCTGCAGTTACGCAGCATTGTTGAAACAATTAGAATAGCAAAACCTGAAAACCATAGAATAAAACCTGCAGTTAAATGATCACTATATATTTCAGCCAACCAATCCAGTGGAATCTCAATTCTAGTACGCACCTGTTCCATGGTAATTTTTTTTTTTTTACCTATGCAACGGTGCCTCTCAGAGAGCAAACCATATGGAGGAAATAGACTCACCTGAGATGATACACATTAGTCTACCATGGCTTATTTTACTGCATGTAGTTAATCTCTACCCACAGGAAATGAATGCATAGAACAATATACTGCATGAACTGGAAACATAAGTGTGATTTGAAGTAGACTAGAGCAATGTTTTACAATGGTTATATTAGTTTAGTTGCTATTTTGAATCATTAGGGTTAAGCCTTACATACTGTTACAATATTACTGTGCATACCTTTATTGCACAGACATACTGTAATACCTTTAAATTTATACCCAGTAATACACACACAAATAGACAGAATTCATGCTTCCATTTGTTTCAAGTCTGTCGTTTCTTTATTTGCAAATAAATGCTAACAAGCTGCTCTTGCCATTAGCCACCTAACACATTTAAAACAAGGTCTAGAAAACATACAGTAATTAATCTAATTTAACCTATTCTAGTTTTGCATTTCTGTTTGCTTTGTCTTTTGCAAATCTATTTTGCTAGACAATGTTAGCTACTTGATTACTTGAATGTTAGCTAGTTGATTTTACCCCCTGTCGATGTCTTACCATATATACTGTAATCATAAGACAAAAAAAAGCTACAGTCTGAGCTACATAGAAATAAGCCCCAGTTTCTATTTTATATTTTAAGGCTGGTGGTACTGTTTCTGGTTTCAACAAAGTGAACAACTATTTGTTAACTGCAAATAAAACAATATCATGGCTAATATTGTAACTATATTTGTATCTTTTAAGAGGAAGTGCAAACATAGACTCAAGAACAATGCATTTTTTTGGACATTTCAAACGCATACCAGGATATCATTTGTTTTTTGCCTACTAAGCCAGATGCAAAACATTAGGTTATAACTCATAAGGTATGATAGCAATTTCTATACTAATTTGACATGATTAGCTAATGTCAGCAACAAAATGAAATTAAATGTTTTTATCGAAATTGGCCTAGTACAACGAGATTCTATTGGGGTAGTAAGAGACGTAGCCAGCCACGTTTTGATAGGTGTAATGCATCACACGGTTGTAGGGTGTAGTTAAAGTAAAATAAATAAAAAACAAAACTTGGTAATGTAGTGCAAGAGATTAAGAAGCCTTGAGGTGTTGTTTTGGAGCCTTATAGTATATATCATGAGTGTGTGTGTGTGTGTGTGAGAGATAAAGTGAGAGAAAGAACAGAAGAAAGCGTGATACGTCGGTGGTAATAAAGAAGTGGTAAAGGAGTAAAAGAAAATAGCTTCTTGTTTTCCCTTCACACACTGCAATAACATGGACCACTATATAAGCTTTCAACCTGCCTGTGCCCATCAAAAGGTATCAGCACTGCCTCATTGCAATTGCCAAGGACGAACCCATCTTGTTCTCTGATGCAGCAGCTCACTAGGAGTAATTTTATTATTTTAAGTTTTTTTTTTTTCTTTTGAGGATGCTGTGTACTTTGTGTGAAAGTTTTTAGTTGTTCAAGATGCAGAACTAATTGGGTAGTTCGAGATAAGAGCTAGTGGCCATGTCCTTGCTTATTTTCTCTAAATGTAGAGAAAATTCTTTCGGGCCATCCGGAGGAAGAAGCGTGCTTTGAATGTGTCCCTGTAGATTTACCAAGGAATGCTTTTTACTTTCCTTCTTTTACAATTCTATTGTCTCACTCTCTCGTTTTTTTTACTGCAGCCTGTTTCAATTGAAAACCCCATCTTCTTCAAACTAGGTGTATTTCCTGATCATATTCTCAGATCCCTTTTAGGGAGAAATCCATTTATTCTATGTTAAATTATCCTCTTAAATACACATGATTTATGGCAAATTAAGTTATTAGACTGCTACACTCTTTGTGCAAGCACAAATATCGGTTTAGTTTAATGCCCATTAATAAGTGTTAAGCTAATTAACTCAAATGATCTCAATCCGCTATATGCGATCTTCGTTGCTGCAACTCTCATGTGTAGATAATTTCATCAAAGCGAGTCAGCTGTGTCATTACGAACCATATTATCTATTTCCATTTCTCTGGAAAATGAGTAAACACTCAGGTAATCACAAGGACTACTTCTGTCTTGGTTTTGCTTTGGCTTTATATAATATTTATTTCTTTTTGTCTTAAATAGCTTTATCTGGGAAAGGTTATCGAATGTATGCAGAGCTCCATGATTGTTGGCAGCGTATGACGCCGTCCTATTACACCGGTGTGGGTGAGCTGGTGGAAAATTGAAGATGCTAAATAAATTTGTTCCTAAAGTGGGATTAGGCACACCATCCTTTTATTTTAATAAGGGCCTAAATCAATGAAGCATCACACCCACCGTAAATCCCTACTGGGTTTACCCAGAGCCATTACTCCAAACCGAAAATCCGCTAACACATTAGCGTAGCACCAGTGAGCCACAATCAGTGGCAGGAAAAAAGCTTTAGTACAAACAGACACCTCAGTACCGTTGCGCAAGCCTTCTGGACTCTGCTGCGCTGGATTTATGGTGGATTATAGCCACCTTGTTTAGCCCTCCACTCTTATTCCATAGCAGCACAGATGAAAAGATACAAACCACAGGTAACCAGAGCTAAGATGAAACCGTTTTTTCTTTAAATACACTTGGCTGCTTGCGTGAAATGAAGTGCCATTAAAGATATTAACCAAGCAGAGAACTTTTTCGAAATGAGGTAATTAACTTGCTCTTTGCATGCTGTGCTGTGTCTCATTTTTTGATGTGTTTAGAATGCTTTAAGGAAATCAACCCTGTTGATTTAGTGGCATTTTGACTTTTGATTATCCTTACGCTCTCCTTTTTCTTATGACAGATGGCAGTTTCAGGGAAGATCGTCGAAATTTGACGTCCCTGTTGGTGCAGCCAATATCAGCCAACCTAGCACAAGAACTGCTCTCTGCCCCAAGCGTTGGACACGGACAACCCTGTGTTCCTATGAAAATGGCATCAGGCTCAGGTAAGCATATGTCCTTTATCATGTTCTATACATAATTTTACAATTACAGACACATAAAAAGTATATGTATACATGTATGTAAGGAAGAAATAACTGGGTGACAGTGGTGGGCCGTCGGGGCCAGCAAAGCCTTCTCTGCTGGCCTAAACATTATCAGAAGCACTGAACTACATTTACTACCTAAATTCTAATATTTGTTCCATGAAATTGTATTAATTGATTCCCAACAGTTTATTCTCTTTATTTCGTAGAGTTTATCTTGGCTGCACTGCTTACAGTATGTGTATGTGGATGTTTTTTTTTTTTGTCTAATCAGATTTCAGCCTCTGTGCTGCTATGTTAATCTCAGCTGCCCAGGGCCTTTAAAGTCTGTAGTGCTGGTCAATGTACCTTAGTCTCCATAAGAAATAAATATGTTTCTTAAACCAATCAGATTTCAAATGCGCCTCACATTGCCAGCTAGCTGGCCCAGAATAGCGTCAGCATTTTTCCGTCCTCGGATTGGTTGGTTATAGAAAACCTGTTACAGCGAAGTTCGACTAACAAAACACGTCTGTAGCTCTGCACAAATTAATACATCAGAGTTAAACTTTTTTTCGTCTATGGAGGAAAATACATTGATTTGGTCTCGTATATACCTAAAAATCAATTTTTAAGAAAAGCTAGACATCGTGAGAAGAGGTCGGCCAACCACGAAGCTAGCTAGCTTGTCTCAGCCAGGAAAAATGTTTGTACTCCAAATCAAGAACAGTGTATAAGACTGGTACCACTGGCTTACAGCCGCTGAGGAGCGGTGCAAATTATGAGTATGCATTATGAGTATGCATCCCTGGTAAATCGGTTGTGTTTAATGAAAAAATGTTTTTATGTTTTTGTCATGGTATTAGACAAATATTAATTCTGAACTGCTCCAGATGATGTAGGTGGCACAGTTGTGGTTGTATTGTAGAAGTTTGGAGTTGTCTTAACTACTGTGTTTCTTGCTTAAGTAAAATAGTTTTTTCTCTTCATATGCGAAATGCCTCTCTCTCTGTTATGCCACGCATTGTTATATTGCGTTTTTGTATAGTACTGATGGTTTCTATAATTGCGATGTGAACTGTGTGTGTGGTGGTATTAAGAGGTGTATTAAGTCGGGTAAGTCACCACTGAAGGCCCATGTAACAAATGCACCGCCCTTCACTGCTGGGTGATATAATGCCATATTATATCACCCAGCAGTGGAGGGCGATATAATCGGGGGGGGGAATCAGGTTTAATAAAAGTTAGAGGATTAAGTTCATGTAGAATTTAAGTGAAATTATTCTATTAATAATTACTAAGTGTCACTAAAAAGAATATATTTGTGAATATTATTATTATATATTATTCATTATTATTATGATTAGTAGTAGTAGTAGTCTTAGTATTAGTAGTAAGAATTACAACAAGCGCATCAATTTATGCCACAATGTATGTTACTGGATAATGTCACGCTGTTGATAATTCTACTAAGGTTTTTCCTTAGGTGCAAAAATTCAATTCTCTAGTGCCAGTCCCTAGAGCATCCATGAGTGTCCTTGCAGAACGCAGCTGGCTTTCACACAGTACATGAAATGGGCTCTTCAGAGACGCAGCTAGTTTACAGTTATTAAAAAGTCTATGCACTTCTCTCAACCTGTCATGGTGCAATGCCTACTACTCCAGAGGTAGCTGTGTTATTCCGTACAGGCAAAAGTGTCTGCTTTTCTGTAAATAAAATCATTCAGGTTCACAAATGTGTAAGAAAACACATACACTATGGGAAATTCAAGAGTTATAATTAAAGCCATCAGTTTATTTTCAAACCATAATCAGTAAGTTCATGATATACAGTAATATACATGCAGAAAAGCTCTGTCCATATATGTATGCACACTATGAACAGTGTACATAGTGTTAAAAGTGACCTGACTACAAGATTTGTATATGTGTATTTTGAAGATTTTTAATCCACATATATTCTCCATTTGCTGTTTTAATCATTTCCACTCTTCTTGGAAGATGTTCCAATAGATGTTGGAGAGTGCTTGTGGAGGTTTAAGCTCATTCAACCTCAAGAGTGTTGGTAAAGTCAAGTACTGATGTAGGATAAGGAAGCTTCAAGTTTATTTAGTGTTCTGATTAATGCCAAAGCAATTCAATATGTTCAATATGGTTGAGTCTAAAGCTTTATACAGTAGCAGGCCACTCACAATCTTCCATTCCAACCCAAGTAAACCATATTTTCATAAATCTATACAACTCTGTCTCTCCCATTTTGTGTACAATTTGAAGTATATGGCTGGAAAAGTCAGGTTTTAGCACTTGACTTTAAACTCTGTGTCAGGTGATATGCAAATTAGACCGAGAAAACAGATATATTGTAGAATAAGACTGACATATAATAAAAACAAAGAGGATATTATACAAATGAAAAAATGGCAAATATCCAAATAAATCTCTTGATTCAGATACATATTTCCCTTTCAGGAACTCGAACTGCGTCAAAACGCTTTGGGAACGCGCCTGAGTTTTCACACTCTGAACTAATGTGTGTAATCAGTCAAAAATTGGACGCTGGCCGTCACCGATGAGGTGACGTCACAACCAGGAGTTTAAAGCGCATATGAGTAAGGACAGGGGCAGCTTCTGTTGGTCAGAAAGCGCTTTGTGTGGTGTGTTGTCAGATTGTTTGTCAGATTGTTTGTCAAAAACATATATGTTCCTAAAAATGGAGCATGTCAATGCCATCGCTCCGCTCCCGAGCGGCACTCTCCGAGGAGAGAGCTCACGCTTCATCGGGTTCTGCCCAGCTTTTGCTGAGGCGGAGTGGCGCGGCAGTTCCTGGGCTCGCAAATAGACCTCGCAGAGGGTTTCGAGATGGGCTTATCCCTTTCTCCAACCTCACCTGCTTGGTCCAGCACTCGATCGCAGGCTCGGTAGAGCTATGGAGTTGGGGCGGAGCTAGGTTGCTTCCCGAGGGATGCGGAGATTCTCTGCACATTCGGTGCATGATCTGCGCATATTGAGCCGCGCTCATTGTGCCGCGCACATTCTGCTCGCATTTTCTGTGCGAACTCTCCAGTCCCGAAGAGCACTCCTCGAGAGGGGTGCTCTCACTCCTTGTAGTGAAAAAAAAAGTTATTAATAATGAAAATAATGATGATGATGATAATAATAATAATAATAATAATAATAATAATAATAATAATAATAATAAGTAGTAAACAACCTCCATGCCAGGATCTCCCATTATTTCCAGATCGGTACACTGAAGTGTCATGGTCATAGGAGTAGCCCCTTCAGCCCCCTTTCAACGTTGTAATTACACGTTTGTGGTGTAAAGTGCATGGGTATGGAGCGATGCTGCGGGTTGAAGAGACGCTTGCGAGCTATCTCTCCCTGGATCGATTCCTCCCTCAAGACCCCGACATGAGTGCTCGGCGGGCCGAACCGCAACCCTCCACCTCCCACCAGGAGGTGCAGGAACACAGCGCCACGTTTCGCTCCCCCTCTGTGAGGGATCCTGCATGGCGCTCGGCATCTGAGCCTCGTGAGGTGACAGATCTGAGGACTGTCATCTTCAACAGGAAGGCTTCGCCAGGAATGTCCTGACACAGGACTTTTTGGGGAGCTGGCCGTGGAGGGGGGTGCCGCACCACTCTATCCGGTGCCCGCCCTGTCCCGGCCCAGTTAGGGACCTGGTAGGTTAACCCTGCCACCCTCGGTGCTTCAGGGCACGGCCAGCTCCAGCAAGCTCTCTCCTTTGTCTCCACCCGGCATCATTGTGGACCAGGAGATCTTGCCACCCCTAGAGCTCTCTCAGGGGACTGCCTCAGCTCTAGAGGAGATACCCCTAGGGCACTTTCTGGCAGCGTGAAAAGCTTTTCCAGATATGTCTCAGTGGGTCCTGCACAAGCCATAGAGAGAGGCTACTCTATTCATTTCGGGTCTCCTCCGCTCCTTTTTCACAGGGTTCTTTCACAGAGTCCGGGTTATTCAGCCCCTACTTCATAGTTTCCAAAAAGGATGGAGGGTTGCGTCCTATCTTAGATCTACATCAGATGAACGGCTCTCAAGTTGCTGAACCTCAAGCAGGTCGTGCTTCAAATCACATCCAAGGACTGGTTTGTCACTATAGATTTAATGAATGCATACTTTCATGTATCCATCCTACCTTCTCACAGGAAGTTCCTAAGGTTCGCTTTCGGGGCCAAAGTTTACCAATACCGGGTTCTTCCGTTTGGCCTTGCCCTTTCACCCCGTACCGTCACAAAATGGGTGGATCAACTCTGCTTCCCCTGAGGTCTCAGGGCATCCGCATCCTAAACTACATCAACGATTGGTTGATCCTTACTCAATCAGAGCAGTTGGCGGTCCGGCATCGAGATGTCGTTCTCGCCCACATGAAGGTGTTGGGGGGGCTAAACGCCGGGAAGAGTGTGCTTTCTCCATTACAAAGAACCACCTATCTCGGTGTCATATGGGATTCAACTACTTTGCGTGCGCAGCTTTCCCCTGCCCGCATTGTGGCCATCCTTATGTCTGTTGGGAAGGTCAGGGAAGGGCAGCCTCTCACTGTCAAGCAGTTCCAGAAACTGTTAGGGCTTATGGCAGTTGCATTCAGGGTGATTCCACTTGGCCTGCTGTACATGAGACCCCTTTAGTGGTGGCATTAGGGGCAACCCCCTCCGCACCATCAAGGTCTCGCGGCGATGCCTACGTGCCTTAGATGTTTGGCGAGATCCCTGGTTTCTATCTCTAGGCCCTGTGCTGGGAGTCCCCGGTCATCGCTTAATGCTAACAACGGGTGCATCCCTCACGGGATGGGAAGCGGTCATGAGTGGTCGCTCCACCAGAGGTCTGTGGGAGGGGCCACATCTACGCTGGCACATCAATTGCCTAGAGATGCTGGCCGTGCTTCTAGCACTGAAGCATTTCCTCTCGGACCTCTGAGGTCACCACCTGTTGGTCTGTATGGACAATAATGCCGTGGTCTTCTACATCAACCATCAAGGAGGTCTGCGTTCGCGCCCCCTGTGCAGGCTGGCGCACCAGATCCTTCTTTTGGCCCAGGGGAGACTCCTCTTATTAAGGGTGGTTTACATCCCGGGCCGGTTGAACGAGGCAGCAGACACCCTTTCGAGGCAGGGGTTAAGACCCAGGGAATGGCGGTGTGGTGAAGCAGGTTTGGTAGAAATTTGGAAGAGCCCAGGTGGATCTGTTCACATCTTGAGAGATGTCGCACTGTCCCCTCTGGTTCTCCCTTACTCCTCCCGCCCCGCTGGGTCTGGACACCATGTTTCAGGCGTGGCCGAGGGTGCGTCTGCATGTTTTATTTTTTTCCCCCGTCGCGCTGCTTCCAGGAGTTCTAGAGAGGGTTTGCTGGGACAGAGTCAGGCTCTTCTTGGTATCTCTCCTCGGGCACCCTCCGTGGGAGATTCCTCTGAGGAGGGATCTCCTTTCCCAGCTAGGGGGTGCCATATTTCACCTCCACCCAAAACTGTGGAGGCTGTGGCTCTGGCCCACTAAGGGGGCGCAGCTCCGAGGTTCTGGTCTCTCCACCGAAGTGGAAGAGACCATTCTCCACTCCAGAGCTCCCTCCATGAGGAGGTTGTATGCTGCCAGGTGACATCTTTTTTGCTCATGGTGTGAGCACCACCTGCCCGGTTGGTTCAGTGCTGGATTCCTCCTTGGACAGGTCACCAAGGGGTTGGCTTATCATGCCCCTGTGGCTGGGAAATCTTTGGTAGATTCCCGATGGTAACACGTTTTTTTCATGGCACTCGGAGGCTGAAGCCCCGGTACGACCTAGAGTGCCTGGGTGGGACTTGACTGTCGTTTTGGGAGGCTCTGTCTGAGCCTCTATCCGAGGCATCCTGAAGGCATCTTTCAATCAGGACCGCGTTATTGTTGGCCATCTGCTCTATCAGGAGGGTAGGGGACCTGCAGGCCCTTTCTGTGGCACCCTCCTTCCTGGAGCTTACCCCTGGTACGGCCAGTGCCTTTCTGTAAACCCATATGGGTTACATGCCCAAGGTGCCCTCGGTCATCCCACAACTCACAAGATTACAGGCATTCTATCCTCCTCCGTTCCAGGCCCCAGACCAGGAGAAACTGAATCGGCTTTGTCTGGTGCACGCATTCTACACCTACATCCACGGGATGGGTCCTTGGAGAAGGACTGATCAGCTGCTTGTCTGCTATGGCCCTCCCAAGAGAGGCCTCCCTGCTAATAAGCAGACTCTGAGCAGGTGGATAATTGATGCTATCACATCATCTTAGGAGTCCTCTGGTCTCCCCGCTCCATTCGGGGTCATAGCACACTCCACTCGGCGTGTGGCTGCCTCAAAATCTTGGTCCTCTGGAGTTTCCTCCAAGATATATGTATTAGGGAACTAGGGTTACATACGTAACCTAGAGACATTCTTTATTATAATATCAACAATATAACAAACTTCATGCCAGATTATATTCTGAACAACAACTAATGATAGATTCCTATGTGATCAGATATCATGATCTGGTGTGCAGAAAATGGTGTGTACACAAAAAACTCAAATTCAGTGTAAACTCAAGGCAATTAGGAATTCTATTGTTCCATCCATATGCATTTACATTTACTTTTTATTAGACCTCCCTTGAGTTTCAAAGGATTCTAATGACTCCTGCAATTTACTGGATTTTTAGATGGTTTTCTTTGAAGTAGTCATTCAAAATTTCTCATACTGCCAGAACTTGGCCACTGGTGAGCATTAAATTGGCCACTGGTGAGCACGTCAAATGACCACCGATCTCAACTCATCACTAAAGATTTCTTTCGCAATGTGCAATTTTTGGCTGTGACCACAAATTGGGCCAAAAATAGTATAGTGTAAAGCCATTCTACACTGACATATTTCAAAATTTGTTATCAATCTAGCAGTCTGGAATCTTCCAAAACTAATTGGCTGCCATCCTGTAAAATAGCAGTTGACAGAACAGTGTACAGAATTCTAATTATAATAATAGAAACAGCCCTGTAGATCTGCACTGAACACACAGCATTTACACACATATTGATACTGCTCTGTGTATACAGTTCATATGCAATGTCCTACAATCTTTAAAAAAGTATTATGCAAAAATAGACGTATGTAGTCTTATCAAAACAATCAAAAACAAAGTATTTGTGGTATTAATTGTTTTTTTAATGTCTTACATACTGTGCCTGTCAAAAGACTTTTATCAATCTTGAGAGACACGTGAATGTTGAAATCTTCGCAAATTTATTACAAATATAGTTTCTTCTGGCTTCTCCCGTTAGGGGTTGCCACAGCAGATCCTCCGCACGTTTGATTTGGCATATGTTTTACGCTGGATGCCCTTCCTAACGCAACCCTCCCCAATTTATCCGGGCTTGGGACCGGCACTGAGAGTGGCTGGGGATGGTTCCCTGACCGGGAATCGAACCCGGGTCGCAGCGGTGAGAGCGCTGCATCTTAACCACTAGACCACCAGGGGACACGCAAATTTGTTAAAAATAAAAAAACAAAAACAAAGAAACTACATGTACATAAGTATTCACAGCCTTTGCTCAATACCTTCGGTGGCAATTACAGTCTCACGTCTCTTTGGGTATAATGCTTCAAGCTTGGCACACCTATATTTGGGGAGTTTCTCCCATTCTTCTTTGCAGTACCTCTCAAGCTCCATCAGGTTGGATGGGGAGCGTCGGGTCACAGTAATTTTTAGATCTCTCCAGAGATGTTTAATCGGGTTCAAGTCTACGATCTTCCTGGGCCACTCAAGGACATTCACAGAGTCGTCCCATAGCCACTGTTCTGTTATGTGTGCTTAGGGTCGCTGTCCTGTTGAAAAATGAACACTTCAGAGCACTCTGGAGCAGGTTTTCACCCGGATGTCTCTGTATATTGTTGCATTCATCTTTCCCCTAATCCTGACTAGTCTCTCAGTTCCTGACACTAAAAACATTAGTTGCAGCCAACACCATGCTTCAATGTAGGAATGGTATTGGTCAGGTCATGAGCGGTGCCTGGTTTCCTTCAGATATGACGCTTGGCATTCAGGCCAAAGAGTTTTTGTTTCTCATGGTCTAAAAGTCCTTCAGGTGCCTTTTGGCAAGCTCCATGCATGCCAAAAGTGTGTCATGTGCCTTTTACTGATAAGTGGCTTCCATCTGGCCATTCAAAAATAAAGGTCTAACTGGTGGATTGCTGCAGAGATGGTTGTTCTTTAAGATATTTCTCCATAGAGAAATATAGAAATGCTAGAGCTCTTTCAGAGTAACCATCGGGTTCTTGGTCACCTCCCTGACTAAGACCCTTCTCCCCAGATCACTCAGTTTGGCCTCTAGGGAGAGTCCTGGTGGTTCCAATCTTCTTTCATTTACGGATGATGCCACTGTGCTCATTAGAGCAAAAATGTTACTGTACCTTTCCCCAGATTTGTGCCTCGATACAATCCTGTATCGGAGGTCTACAGACAATTAAAGTCAAGTTAAGAAGCTTTCATTTTCATTTCAACCATATATAGCTGATGCAGTACACAGCGAAATGAAGAAGAATAGCCTTTATTTGTCACATATACATTACAGCACAGTGAAATTTGTTCTTTGCATATCCCAGCTTGCTCAGAAGCTGAGGTCAGAGCGCAGGGTCAGCCATGATATGGCGCCCCCGGAGCACAGAGGGTTAAGGCCCTTGCTTTAGGCCCAAGAGTGGCAGCTTAGCGACACCGGGGCTCAAACCCCCGACCTTTCGATCAATAACCCAGCACCTCAACCACTGAGCTTCCACTTCCCTCCAGAACCCTTGTGCTACATTTAACAACATAAAAATACATAACAGAAAACACAGAGCTAAGGACCAGTAAGTGTCCTCGCCACATAAAGTGCATCATGTGCATCTACTGCATATTATACAGTGCAGTGTGTAGGAGAGAACTGAGTACAGGAGTGTACCTTGTAAATAAACAAAAGGTAAACAAAAGGGTTTGTTCAAAACAGCAATAGCGGCAGTCAAAAAGATGTGCAAAAACAGCATACTTCATGGACGTTATGACTTGGTGTGTGCTCTGACATGCACTGTTAACTGTGGGACCTTATACGGTATAGACAGGTGTGTGCCTTTCTAAATCAGGTCCAATCAACTGAATTTACCACAGGTGAACTTCAATCAAGTTGTAGAAACATCTCAAGGATCATCAGTGGAAGCAGGATGCAACTGAGCTCAATTTTGAGTGTTATGGCAAAGGCTGTGAATACTTATGTACATTCATCTTTTATTTTAAATACATTTGCAAAGATTTCAAATAAACCTCTTTCACATTGTCATTATGAAAATAATAAATGTTATCCATTTTGGAATAAGGCTGTAACATAAAATGTGGAAAAGTGAAGCGCTGTAAATAAATGCACTGTATATGCAACAAAAATGAATATTTGCTTTGACCAAACAGATTTATAAATGTATAGATGTTGAACTTATTTTCATAAAAAAAAAATCTTTCCTTAGCAGGAATAACAGCTTCACACCCTCTTGCCTTTTGTAAAACTTGCCAAAGTTGTTCTTCATGATTTGGATGTTTCATTCTGATTTTGCAATCCAGTTAATTTTATAGCAATTCACTAGAATTTACCTGATATAACAAGACAGGTCATTCCATAAAAGATAACACTTCAGTTGACCAGGTTTATGATATTTTCAAATCATTGCATTCTGGATTTATTTGCTTTACACATTGTTTGGTTGTAGAAATAATACATGGTTGTGTTTATTGGGTTACATCAAAAATCAAAAACCACCCTTAAATTGCTTACTGTTGTTTTACTGTTGTTTACGGTTTTACTGCTTACTGCCATAAGCATTTTTTGTATATGCATCTTTTTTTTCTCTCTCATATATATCCTTATATATTCTTATATTTTATATAGTTTTTATACATTATTTATCTGCCTTCCCTTTCTTTGTTTTATTTTTCACCCCATTCTATTCCCTCATGCCGGACCGTCGTAAAAAGCATTTCGCTGCATGTCGTACCCTGTATGTATTTGTAGGTGACAAATAAAATTTTATTTGATTTGATTACACTTTGCAAAATAATTGCACTGGGTGTAATACATTATAAATGCTTTATAAAATTAATTCACAGTTCATTATACATATGACCTTCATTGAAAGTGTTACTGAGAATGTTTTTTTTTTATTTTGCTGTCACCAAAAAAAAAAAAAAGAAAAGTTGAAATAAAGGTGTCGTGTGACATTTTCCAGGCTGACTTACATTAGAGGATTGCCATGGCAACTGACTTTGTAGTTCAGATTTGTTCCTGTTATGTCAGGGTCACATAATGATGTGTCTTAGCTTGTCAAGTGAGAGGTTAGACTGGAAAAAAAAATGAACATGTAATTTGACTTTTTTGTTTAAAATGTATTTATGTTTGATTTCTGTTACATGCCAGGCTTCAAAATAGCTTTATTAGCATTATAGGAGACTACGCCAACTTTAATAGTTACGAACAGGTACCAAAAACATGAAAAATCTTTCTTACAAATTTTTATATTTCTTTGTAATGTTTCTACGCAGATTTAATAAGAGGTCGTGTATGGCAGGAATAAAATGACAGGAATTGTGTTCCATTTTTATTTTTGCATTAAATAATACATTAGACATTACTTTATTGAGCTAGGGTGAATTAATTGGTCTGAGGTCAATGATTTAAACATCGATCATGACTCATTTGGATGAATTTAAGGATATCTGAGTTTAAAATTCAAAATTGTAGCTCTGTGGCATGCATATATAAGAACAATGAACGGCTTACTCTTGACTGGCGCAATAGGAATGTGTTTGGCTTATCCTCCGGAGATTGGAAATTTATATCCTGGTGATGTTGCATGTACCTGTGGCTGGAAATCATTTATCTGGGTAAGAGTGATGGTCTCTGTTACATTGCTTTGTGACACAGCATCAGCAGCAGTTTGAAAAGATGCAGATGAAAGCTTCTCATGTTTAATTAAAAGGACGTGTTAACCTTCCCTGGTAAGTAGCCTCAGTTAGTTTAGGATGAGCTGGCTGGTGGGTGAGAAATCCCTTTTAATCCCTTGATTAAAAAAAAATAATAATAATTTTCAATTTCCAGCTCGCTCTGCACGTGCGGAAAAAAGGGTCATGGCTGAGGCTTAAAAAAATGAAAAAGTAAATAAAAAAAACATTGAAGGTAAATGAGAGGTTAAAACTAAAGAAACATTTTTTCCGGACCTTTTATTACAGCTGTGATGTTATGCAATGTCATGTCATGATGGTTCATGGCACTCACCAGCTTGATCTGTCTTTTAATTTAGTTATTATTTCCTGACAATTCAATTCTGTCCACACACAGTGCAGGCATCGGAAACGCATACTGTACACACACACACACACACACACACACACACACACACACATGCAGACACAAGCTGCAGCTCATGGAGGCCCTCTTCTGGCTGTGTGTGCATGCTGGGAGGCATTTGCAGCAGGTTTTAATGGGGGTTATTAAGCTCTAATTCCTGCTATTGAGTTAAAATCCTTGCTTATCTTTGCATCGTCGCCCTGGAGATCCAGCCTGCGCTGGAGCGCCGCCGTCTCAGCTTGATAGACAGTAAAGGATTTTCAGCTCCAGCGACAAAATGAAAGGACATGGGCTTTAAGGCAAATCCCCCTGCCAAAGTTGGAATGAAGAAGTTAAAGGCTGATGGCACTCGGGGTTATTATGAGTCAGCGCATACTGGTTGGAATGAATGTGTGTTTAATTGGAACTCATCCAAGCCTGTTTGTGTTTAGGCGTATGTACTTGGGTCTGGCGCTCCACAGGGACAAAATGGGATGAAAAGGTTGGCGCGTTCGAGATATAATTTGCTGACAGGTACCCAACACACCAAGTCCAGCTTTCAGTGCAAGTGAACGCAAAGAGCACATGAGGAACTGGTCTCCTAAACATCCTGCCATGTCCAGCTCACCTCCGAGCTCTTCATCTCCCCAACCGTGACTCCAGCCCCGATCTGCCACCTGTATTCCATTAGCAGGATCAAATGCTTAGAAACGAGTAATCTGTGCTGTATTGATTGGGCTGAGCACTGACCACTCCCGAGGTTTCAAATCGTTCGTTTCCATCTGTCAGTGTCCTCGCTTTTTAATTCCCTTTCAATTAAGCCTACTATATTGCTCCAGCATGCTCT
The DNA here is from genome assembly GCF_946808225.1 of Silurus aristotelis. NCBI lineage: Eukaryota > Metazoa > Chordata > Actinopteri > Siluriformes > Siluridae > Silurus > Silurus aristotelis. The sequence goes on from NC_139586.1 coordinate 9,311,690, forward strand.
AATCATATTACTCCCTTCTTTCCATGGAGACTTCTCGAGGACCTGCTCTCGAGAGACGCACTGTGGGATGTTTAAATGCTAGGAGATGTATTGTTCGTGACATTCGGAGCATCTGGCGTAGCACAATATGCAGCTGAATGCGAATGACTGCATCATTTTTTTAATTTTTTTATTTATTTTTTGGCGGGAGGGGTTTGTGTCGCCGTGCATCTCCCAGTCAGAATTCATCTCACACCTATTCAGCGTAGAGAAAAGCAATCGAAGGGAGAAAGGCCCAAACGAATTGGAATTTTCTGCAAATGTCTGCTCCCTGCCACGGCGCCTCAGCTCCCTCGAGCGTCCCCCGATGAATGCCATAAGTATAATAAATTGCCTATGCAATTACAGTGCTCAAGCAGAGAAGCTGCAAGGAATAGCTTTATCGAAACCCCTTTAATTATAATAGTATCGATTAGTTTGGGCGAGTAGCTTGGGTAGCAGTGGGTGTCACGCTTACTGTTTCTCTCTGTTCACGATAATAAACCAGGCGATTAACCAACCTCTCATTATGAACTAATGGTTTTTAATTATCTTTCCAAAGCCAGTAGATGTGATACACCTAGTGCAAGTCATTTACAGTGTTTACATTTTCAACATCCACTTGAAGAGTAAAGATTTTAGCTCTTTAGAAACCGCATGCATTTTTTGTGTCTACCCATCTTTTTTTTTGTTTTTTTATTAAATTCCAAAATTCTATTTTCAGAAATACAAATATATTACAAACAATACAACACAATATATTAAAAGAGCTTTAATATAGTGCTGTGTAAAGCGTCTTTCTTTCTTTCTTTCTTTCTTTCTTTCTTTCTTTCTTTCTTTCTTTCTTTCTTTCTTTCTTTTTTCTTTCTTTCTCTTTTTTTCTTTCTGTTTTCTTCTGTAATTGTATAATTGTGTTTACTTTATTTATTTATTTATTTATTTATTTATTTATTTATTTATTTATTTATTTATTTATTTTTACATATTTTTCCTCTTTAAAAAAACCCACTCATTTCCGTTTATTTTTCTAGGTCCCCACCTCCTTCCTTTCTCCCTTGCTATTTTCCTTCACTCCATCTTTTCTTTCTTTCTTTCTTTCTTTCTTTCTTTCTTTCTTTCTTTCTTTCTTTCTTTCTTTCTTTCTTTCTTTCTTTCTTTCTTTCTTTCTTTTTTCTTTCTTTCTTTCTTTCTTTCTTTCTTTCTTTCTTTCTTTCTTTCTTTCTGTTTTCTTCTGTAATTGTATAATTGTGTTTATTATTATTTTTTTTTTTTTACATATTTTTCCTCTTTAAAAAAAAAAAAACTCACTTCCATTTATTTTTCTAGGTCCCCACCTCCTTCCTTTCTCCCTTGCTATTTTCCTTCACTCCATCTTTTCTTTCTTTCTTTCTTTCTTTCTTTCTTTCTTTCTTTCTTTCTTTCTTTCTTTCTTTCTTTCTTTCTTTCTTTCTTTCTTTCTGTTTTCTTCTGTAATTGTATAATTGTGTTTATTATTTTTTTTTTTTTACATATTTTTCCTCTTTAAAAAAAAAAAAAATCACTTCCATTTATTTTTCTAGGTCCCCACCTCCTTCCTTCCTCCCTTGCTATCTTCCTTCACTCCATCTTTTCTTTCTTTCTTTCTTTCTTTCTTTCTTTCTTTCTTTCTTTCTTTCTTTCTTTCTTTCTTTCTTTCTTTCTTTCTTTCTTTCTTTCTTTCTTTCTTTCTTTCTTTCTTTTTCATTATCTTTATTCCCTCCCTTTTCTCATGTTAATCAGAATGGCAGTTTTTTAGATTTAGTTTTTTTTTTTATTCTTCACTCTAAATTTTTAATAGTCAGATATTTAATATTTCATATGAACCCCAATCTGTTCCAGGCTGAGTCCATGCATGGATATACAGTAATGATGCCATACATCCTGTACATATGTAACTACATATATATATTCAGCCCTTAAAATAAAGTTGTTTGGTGTCTTGTTGGAAGTGATAAATCCAGTTTGCTGTGTGCTCAGGGACCACTGCTGTTCTATCTTAAATGAAATTACGGCAAGAGTGTAAAGAAGCGCTCGACTTACACATCTCCAACGATGTGATCTGCTGTGTACGTACACACAGCGTGCATCCTGCATCCTCTCTGCCGACTTCATCTTTATTTCTCTCTGATATTCCCATAGTATGTGGTTAAAAAAATGAAAAGGCAGCACCTGAGTGCTACACCCCAAGGCCAGCACATCTGTCTGTGATCTGGGGGTCCTGTTGAAACAGAATTTTCAATCCTGTCTGCCACCCAAACCTGCAGAGGTCCCACATCCTATCTGCCAACGTTCTGTTTGAACACCCACACACACACACAAACACCACACATTTATCTGTCAGGGTATTGGCTATATTAAAATTCACCCCTGTGCTGTTTTGTGTGTAATTGCCAACAGAGAAGAGCAGCAGTGATCTCAGTAGCATACAGCACCTACCTGTTCATTTCCCTGATGCACTGGCTGGCATGCGTCAGCTTCTCGGTGGGTAGAAGGAACTTTATTTGCTTTTGCTTCAGCTTTAAGGGATGCGGCACAATAGGTGTTTTGTATCCTCTGTACCATAAAAGTGAAAAAAATGGGAGAGGGCGAGCTTTACTGATGATAGAGCTGGCAATCACTAGCAGGGGTTTGTTTAGAAATTAAATTACCTCCAACAGGTATAAGAACCTTTCTTAAGGCTTTGCTTATGCTGGGAATTATTAATAAGTTAGACCACCACAGGTATAACACATTCACACACACACACACACACACATACACAGACACATACTGCTGGCTAAGAATAAATTAAGCATACTGTAATTTCCAGTTGTTGTTTTTTTTTTTTTTTTCATCTTTGAGTGCCAAGAACTTATAGAGTATATGGACAAAAGTATTAGGACACCTGACATTTCCTTTTATATGTGGTTGTTCCTCAAGCTGTTAGCACAATATTGGAGGCACACAATTGTATAGAATGTCTTTGGATTTGCTAGCATTGAATTCTCCCCTTACATCAATGACAGTTAGAGACACAAAAATGCCAGCATGACAATGTCCCTGTGCACAAATGACCTCTATGAAGAAATGGTTTACACTGTTTGGAGTGGAAAATTTTGAGTGGCTTGCTATGGAGCTCTAAACTCAGGTCTACTGAACACCTTTGGGATGAAATGGAATGTTGGCTGCACCCCAGGACTCCTCACTCTACATAAGAACCAGACAAACCTCCACATGCGCTCTGCGAAATGTAGTGGAACATCTTTATAGATTGCGCAGGATAGTATGGAGTGGAGGTCATTATTGTGGAGTAGAGGTTATTATAAACAGAAATGCTGACTAAATGTGTAGGTGTTCATAAACTTTTCACCCATGAAAGTTTCTGGAATTAATGAATTGCTGTCTCCTACTATTTCTAGGACAACGGATTATACATTTGAATATTTCATCACAGATATCATACAAAACAGTGTATAATGTCATTGGATACCTACGAGGAAAGATTAATCCAGGTATGATTATTATAATTTTATATGTATTATTTTTTGCTAAACAAAATACTTTATTAATAATGAAGCAAACAAAGAATTATAATTTTTTGTGTATACATTATTTCTTTGCTTTTACACTAACTGTTTTTTATTTTTTATTTATTTTTTTTACATTTGTAAAAGTTATTATTGATGAAATACAAGATTTAAGAGTGTAATATGCACAGTAAAACAGGCAGCTAGACTGTGATGGAATCCTGCATTCCTTCAGATAATCAGATGATACCTGAATATAGTGGATTTTCCAGCCAACCAGACAACTTTCTGTGAACTCACTGTCACAATGAAAGTACACACTGTAGGACTTCATCTGTCTTCCTATTCTCATTACTCCTTTCATTTAGAACTTTCAAGGTTTTGACACTTGCAAATGTCAGTGGCTCAGTGTTTCTAGGGATTCATTCTTTTCGTTTTTATTCTCCTCTGTCTTTCTCTCCCTCTTTCTATTTTTTAGGGGTTTTTATTAGGCATTTTTTCATACCACTTTCCACTTACCACCATTTTTACATGGTTTTTCTCTGTATTATTTTAATCCTGTTTTAATCTTCCTTCCTTCCTTCCTTCCTTCCTTCCTTCCTTCCTTCCTTCCTTCCTTCCTTCCTTCCTTCCTTCAGTTCTTTCTTTCTTTCTTTCTTTCTTTCTTTCTTTCTTTCTTTCTTTCTTTCTTTCTTTCTTTCTTTCTTTCTTTCTTTCTTTCTTTCTTTCTTTCTTCTGTAATTGTGTTTTATCTTTAATTTTTCCATACACTTTCTTAACTCCTTTCGATGCCCCCCCATCTGTATTATTTTTAATCCCTGCCTCCCTGTCTTCCTCTCTTCCTCTTTCTTTCTTTCTTTCTTTCTTTCTTTCTTTCTTTCTTTCTTTCTTTCTTTCTTTCTTTCTTTCTTTCTTTCTTTCTTTCTTTCTTTCTTTCTTTCTTTCTTTCTTTCTTTCTTTCTTTCTTTCTTTCTTTCTAACTGATCCATGGTCACTGTAAAACAAGCATATTTCAACATGATCAGCAAAAAGTTAAAGTCCCTAAAGTTATTATCAGAGTTTTATGAAGGGAGGGAGAGAGCGAGAGAGTACCCAAAAAAACCTAAGAGTGAAATACAGAGCATGAACTATACAAAGCATCAAGTGCTGAGTCAGCCGGTTTTTTTTCCCATACCATGATACACTACTCTCTTAAAACAATGTCTGCCATTGGTGTCCAAATGCAGGTCAGTCAGCTGCTGAAAATAGCCATTTAATTACTGACCAGTGTTTGCCCTCTGTGTGCAGTGTTAAAAGTCCGTATGGAATTACTTCTGAGATTTACGGTGGCTTTTTTACTATGTCATAACCTACTTTGAAATATGAGCTGAAAGTTCCTCTCCTTGTACGGTGACTTTCCAACCCGTGTTTGCTTTTAATTTAGATTGTTCTCCTTCTTCTTATTTATTGATTCTCTGAATTCCACCAACTTCCCCTCGAGACTCCTCTACCACATCTTCTTATATTTGTGTTCAAATATTTGTTCCTTGTTCAAATGCCTGTCAGTTTTTATTAGTTTATTTTTTCGCCTCTTGCTTGTCACTCAGAAATAGTTTGATTATTGGTTTACTGCATTTACAATCATGAGTATAAGCTTGAGTTACTTTGGTTCAGCTCTTACATGGGGTTGTGTGTGTTTGCAGATAGATATGTCCTTGTTGGGGCTCGTCACAGTAGCTGGTATGATGGCACCATGGCAGATTGGAGTGGTGGCGCCGCAGTTGTTTCTCAGATCATCGCCTCCTTAACAACTCAGACCCATGCACTCTGGCAGCCCGACCGTACCATTGTTTTCTGCTCGTCAGGAGGCTCTTCCCTTGGCAACATTGGCACCTTTGAGTGGGGCGAGGTAAATTTTTTTTTTTTTTAAGTGACTCAAATGAATAGATACAGAGCATAAACATTTACATTTGGCAGACGGCATATCCAGAGCCACTTACATTTATTTTACAACCGAGCAGCTATGGGGTTAAGGGCCTTGCTCAGGGGCCCATGGATGGCAGCTTGGTGTGGTTGGGATTTAAACTCATTACCTTTGGATTCCCAATGCCTTAACCATTTAGCTACCACCTCCCAATGAAATGAATACGAAAGGAACACTATTGTAAGGAAACAGACATCAGTATCTATTTTAAAAGTGTTTAAAAAAAAAAAAAAGGTATATGTAAAAGTTTATATAATCCTCTTTGAGCTCACTGAGTGCTATCAATAAATACCATGTTAACATATACACTATGTTGGCTATACTTATGTATGATTGCATCTCCTAAAGCTATTTGTCTACTAAATCAATAAACTAGGAACATTTATGAGTGTATTGAGTGTGTTTACATACACAATCTATAGAAGGGAAAAAAAGTAAACCATTCCAGCTAATGTTGGAACTTCTAGCCATAGAGCAAAGGCATGAGGTTAAAAAAAAGTGTGCTTGAACATACAATAAGGCAGATAAAAGCCTGTAAAAGTGTTAAAGACTCTTTAGAAAATAAGTCATCGTTTTTAATTAGTTATATTTTTGTAGCATTTATCAATATTGAATAATTTATATATAAATACAACCATAAACATGTTTTGAAATTCATATATTTAAGGTTATAAACACATACATTGTTTAGGAGGCTAAGTAGTAACATATGAAGGATGTATGTGTGAGGTGAGAGTGGACAAGAAAGACAAAGCAATTAAGAAATATTAGGTTAATTCCAATAAACTTGAATCGCACAAAACAATTAATGGTCATTCATTCATACGTAGTAACTGCCTGATCACTGTGGGTTAAATGTAATTTGATACTATCTTAATTTGAAATGCATGATTTTGATTGGCTGGCAAGAATGCATACCAACAGTAAATCTGGTCGTTTTGTGCAGTCTTATAAGCAATTAACCAATACTAACTTACAGTTACAGTTTCAGGCAGCGTGAGACAGCTGATGTGGCACAGACGCAGGAAATATCTTTCTCTCTCTTTCTCTCTCTCTCTTTATCTCCCTCTCTCTCTCCCCCTCTCTCTCGCCTATTTTCTAGTATCCATTTATTGTAATTTATTCAAGTACATTTAATCACGATCGCACTCCTCTGTATTTGATTTCGACTGGGCAGAATTCTAGATTAAGCAACCTGTATAAAAAAAAAAACCTAACAAACAAATAGTTAATTTTCATTTTTGTTAAACCAGGAAGCTACAAAATGGCTAAGCGATGGTAGCTTTGTGTGTGAATCTGTGCAGTCATGAGCTTGCAGGCAGGCAGAATTCCGACTGCGTGTTCCTTCTTGCTCCGCTTCATTTCGGGGGTGGATACGCAGCCGATTTGTTGTTTGCTTAGCTTAGGAGCATGCTTAATCGGCTCTTGAGGAAGTCAATTATGAGCATTTTTAGCCGTGTGGCTATGTGCTCCCGGCTGCTGGCCAAGCTCCCTTTCCCCGGGGAAAGCGCTTGTTCGGCGTTTCCTTCCTTCGGAGGGAGAATTTTCGGAGAGCGCTCTCTAAGGAGACGCAGCACCAGGGGTCATGGGGTTTGCAGGCCGGCCTAGCACGAGGCTTGAAGATGAATGAGTCATCTCCAGCTTCTGCTGCTGGGCCGAGTAATGCACGGTGTAATGCGGTGCTCCCCCGAGGAGGGAGAATTGTCGGATGCTAGCGAGCCCATGACTATTTCCCGACTTACACACCGAGGTGTCTAGGTTATAGGAGACCCATACGCATCCCGTTCATTTGCACCACATTTGCTACGCGAATATAGTAGGGTTCAGGGAATGCGGCTATGGGGAGATGCCCAGGGTTGTAGAGACGCTCTTAACCACGCTGGTTATCTCTCCCCAGGTGATGCATCGCTGAAGGCTTCGGTATTGCCTACAAAGGCCACTTCTGTGCTAGTAGCTAGGGCTACACGGCGGGTCAGGCCAGGGGTTGCCTCCACACGATGAGTGTGTTGCGGGCATACCAGGCTGACCTGCTATGAGGTATGGCGCGGCCTCAGCCTGGTATGTCTAGGCACCTCAAAGCCCAAAAAGGGAATGTTCTGATGACTTGCTTCTAGGAGGGCGGTGTACACCTCGTTCTATGGTGCCCGTCTCTCCGCAGCACCACCGGGAGGCCAGGCCGTTAGTTCTGCCACAAGTAGTGTTCCAGAGCACATCCCCCCTCCAGTGGGTGTCTCTCTCCACTTCCGTCCCAAAGATCGCTGCAGATGGACAAGACCTGCCGCCTCTCAGAAGGTACAAACGGCTGCAGGGCACTGCTCCAGCCGCTCTGAAAGGATCAGAGGCCAGCCTTGAGGGTCTGGTTCCCTTAAGAGACTATCTGGCAGCTTGGGTAAGGCTGCCAGTCATGTCTCATTGGTTCCTGCATACTATAGAGAGGGCTATTTGATTCACTTCAGGTCCTCTCCTCCCCGGTTCAACGGGATGTGTCCCACCATGGTGGGACCCGAGCAGGCTCTGGTCCTGGAACAGGAAGTGCGCACCTTCCTAAGAAAAGGGGCCATCAGGTGGTTTCTCCCTTGGTTAAAAAGTCAGGCTACTACAGCCCATACTTCGTTGTTCCGAAGAAGGATTGTGGGTTTCTTCCGATCCTAGATCTGCACTCCTTGAACCACTCACTCATAAAACTCAGGTTCAGGATGCTCACTCACAGAAAGGTCGTGTCTCAGATCAAGTCCAAGGACTGGTTTGTCATGATAGATCTAAAGGATGCATAATTTCACATAGCCATCCTTCCCGCACACAGGAGGTTCCAAAGAAGGCCAGTCACTCACTGTGAAGCAGTTCCAGAGGCTGCTGGGTCTCATTGCAGCAGAGTCCAATGTGATTCCTGTTGGCCTCCTTCATATGAGACCCCTCCAGTGGTGGATCCAGGACAAAGGGTTCTCCCGAAAAGGCAGTCCACACCATACCATTAAGGTCTCGCAGTGAGCCCTTCGAGCCTTAGATGTGTCGAGAGAACCGACGTTCCTGTCCCAGGGCCCCGTCTTGGGAACTCCTTGTCGTTGCGTAATGCTAAGGTCGGTCGGGCGAGCCGCACCTCTCATGGCACATAAACTGCGAGCACTGGACACGTATCTCCACAGGACGAGTCCGTGGAGAAGGTCGGAGCAACTGTCCCACTCCAGGACATCTGGTTTTGTGAGGTTTTATGACCTTCACCTTAAACCACTCCTGGTTCCTCTGTCCTACGTTCTGGTTGTAAAGCTCTCACACACTAGGCAGGGTCTGGTCAGCGTGGCATGATTGGACACTCGTTCCCAAAGCATTTTGGTTACGAATGTAAACCTAGTTCCCCGAGGTAACAAGACGCTGCGTCCCCGGGCCACACCCCCTGCATCCCTGCAGCGTTTACCTTTTCTTTCTCATAAGCTAATGTCGCTACCATTGCTCTGCCATTCTGTAGCTTCCTGGTTTAGGCGACGCCGCCCACCGATGATGTCACGACTTTCCTATTGGCCAGATTTCACACATGGTTCAGAGCGTGGACAACGCGAGACCTTCCCAAAGCATTGGAACGCTGCATCTCATTCCCTCTGTTAACTAGGGTTACATACGTAACCTAGAGACGGACATGCACCATTTGGGATGATTGATAAATCTAACAGAAATACACCTAGTGCCATTGTGTTTCTTAGTTTTCCCTCTGAGTGAGTGTTTAAAAGTACACTAAATACAGAATTGGCAACCATCCAAAGAACTCAATTTTCTTTTTTTATTTTATGCTGTAAGTGCTAACGATGCAGCAGCTGCTTCTGATTAATTATCTGATAAAAAAATAAAAAAAAACAATGAAAAAACTCAGGAGAAGAGAAAAGTTTTTTTGGTTTGCTTAAATTGTACTTAACTTACATGATTCATTAATGTGCATTATTGATTGAAAGTACTAATAACATTTGTGCTATTTGTGGCATTATTTATTTAAAGGTACATCAAATTATCATTGTGATGATTTCTCAAAGAGTCTGACTTGTTTACTGTATTTTCATTTTAATCAACCATTCATTAATAATAGAAGCATCATATGGGTTATGGAAATTGCAAGTCAAGTCATCACGAGTCTGCTGATGATATACAGCCGGGCTGTGATCTAACTGTTTATGGAGCCTAATGCTGCATTATAATATTGTTTGGATTAGTTATTTCTGAATAGTACATCTGTAGAGGCTGTTACTAGCAATTTGTTAGCATTGTAAAGCAAAATGCCTTTAATTAATTAAAATGTATTATTGGCATACTGTAGTTGCTTGTCATGTATGTGTTTTTTATTATATCATTATGTCTCCAACCCATCCCATTACTGTTTTAACATCTTCACGTGTCTTTTAATTCACACGTGTCTTCACTTCTTGGTTTAATTTATGTGTGTGTGTATACTGTATATCCCCTTTGTTTTCCATCTGGTCTCTGATAAGAATTACAGTTAGTTCATTACATATACCAAACCTCTGTTTCTTGTTTTCCCAGTTTTTGTTTTTCCAGTTTTTGTTTTTCCAGTATATTGGATTCTACATTCATGTCAGTGTTTTCTCTCCCTTCTCCCTGTTTATAATTTAAGTGTTGGATTTGTCTGTTCCTTTCCTTTATCAAACTTGCATTCACCTAGCCTTGCTTTATGTCACAGTTTTTATATGTATCTTCATAAAGTCTATTTCTTGATTAATTATTTATTAAACAGTGGTTGAAATGAATCAGTTTAGAGATTACATTATCAGGTATATTATCAGGTATTAGTAATCATTAATGTAATAATCTCTCTTTAGGAATGTCACACTTGTTTATGTGACACACAAAAACGATCAAAGGTAACTACAGTTTTCTTTTCCGTTTTTAAAAACGTGCAAAGAAAGGAAAACTATCATGAGGAAACAAACATCAATGACCATTTCAAAAGTATTTCAGAAAAGCAATTTCTCTGCCTGTCCATTTTAGACTGCAAAAAAATGGAGACTTCATATCCTGACATTCTGAATAGCCTTAAAGACATTTTTGGAAGAAAAAAAGAAAGAAAGAAAAATTAGGTTGTCTTTTTTGAAATGATGTTGACACTGATGAGGGCATGATGCTGTCAATTTCTTTTCTAGTCTATAGCAGCTTGCTGGACAAAAACAATGTGGTCAATATGGACACTTCCAAATTCTCTTGTCTCTTAGATAATGGTACCATACATGCTGGACATTACATGTAAATTGGTTTAGACATGTCCCTTTTATATTTGCATAAGGATTGAGGAAATGTGTTTGTTTGTTTGTTTGTTTGTTTGTTTGTTTGTTTAAATCCCACAGCAGCAAGGCCCTTGTTTTTAACTGCTTGTTTATATAAATAAGATTGTAATGGATTGTTTGGATAAGGGTTTTGCTGAATGTTTTAAGTATCCATCAGACCCAATTGTGGATATCTGTGAGTCCATATATGGGGAAGAGGGCAGACGCACCATGTGTTAAACTGCCCTGTGATGAGCCCGTTGTGTTTTAGAGAATGCATTCTCTAGTTTTCACACTCAAACACAGTGAGAAAGCTAGCGTCATAACCACCGAATTAAAGAATTTGAAAACATGTATAGGAATAAAAAGACTCCTTGTTGTACCTTTGATTAATAATCATCATTAATGCAAAATAGTGTCTGTATAAAAAAACCACACCAAATAGTCAAAATAACAACATTACAATATCGAGGTAACAACAAATCAAGGTTTGAAGGATTGAAACTTATAAAAGCTCCGACTGAGCTCTATAGCAATGCCTGAGGCATCAATTTAACCAGAAATAGAGCTGCAAGGTCAGTTAAAATGCCTGTGTTACCTGACTTCTTTCTTGGCCACGTTTCATTGCAGCAGCACTATGCTGAAACTACTAAAGAGTACTATTTAACTGTTATAACATGATAGTGAAACCGTATAACCTACACTGTTGTTTTATGGTGATCCAGTGTACTGTTTCTATATTTTTTGCTGTGGCTTGTAAATCATACACAAATTATAAATGCAGAATTAATTGATTGCTGATAGACAAAAATGTTAATATATGAAGCACATCATCAAATTGTATTGTAACAAGCAGCAGACTCTGGCTTCTGAAGTTTCTGTACAGATCCTCCATTAACTGATGTGTTTCATTGTGGTTCCAGGAGAACAAGGTGGTTTTGGAGGACAGGGTAGTGGCCTATATCAGCCTGCAGAATCCAGTTAGAGCATATGGCCCACAATCTACTGTATCACCATCTCTACGGCAACTGGCTTCTGACATCTATAAGGTGAACAGCAAGACACTTTAGTCAAATGTATACTTTAGCATTCTTAGTAAGTCACATAATAGATATATAATATTCTGCAAAAAATATTTAATATGAGCAATAATCCAGAACTAGTCCTTAATACACATTACTTTAGACTAGTGCATCAATTATTTAATAGAGCCACATAATTTTGATAAGTTTACCAAGTTTTCTTTAGGTTTCCTTTATAGTGACAGACTGATATCTTGTATAATCACACCTGCTGCCTTAGAAGTTGGTGAAAAGGTTAACTTATTCAAATATCATCAGTGTATTCCTTCTCTAATAAGCCCCTAAGGTATAATGCGTGGCTAGTTCAGAGAGGGTCAAAGGCCATGTTTCAAGGACAGGATGCCCTATTATTTTCATGCATGCAATAATCCTCTTTATTAACCTAAATGCCAGTCCACCTGTGACATTTTAGGGTAATAAAGAGGGTCCTGACCTGCTCTACTCACGTGCTGCAACTCTCCCATGCAAATGCTCTACTTCAGAAAGAAAAAAAAAAAAAAAAAAGGTGTTAGCTTGCAGAAGTAATAATTTCCTTCTCTTTCACTGAATCAGAATGACATCGGCCTCGATAATGTTTAGCAAAGTTTTTGTGTAAATTAGAAAAGGGAGTTAATATACTTTCAATAAGATGCTGATGAGTGCACATATTTTAGAGAATGCTTTATTTTTTTTTTTTTTATGAAAAGATAGAATGCAAGCTGCAATAATAAAAGATAGAAGCAAGCTGAGCCCTAAATTCCTTACCATGAACCTATGATTTGACTCCCACTCTTCTGCATTCTGCATGTTGTTTTTGTTTTCGACCTTTGCCTTGTGAACAGACATCGAAGTACAGAGGAAAAGTGTTTGGAAATGAAGAGAGAAATTAAGAGGTGGTCTAGTGGTTAAGATGCAGCGCTCCCACCGTTGCGACCCGGGTTCGATTCCCGGTCAGGGAACCATCCCCAGCCACTCTTAGTGCCGGTCCCAAGCCCGGATAAATTGGGGAGGGTTGCGTTAGGAAGGGCATCCAGCGTAAAACATGTGCCAAATCAAACGTGTGGAGGATCCGCTGTGGCGACCCCTAACGGGAGAAGCCGAAAAGAAAGTTTTTTTTTTATTCAAGGGCAAATATTAATCAGTACATGTCATGGCATTTCAGCTCCTTTAAATGTGTGCTGTCAATAGATAACATTTTTCAAAGTTTTGCTTTCTTTTTTTTACGTCCCACAGATTGCCAGGATTATATTATACATCACATTCCATAGTGATCTAAAGACTATACAGTACTGCTTTATACGGAATACATATACTGTAATGATCAAACACTATTCATTTGATTTTCTATATACTAATCTTTACTTTAATTATGTCTAATTTCACAGCATACCAACATATTTCACCTAATGTTAATCTTTATAAAGTTCCCACAGGTAGCTTATTTCACTTATTTAAAATGGCAATGGTTTAAGAAACATATTCTGGATAAGATGATAACATTATTAGAATGAAATCTAATACAGTTCAGCAAGCAAAGACAGTGTATCCATTACTGTATGTACAGAACCTTTTCTATTTTAAGATATACTAGAAAGATTGGAACAGGGAAATGCAGATTATGGGGTACATACTGTAAATCAGAAAGGCATGACCTTGTTTTCCATTCAAAGTGCAAATTCAAAGAAACATAAGCAAAACATGTCTCAATTTCTCTAGTGCTTGTTTTGTTTCAGGACTTTTAAAGCACCTTAAGAGTTGGGATTAAATTGTTAATGTCTCTTTCTTAAACACACCTGTTGTTTTAAATAAAATTTGACAAAGGTGCATCTTAAACAGATAAAAAAACAATCTGATAGTCTGTATGTTGTTGACTTTTAGTCCAAAATTCACTAGTAAATAAAAAAATCTCACTAGTAAATAAAAAAATGTGATAACTTGTTGACTTTTGACAAGGCAACGTGGTTTAACATCACCCTGACCCACTCAAATCTATGGTTATAAGCTGCTGCTTTCTCACACACTCGACATGCTTTCATTTTCCTCGCATAAGGTATTCCTGGATGCTGATCAATTTTATAACCACAAAGACAAGTCAAGTATACTCATTTTTTTCTCAGAAGACATACAGTGGAGGTGAAAAAGCTTTTGTAAATTTGGCCTTGTGTCAGTGCATTTCTGTAAACACGTAGACTACCTAAATCGATGATTTGCCGCTTCTACTTTAGCTTGTATTAATTTTTTTTCACTTTCATTGACTTTTGTTATGGACAGTGGTTTATATGTTTGCTCATTCTTTTTACTTTTTATCATTTTATATCACTTTACTGACACTTATATGGTTTGCCATGAGTTTAAATACTTAAAACACATTAAAATGATGAAAGAACTACCTGGACTATTGCATGAAAGTGTGTTCCAGATTTTCTGTAGCAATTGGTGTCTTTTGTGTGTGAAGCTACTGGTCATACCCAGGTCTTAACTATGTGTGCTTCCAGCCCTAATTGAACGTGCAGTTATTTTATTTTTCTTATATTGGTCCTATTCCAATCACATTATTCATTTCTGAATGCAGACCATCGAAAGGCTTGAGGTACACCTTAACGGGCTCGATATTTTTAAATATTTAAACTGGATGATAATTCACATTTGTGAAATGGCAGTAATATTATGTTTCCATTTATCTTGCTTTGCAGCCGTCTTCAAAATGGAGATGCCACCGCTGTCATGCTCAGAATGGGTGCTTTGGAACCAATTATAATAAAACAGATACATCTTCAGGGATTATAGAGCACAGAGTAGAAAATAATTTTAGAGCCTGCAATTATTTAACTGTGCTTTGTTTAGTAACATGTGCGACTGTTAGTGTGTTTAAAACCAAATCAGGCTAAGGATTGAACAAAGAGTGGATACAACCATGTATTATGTTCTACACAATACATCATTTACTATATGAAGAAAAGTATTGGGACACGTGACTTTCCATTCATATGTCTTTCGTTCCTAAACTGTTAGCACTAAGTTAAAGGCAGGCAATTTTACAGGGTGCCTTTGGATGCAGTAGCATTACTTGAACTAGGAGACCCAAATCTGTTCTAGCATGACAAAAGCTTTGTGCATAAAGTCAGCTCCATGAAGATATGGTTTACGTGTTTTTTAAATGGACGATCTTTATTGACCTGCTTTTGAAATCCAACCTCAATACAATTGATTGCACCCCAGGTTCTTAAAAAGCAAATGGGGATTAAATATGCAATTGGATGTTCAAAATCTTATGGTAATGGAAATCTTATGGTCAAGTGTCCACAAACATTTGTCTATATAATGTACAGTATATAAACAAGTCTAAATTACAGTAATTGTTAAATGCCTTCTGAACCAGAGTTATATTAAATAACTATAAAATGTCAATGTAAGCATGCATAAAGAACAATATCATTCACCTTTGATTACCCCTCTTGATCGCAGCTTGCTCATATTAGACAGTATTAAACTGACTTATATAAAAGCTGACAGGATGATTGTGTTCAGATTTGAAATCGATTCGAAGAAAGCAAAACTGTATAACATGTAATCCTTTCCTTGCCAATTCTGATTTGAAATATATATATATATATATATATATATATATATATATATATATATATATATATATATATATATATATATATATATATATATATATATATGCTGTATATGGCAGAATGCACGCCTTCATAACACATTTAGTAAAGCCTAGTTCAGTGTTAAGAGATTTTTGATTAGATGCCATTTACGAGTTTGTAAAGCTGAGCAATGCTGCCTTTAGAAGGTTACATTCGTGTGTAAATGTGGAGTGCTCTAATGCCCGTGGACAGCCTCTCATCCCTGCTATTTTGTGAGGTAATTTGACAGATGCAGCACATGATTCTCAGCATGAAGTACACTTCTTGTAAATCATCATCGATTGGACACAGCAATGCTTTTTTACGTCTTTCTCTTTTAGCCAAAGAAAAAGAAGTCTGGTTCATTTTAGATACATGTAGAAAGTCACTGGTATATTGCCCCTCGACTTTGTTTATTTTCTAAATAAGAATTTTGATGAAATAGTTATGTTTAAGATGATTTAGTTATTGGTGTCATTGACATGGCAAAGAACCTGATTTTGTAATTGTTATTTTTTTAAATCAAGCCCTCTACCAGTTACTGTATCTTCCCAGTGTTCATATTTACTGTATGTATCTGGTTTTGCAAAACCCTTTGCAAACTGGATGCACAAGCTATATGTCATATCCTCCCCAAACTACCTATTCATTTGTGTCCTGTCTTTTTAAATTATTTTTAACACCTTTTTATTCCATTTAGTCACCATACTATATAACATTAAGAGGACATGTTAAGTTTTGTTCAAAATCTACAAAATCTCTATTCCAGAAAACACATTTTTGGATGTTTTAGCCTTTTCTCTAGGTTTTGTTGTTTTCTTATTCATTTACATGTCAGGAGTTGTGTAGTGAAATCTGTGTCCACTTTAATGATAGCCCTTTCATCAGTGCTTCTCTGCTGGCCTAAACACTATCAGAAGCACTGAGCTACATTTACAACTTAAATTGTAACATTTGTTCTATAATATTTTATTAATTTATTCCCAACAGTTTATTCTCTTCATTTGGTAGCATTTCTCTTGGCTGCACTGCTTCCCGTAAGTGTATGTGGATGTTTTTTGTCTAACCGGATTTCAGCCTTTATTGTGCTGCCATGTCAATCTAATCTGCCCAGGGCCTGCAAAGTCTGTCCTGCTGGCCCTTTTACCATTGTCTCATTAAGAAAAAGCTTTGTTTCTTTAACCAATCAGATTTCATTTTTCAGCTAGCTGGCCCAGAATATAGTCAGCATTTTTCCATCCTCTGATTGGTTGGTCAGAGGGAAACTGTTACAACCAAGTTTGACTGGCAAAACAAGTCTGAAGCTCTCTGCACACAATCTGAGTTGGATTTTTTTATGCCTACAGAGGAAGAGAAAATTATTTGGTCACGGACATACTTAAAAATCCGTTTTGAAGAAAAGCTAGACATCGTATGGAGAGGTCGGCAAACCCCGAAGATAGCTAGCTTGTCTCAGCACCGGAAAACGGTTTGTCCTACACTGCTAGACCAGTGAATATGAGCGGTACCACTGGCTTAATTTTGCTAAAGCAAGATTGTATTTACCCTCCATATGTGAAATGCCTCTCTCTCTGTAATGCCACGTGTTGTTATATTGTGTTTTTGTATAGTATTGATGGTTTCTATAATCGCAACGTGATAGTGGTGATATTAAGTGGATTAAGTCAGGTAAGTCCCCACTGTAGGCCCAGGTACCAAATACACGGCCCGCCACTGCCTTTTATAAATATCCTTTTAAGTAGCCATGTATTGTAACTACTGTACAGTGATCACTATACAGTAATACAAGCCACATAGCTTTAAAGCAATTTCCTGGCAAGAGTCAATATGTTTATACAGAATTATCAATATCTGAGACAATGGAGAGACATGAGCACTTCATCAGCTTTTTTCATTTTGAAATGTCTCGTGTCTAAAGAACCAATAGGATAATGTAAAAAAAATAAAAAAATAAATAAAAATAAAAATAAAAGAATCATCCTTAAAGTCATTTACCAAGTAACTTCCTCCATTCTTGAGTGATTTTACTTTTACTCAAACAAATTATTGCTATAATAACAACTTTACTCAGGTCAATATGTTTTGTATACTTTATCTCCTCACTTGTTAGGAGGTCTGCCATGTTGGTAGCTCTTTGAAAGAGAAACACTCAAGTGTAATCTACATTATGTGCCATCCTTACCCTGTAATACATTAACTTTCAATCAATATCCTCTTACAGACTCACAGTCCATTCACTGACAAATCGACATCCTTCCTTTAAAGGCCCTCTTTGCTTACAAACCAAACTCTCCACACTTGTTTATTGTCTTGACATGTTTAATGTACACTATATGCACATGACTTTTCCAGCCATATGTGGTTCTTCTGCAAACCTTTACCATAAAGTCAGAGGCACACAACTGTATAGGACGCAGTAACAAAATTTTCCCTTCACTTGAATGATAATGCCTCTGTACACAAAGAGTGGACTGCTATAGAGTGACCTTAACCCTACTAATCATTGCTATTCATTAGAATTTTGAATGCACCCTCAGGCCTCCTCACATCACCTACACCGGTACCTGACTTTACTACTCCTTGTAGCTGAATGAGCATAGATTTTGACAGTGCACTCTAAAATTTCATGAAACTTCTACCCGGAAGAGTAGAGGTTATTATATTAGCAAATAAGGACTAAATGTGGAATCGGATGTTCAAAAAGCACATGGGAATCATATGGTCAGGGGTTCATCAGCTTTTGTACATATAGTGTATGTTATTAGTCTGTACAAGCAGGTTTGCACATATGCATATACATTTTATAATATTTAGTGGTGTAGTGTTTTGGCAAGTTAGAGTCAGTAGTTTCTTCCATCATTTATTTAGTAAAAAATAATCTTATTTGTCTTTGAAATGTTAAAGTCTCTTAAAATATTCACTCTTTCCTATCCATCACTGATAATATGTAACAATCAAGAATCTGACACTATTGTTCTGATAATGTATGAAAAAAATAAATCCTGCTATAAACTAACATACAGTGAAATCACACGTCTTTCAGGCAATAGCAGTTCCACCATCTTTTTATTTTATTGTAATATATGTTTAAGTCTAATAATCTGTTTTTCTCAACGTAAACAGACCATGCAGATAATGTCGTCGTGATGCATTGGGCGGCACTTTCAAGATATCGGCGAATACTGCTGTGTTTATCATGATAATTCTGAATAAAAACAGTTGTATTATGGAAGATATAAGGTGTGCTGTCAAGCACTAGTGCATCATCACCTGACCATCTCTGAGTTTTTCATATTATGCATAAAGGCCCATTGTGTCTGTTTTGTTCTAATAACATCAGACACGTTCATACATTTTGGTTGCCAGTGTGTCGCTTTTAAATTCATGTGCTATTTCACTCTTCTTTCTAAAGGTCACCTTGTATGAGAATAAATTATTTCCACAATGCAATGTCTTTTTAGTCACTGACATGTAGTGAATGAGATAACAGTCTGATTCAGTGAATCTTCGGCTGGTTTTTTTTTAGCTTCATTTTGGAGGAAATGCTTTTGAATAGCTTTTTGAATAGAACATATTTATTTATTTGTGATGCACAGTCTACACATTGCTTTTTATTAAATAAGGCCACAATTCTGCTTCTTTTTATATTAAATTTAAAATAAGGAAAAAGAAAGGATTTTACTTGTTGCATATACATTACAGCACAGTAAAATTTTCCTTTGCATATCCCACATGACAGAGGGTCAGAGAACAGGATCAGCCATGATACAGCACCCCTGGAGCAGAGAGGGTTAAGGGCCTTATTCTAGGGCCCAGCAGTGACAGCTTGGCATTGCTAGGGCTTGGACCCTGACCTTCTGAACAGTAATTCAGTACCCTAAGCATTGAACTACTTCCCATCATTGAGTTACCACTTCCCGTGGTATTTGGAGTATGGCTATCAATATTTCATGACTTATTTTTACTGCTATACAAGGAAAGCTAATTGCAAAATCCAGCCTTGCCTTTTATGTGATTTCTCAAGCTCTTTAGTATATCCACCAATGCTTTTTTCATTTAATAGCTTTTAGAGACTGCATCCAGAGTTTAGTGATACACAGTTTCACGCACCCAGCACAACAACTGAACCATAAGGCTGAACATGTGTTGGATATCATTTGGAATTGATAAATTGCCCATTAAAATTGGTCAGGCAATAAGGTGTTTAGATAAAGTGATAGCTCAAGGGTAAATTATGTCTAATCAGGCTTTGACTAATGATTGTCTGAAATCATGAACTCATACAACGGGTTTACTGATCTGTTCTGTCATAAATATTCCTGTATTTTTGTATTTCCTGTATTCCTGTATTTATCACATTCTTTTTATATTTATTTCATATTAACTCAATAGTACTGAAAAGCATATATTTTACTGATAAGGCAAATAATTTGACTCGATGCATTTTTGTTTTAAAGTTATTCTAGTTACTCAAGGAATTATTTTAGTCCTAGTAAATATCTTTCTCTAACAATAGTCTACACATGCATGGTTTACTTTTTTAATTCTGGATATTATATTTTTCAGACTCATATAAAGCATTGCCCTCATGCTGGAAGCTGCACTGGAATGAACATCAGCTCTCTGCAGTCTTCTGTAGTCATGGACTTCTTCACCAGTCAGCTTGCTGCCCCACTGGTGGAGTTTGCATCATCAGCCAATACAGCTGAGGTAGTGTAGCATGCGGACACACACACACACACACACACACACACACACACACACACACACACACACACACACACACACACACAGAGAGAGAGAGAGAGAGAGAGAGAGAGCCTATAGAATATTCAAAATTCATTTATATACCCAGTCAATTTGAGATAAATGAACTCTTGCTTCCCATCCTATGAGAGTCAAAAGCATTTGTTTTTTTCAAAGGCTGCAACTATACTACAATGATGCCTGAATTCAGAATGATCCATTAGTGTGCCAATAAGTGGTGCAAGTCTGGTATACAAACTAAGTATGGTTTCATTGGCAGCAGTGATGGCTAATGCCTCATTATAGCTCTTTGTGCATTTGATTTGCTGTTGGAAAATCAATGATTTATTCATATTCATCTTCAGAAATAGGTATGTTTCCCTTGGTCAGGGTCATAGTGGATGCAGACCCTTCTTTGGAATACTAGGTTTAAGGCAGAAAAATATGCTGAATGGGACACCAGTCAGTTGTTGATGATTTATTTATTTATTTATTTTATTTTATTTTTTTTATTTATTGTGTACAGTACTCCTAATTTATTTTCACATATTTTGCTTAGTGTCACTTCTATAATCTTGTAATTACAATCCCTGTCAGCCCTTTTTGTTACAGGACTTCCATGGTGGAGAAAGCTTTATCTGAATTTGTGACACACATTTTAAACACTCTTTCCATCAGTAAAAAGATTGACTATGACCCAAATTACAACATCACAACACCAGCATTGAATTGAATTACATCACAAAAAGAAAATGTGTCCCTTCATTCTCATGAATGCTTATAGTTTTCTGAACTTCAGACAATTACCCAGTTATATTTTAATAGAGTTCTCCTTCTGAAAGGATTTAAAAATTAAATTCAACTCTTTGCTTTTTTTTGGTCACACGCTGCTGCAGTGGCTCACAAAGCCAAAAGCGTGACTGTTTTTAAGAACAAGCACATGATCTGCAAGGTGATTCACAGTTCCTTGTAAATTTGAAAAGCACCATATGTTCTTTTTTTCCCCCATGAGAGCTGTGCTTATGACAGCAGTTCGGTCCATTGCACATTTGTGTACTTGTTAAACATGTGCCCTCATATACTGTAGCTCCTTTTCCCACTTTCGGCCTGAATGCAAGTTTGACTAAGCTACTGTAAGCCAAAAGTCTCTGAGTAACATCAACTTCAGATTTATATACTAGTGAGCAAGTTACATTACAGTGCAAGTTGCTCAGTTGCTGGTTTAAAAGCATCTGGAAGCTAAAAGATATTACCTATAAAGATAACACTCCATAAGCAAAACATCCAAACATGACTAGGGGGCAAAGAATTACCACACCTACAACCATTAATGCAGCTGCGCTTCTGTACAAAATGGCCCTAGACCTTGTGAAGGCAACGAGCGTGCCCTTCCTAAATGCCAGGCAATGATGCAGAAGTAAAGAGGAACACATGAAGGGGCACTTTGACACATAACAGTGTGTAATTATGTGGAAACGATGGATGGAGAGTGAGATGGCAGGTAGATGCATGCATGGTGGGCTGAAGGGGTCGACTAGAGAGTGGGAAGGACCCACCACATTAACAAGGTCATGCTCATTTGTGCTAAACAGAGGAAGGAGATGAGATGCTAACCACAATACACAAAGAATAGTAATTTTATATCTTCATGTAATGTCCTCTTGTCTCTACCATAGATAACAGGGAATGCTATTGGAACCTGCAGGAATTATTTAACTGGTTCAACTAATTTAAAAATCATTTCATTATATACTCTGTCATTATTTACTCACATTCTTATATGGTCCTGCATTAATTTTATGCCCCCAAGATATGTCTTGTCTGAGACAAAGCTTTTGAATAATATCCTGATTAGAACAGTACCTTCATGTAGTTATTTAAATAAGCCAATCATGTGACAACAGGAAAACAAAACACAATAATCGTCTTGTATTTTAAGTAATTCGTGACTTTTGAAATAGCACTTGATCCAGTAAATCCTATGTATCTATTTTTCATTTTATAGTTTGGTGGGAATACACCGCTGGGACACCAGTCTATCAAAGGTCACTAAATACTCATTCAAAACATTTATTCACCCATCAGTGCAATTTAGATTAGTTGATTACACCTACTTGGGACTGGAAGGAAACCAGTGAGCCCAAAGAAAACCACATGAATATAGGGGATTACAAGCAAAACTAGACAGATAGAAATGTGAGTTTAATATTGAACTGGAGACCTTTTCAGCTAAGCGAAATTGTTCTGTACATCTTTTAGCTGGGAAAGAAAACACAGTGTACATCTGAAATTAATGAACAGGTCACCATTGTAGATGAGATATAATTTTAAATGGATTAAAAATTAATCTTCCGAGGTAAAGTGTGCCATTTATAAGTGCCCAATGGTTCTTACAATTTCCTAAACTCCTGTCTCTATTTTTTTTAGCCTATTTCTCTCATAAATCCTCTCATGAGTCACATACTAACACATTTAGCATATATATATAAAACAGGTGTCTGGAAACAATTCTCCATCACTAACGATCTTTTCCCGAACCGCTGTGCCGTTATCTTTGGGCCATTTATTGTGCGATCTCTTGAGCATAAAAAAAAACTGGAAACTCACAGAGTGCTGCATGATCTTTTTGAAGTAATTATTTACTATCTCAAACACCATAAACGATACATGGATTTGGTCTGCATCAAGTTTTACTCCGGCAGGAAACTCATTTATTGATTTAGAGATTTAGAGATTGTGTAGACAAGTATTAATTTGCAGGCTCGGCAAACTGCGCAATGGAGAAATCCCAAACTAATTGCTCGAGTGTGTTCAAATCTCTTTCGGTCTTTCTCTCAGTGTGTTGTAGTGACATTTTCCAGGCTCTGGTTTGCGCATCTGTCTCATTTAAAACACATGCATGGCTAAGCAACTGCTGTGCAATGCTGGTGTGCCTTAAACTGTGAAAGTAACCTTTTCCTGGCATTCAATTTATCAGAATGTATTAGAACAGAGGATACTTACAATGTATAGGAACAGAACTTTTGGCCTTGTGTTTCACTCATCAGTATGAAACAACTCGTCCAACCTGGTCACTTGTGAACTAGTAGATTTAAAATGGCACATTGGCTTCAGGATGCTCAACATTACCATTTCTATGCAATTTTCACTTTTGGGGTCTGGAAATAATTAACGTACAATGTAAGAACTTATTTGTGAATTTCAGAAAATGCTTTGAATAACATTGCTGCTGACTACTGACAAACAAGAAAAATTTTATTTTTAAATATTTTTCTGCCTATAACATATTTTGACAGCTTAACATTATGAATAAAACAGCATGTGTTTGGCTGTCCGCCTGCAAATATCATGGTGCCTACCGCCTGTTAAACAAAAACGGTGAGTTTGCCTGAAAATGTCTACCAGGACTCTAAACTCCGAAGTAATGCCCTGATTTCTATTTAAACATTGAATTAATTAAATGAGAGAACCTCAAAATGATTACCCTTTGCTTCTGTAGCATAATATTTGTTTTCCATGTCATTTTTAGTGCGGAAATGTTAGCTGCTAGAAACCCAGAAAACACTTCCAAGCTCCATACTAATGCATTATGTCAGATAAGACAGCCTTCCTTGGCATGGTTTAACTTTTGCTCCTGACTCTTCCCCTCGCCAGATGGCAAGCCACATTCTCAGGCAGACAAGAACTTGAGCATCTTTCCACCCATCCAGATTTACCCTGAGAAGGTGTGAGTTTGTTGGCCATGAACTAAGAAGGCATTCAGGTTTTGAGGTCAGAGATGCTTCTCCAGTGTATGCAAATAAAATCTAATTAGCATCATATGGCAGTGCTGTGTGTAGGTAAATTGTTCCAAATTGACAGTTGAGCATGGACCATAAAAAAATAAAACAGTTCAATCTTGCCATCTGGCTCTCACAAGTCAAAGTGACCCTGTTTTGTGGTGCATTTCTGATTGTACATGCTAAGGTCTAGTGGGACACCGTTTCTCTCTTGACAGTTTAGGAGATTCACTAGTCAAAGGTGTAATTACATGTATAACATCTGTTCTGAATATGCATTATATTTTGGTTTTGGCTGTGTATTATTTACAAGTGTGTCAGAATACATGCTTTTATATTTTAAATTAATTCACAGTTTAACTATGGCCACCAAAAATATATATATATATACATACACTGGAGATCAAAATTAGAGAACAATTTATAAACAATTGAACAATTCTGAAATAATGTCATCTTTACTGCTAAACTTCACTGCATAGGGAGTTTTTGTCCTGTCTATACCATGTTACCAGAACACATTTACCACAAAATAACTAAGGCATTTAATAAAAAACATTATTTTGCAGAAAACACACTGATCGAAATTAGAGAACACTTTCAGATACCTCCCAGTTATTGGTGTTAATCTGTGGCCGCAGATGTGCTAAAGTCATTCAGAGCAGAGGCCTGTACACTACAGTGAGGAAAATAAGTATTTGAACACCCTGCTATTTTGCAAGTTCTCCCACTTAGAAATCATGGATTGGTCTGAAATTGTCATCGTAGGTGCATGTCCACTGTGAGAGACATAATCTAAAAAAAAAAAATCCCGAAATCACAATGTATGATTTTTTAACTATTTATTTGTATGATACAGCTGCAAATAAGTATTTAAACACCTGAGAAAGTCAATGTTAATATTTGGTACAGTAGTCTGTGTTTGCAATTACAGAGGTCAAATGTTTCCTTTAGTTTTTCACCAGGTTTGCACACACTGCAGGAGGGATTTTGGCCCACTCCTCCACACAGATCTTCTCTAGATCAGTCAGGTTTCTGGCCTGTCGCTGAGAAACACAGAGTTTGAGCTCGATCCAAAGATTCTCTATTGGGTTTAGGTCTGGAGACTGGCTAGGCCACACCAGAACCTTGATATTCTTCTTACAGAGCCACTCCTTGGTTATCCTGTTTGAGTGCTTCGGGTCATTGTCATGTTGGAAGACTCAGCCTCGACCCATCTTCAATGCTCTAACTGAGGGAAGGAGGTTGTTCCCCAAAATCTCGCAATACATGGCCCTGGTCCTCCTCTCCTTAATACAGTGCAGTCGCCCTGTCCCATGTGCAAAAAAACACCCCCAAGCTTCACAGTAGGGATGGTGTTCTTGGGATGGTACTCATCATTCTTCTTCCTCCAAACATGTTTAGTGGAATTATGACCCAAAAGTTCTATTTTGGTCTCATCTGACCACATGACTTTCTCCCATGACTCCTCTGGATCATCCAAATGGTCATTGGC
Organism: Silurus aristotelis; assembly: GCF_946808225.1. Lineage (NCBI taxonomy): Eukaryota > Metazoa > Chordata > Actinopteri > Siluriformes > Siluridae > Silurus > Silurus aristotelis. The sequence continues at coordinate 9,337,178 of NC_139586.1, forward strand.
AAACTTAAGACGTGCCTGGACATGTGCTGGTTTAAGCATAGGAACCTTCCGTGCCATGCATGATTTCAAACCATGACGTCTTAGTGTATTACCAACAGTAACCTTGGAAACGGTGGCCCCGGTTGTTTTCAGGTCATTGACCAGCTCCTCCCGTGTAGTTCTGGGATGATTTCTCACCTTCCTTAGGATCATTGAGACCCCACGAGGTGAGATTTAGCATGGAGCCCCAGTCCGAGGAAGATTGACAGTCATGTTTAGCTTCTTCCATTTTCTAATGATTGCTCCAACAGTGGAACTTTTTTTCACCAAGCTGCTTGGCAATTTCCCCATAGCCCTTTCCAGCCTTGTGGAGGTGTGGACAGCTCTTTGGTCTTGGCCATGTTAGTAGTTGGATTCTTACTGATTGTATGGGGTGGACAGGTGTCTTTATGCAGCTAACGACCTCAAACAGGTGCATCTAATTTAGGATAATAAACGTGGTGGAGGTGGACATTTTAAAGGCAGACTAACAGGTCTTTGAGGGTCAGAATTCTAGCTGATAGACAGGTGTTCAAATACTTATTTGCAGCTGTATCATACAAATAAATAGTTTAAAAATCATATATTGTGATTTCTGGATTTTTTTTTTTAGATTATGTCTCTCACAGTGGACATGCACCTACGATGACAATTTCAGACCCCTCCATGATTTCTAAGTGGGAGAACTTGCAAAATAGCAGGGTGTTCAAATACCTATTTTCCTCACTGTAATTGCTGACTGTTGTAACCTTCAGAAAATTTAGTTTTAATCTTTTTCCATGCTACAGTCATTGTTCTCTAATTTTAGTGTGTTTTCTGCAAAATAATGGGGGTTTTTTTTGGAAAAGCCTTAGTTTGGTGTTCTGGTAGCATGGTATAGACAGGACAAAAACTCCTTGAACTGTTGAGCAGTGAAGACATTATTTCAGAATTGTTCAATTTTAAAAACATTGTTCTCTAATTTTGATCTCCAGTGTTTATATATATATATATATATATATATATATATATATATATATATATATATATATATATATATATATATATATATATATATATAAACACGATTCCAAAAAATTTGGGACACTGTACAAATTGTGAATAAAAACAGAATGCAATGATGTGGAAGTTTAAAATTTCAATATTTTATTCAGAATACAACATGGATGACATATCAAATGTTTTAAAATGTATAATTTTAAGGGAAAAATAAGCTGATTTTGAATTACATGGCATCAACACATCTCAAAAAAGTTGGGACAAGGCCATGTTTACGACTGTGTGGCGTCCCCTCTTCTTTTTATAACAGTCTGCAAATGTCTGTGGACTGAGGAGACAAGTTGCTCTAGTTTAGGTATTGGAATATTGTCCTTTTCTTGTCTAATACAGGCTTCTAGTTGCTTAACTTAGGTCTTAGGTCTTCTTTGTCGCATCGTCCTCTTTATGATGCGCCATATATTTTTTATGGGTGAAAGATCTGGACTGGAGGCTGGCCATTTCAGTACCTGGATCCTTCTTCTACGCAGCCATGATGTTGTAATTGATGCAGTATGTGGTCTGGCATTGTCATGTTGGAAAATGCTAGGTCTTCCCTGAAAGAGACGACGTCTGGATAGGAGCATATGTTGTTCTAAAACTTGGATATACCTTTTAGCATTGATGGTGCCTTTCCAGATGTGTAAGCTGCCCATGCCACACGCACTCATGCAACCCCATACCATCAGAGATGCAGGCTTCTGAACTGAGCGCTGATAACATCTTGGGTTGTTTTTGTCCTCTTTAGTCTGGATGACATGGCATCCCAGTTTTCCAAAAAGACCTTAAAATTTTGATTCGTCTGACCACAGAACAGTTTTCCACTTTGCCACAGTCCATTTTAAATGAGCCTTGGCCCAGAGAAAATGCCTGCGCTTCTGTATCATGTTTAAATATGGCTCCTTTTTTGACCTATAGAGTTTTAGCCGGCAACGGCGAATAGCATGGTGGATTGTGTTCAGCAACAATGTTTTCTGGAAGTATTCCTGAGCCCATGTTGTGATTTCCATTACAGTAGCAATCCTGTATGTGATGCAGTGCCGTTTAAGGGCCTGAAGATCATAGGGCATCCAGTATAGTTTTTCCGGCCTTGACCCTTACGCACAGAGATTGTTCCAGATTCTCTAAATCTTTGGATGATATTATGCTCTGTAGATGATGATAAATTAAAACTTTTTGCAATTTTTCTCTGAGAAACTCCTTTCGGATATTGCTCTACTGTTTTTTGCCACAGTATTGGGGGAATTAGTCATCCTCTAACCATCTTGACTTCTGAGAGACACTGCCACTCTGAGAGGCATTTTTTATACCCAATCATGTAACCAATTGACCTAATAAGTTGCAAATTGGTCCTTTTTTGGAATGTGTAGTCCTTAATAAATCTAAAATGAGCCAATATTTGGCATGACATTTTAAAATGTCTCACTTTCAACATTTGATATGTTATCTATATTCTATTGTGAATAAAATAATTCTCTCTGTGTTCGCTTTCAGGGAGCGGAAGCGTTTCCCTGAACGCAACAAAAAAAAGAGTCCATTGCTGGGATGGCCCTTCACAATCTTCCCGGCTCTGGTCCGGCACCACGTGCTGTAAATGTCCTGCAGGTTAGGAAGTTTGGTGTGGATGGTACATTCAGCTGAACGCACCACCCTTTGGAGGGCTCGCCTGTCCTGCATGGTGCTGTTCCCGAACCAGAAAGTGATGCTACCTGTCAGAACGCTCTCAATGGTACAGGTGTAAAAAGTCTTTAGCACCTGAGAGGGTAGTTTAAAGTCCCTTAAGCGTCTCAGATGGTACAGACGCTGCCGGGCCTTCTTCACCAGGGTGTTGACAGGACCAAGACAGGTCCTGTGTGAACACCTAGGTACCGGAAACTGTCTACTCTCTCCACTAGGGTCCTGTTGATGTTTAGCGGTTGGTATGACCGCTCCTGCTTCGTGCTAAAGTCCACTATCAACTCCTTAGTCTTGCTGATGTTCAGGAGAAGGTTGTTCTCTTGGCACCATCTCTCCAGGTTTTTACCCTCCTGTAGGTAGGCCGTCTCATTGCTGTTGGAGATCAGACCCACCACAACAGTGTTGTCAGCAAACTTGATGGTGGTGGAGTTGGAAGTAGCCACACAGTCGTATGTGTACAGTAAGTACAGCAGGGGGCTCAGAACACAACCCTGGGGAGCTCCAGTGCTGAGTGTGAGGGTGGATGAGGTGTGTTTTCCAACCTGTACGGCTTGTGGTCTGTCTGTCAGGAAGTTAGAGATCTATTGGCAGAGCAGCAGAATGTGGAGGAAATTATTGTGTTAAAAGCTGAACTGTAGTCCACAAACAGCATCTTTGTATAATTCCCTTTCATGTAGTCCAGGTGGCTCATCATAGTGTGAGCCATGTAATATGTACATTATATGTATAATTGTATAGACGGTTATATACAGTATTTATAAAGGGATCTAATGGTTTAGTGTAGAGTTCAGTAGTGTCATAGTGAATGGAAAAAAGCTGTCACTGAACCTGCTGGTTCTGGTAAGTATGTTCCTGTATCTCCCTCTTGATGCAAACAGTTTATGATTGGGAAGAGTCCTTAATAATGTTGTAAGCTCTGCGCAGACATCTGCTGTGGTGAAGGTGTTCAATGGCAGGTAGTTGAGTGCCAGTAATGCGTTGGGCAGTTTTTGACCACCCTTTGCAGGGCTTTACGTTCACACACAGTGGAGCCTCCGTACCATACAGTGATGGAGTTGGTCAGTATGCTCTTGATGATGCAGCTGTAGGCTGCCCACCCAATGTCCCAACGATGGAATACACTGGTGTGGGTGAAGGTATGCTGTGTGATAGTCTTTCTCGCACGGCTGTAAATGATTACTCAAATGGATTGCACTTTGTTACAAAATTGAATTATTACATTATGCAAGTAAAGTAGCTTGAACTCCAGGACCTTCTAAGTCACCTTTCCATGACCCGGCCATCTTCCCAGGAGGGAAAGAGGGGTCTCAATGATGGGTGACTGGGCAGCTGAACAAATGGCTTTTTCTCCTCAGATCAAAGAGATCCTCTGTTTAGATTAGAAGGTTTATTGTTTTGTTGCATGGTAGTTCTCGGGTTCTGGCCTCATGAAGTTGCATGGCAGTTCTCGGGGTCTGGGATCATGAACAGATCTGACCATTCTTACAGTTTGTCCACTGGCCCCCTGGGGCAAATTCAGAGCAGTCTCTGATGGGCCATCATTGGATGGTGATTTTTGTCTGTGGTTCAGTGATATTATAGTCGATGCAAAGCTGGTACCTGCAAAGGACTAAGGGTTATGGCAGAATAAACCAAAGTTCGTAGGGAATGAATACGGTGTCGGAAGTAGCAGCACTGGAACAGAATGAATACAAAGATGAGGGAACTGCTAATGGCACACCCTCTATTTACCCAATCCCACCAGGTGTAGACATACTGTGCCGAGCGGGTGGATTAGCTGGATAGGATGTTTGCAGTCTTCTTAGCCAGGTTTGTCTCCACCTGTGCTTGGTAACCGTGGCTTGGGAGAGTGACAGGTTGAAATGGTCAGTGAAAATCTGTGCCAGTTGTCCAGCGCATGCTCTGAGAACACATCCCGGTATGCCAACCGGGCCAGCTGCCTTGTTTGCATCCACTCTGCAAGAGTCTATGGTTAAGGTGAAATGTCCAATGCCTTGATCAAAATGAGCAAAAAAGTGATTGAGTTCATCCAGTTGGAAGGCACTGCTGGTTGGTTGAGATCGAGCTGTAGGTTTGTAGTCTGTGATGGTTTGGATGCCTTTCCACATGCGTCTGGGGTCAGAGTTGTGGAAGTTTTTTCTGCCTATTAGTCAGGGAAGGGTTATGAGGCCATTTTTAAACAATTTAAAGTCCATTATTTCTACCGTAACTTTTCAATTGTTCATTTTACAAGTAAAAAACATTCAAAACAGTTTAAAATTGTCCCAGCAATTTCAACCCATAGTAAGAATGTGAAATGCTCAGAGAAATTGGAAAAAACAACACTATTTGCATCTCAGTCTCTACAGGCCTCAGTTAGCAAGTAAAAGGTGAAGGTTCATGACAGTACAATAAAAAAAAAAAACTGAACAATTATGGGTTTTTTTGGAAAGGTTACCAGGTGAAAGCTTTTTCTCTCTAAAATTAACATGGCATCATGGCTTAGGTTTACAAAGATGCATCCGAACAAATATCAGCCCAAACAATGTCAAGCATGATGGTGGAAGAGTGAATATTATGGCTTGTTTCGCAGCCAACCTAGGCATCGTGCAGTTGTTGAGTCATTGAGGTCATTAAGACTGACAGCTAAAGCTAGGCTAAAACTAGCTTATGTAACAGGACAATGATCCCAGGCACACCAGCAAATATACAACAGAATTGCTGAAAAAGAATCAAGGTGTTCAGACCTGAAATGAGGCAGGACTTTAAGAGAGCTGTGCATAAACAAATGCCTGCAAATCTCAGTAAACTAAGGCAAAAGTTGTGAATACACGGCATAATATGTCATGTATTGTCAGTGTTGTTTATATGAGGTTGTATTTACCTAATTCAAAGACCTTATAATGACCAGAACATTTTAGCTATTTCCTGATTACTAAAACCATAGAATTCTGAGATTTTAGTAATCAGGACTAAATCAGAGATGATGTTCTGTAATTTTCACATGTCTGTACATTACTTATGTAGTGCTGAAATTAAAGGTCTGTATCAATTGAAACAAGTCACATAGTAACTGACGATTGCAACACATTTAAATGTATGAGTTCACCAGAGGGGATTTTGGTTAAAAATGCCCCTTTAAAAGCAGAAAGCAGTCTTTGCATTACACTAAAACATTGAACATTGAATAGGACTTGTTTAGTTGCAGGGATGCTTATTTACTTGTACCATTTCCTATAATAGGCCTTATTAACTTACAGTATGCTGTAATACTAAATCATCTTCCATAATGTTGTAATCTTAAAGATGTTACAATTTTAAAAGCAGTTGAATTTATTTGTAATTTCACCATGAACCTAAAAAACAGAATTTAAGGGGCAATGGGATCATAGATGGAGATGTTTGGACTTGAAAAAAATATCTGTCTGGCCAAAGATCTGTCACAAACCAATAACCTAGTTTGGACAGAGGTAATATCTGCTCAGTATAAGCCTGGAACCCAGCCTGCCCTCACCATCTGCTTAGAGAAAAGAGCTACAGCCTGGATGCTAATCACTTTGGCATGTTTTTTTTTTTTAAGATATGGGGTTTACAAGAACCGAAAGATCACTGAAGCAAATTGCCCCCTAGTTTTATCCTATTCATTTCTGATTTGCGCTCAGCTTCTACAAAAAATAGGATATTGGGCTGCTGGTAATGAAATAAACTGCCCAGTTAACTAAACCAGCATTAACTAAAAACTATGACCTTCTGGACTCATAACTTCCGAGTAGTTTCTCAGAAGACTCATACGACAATTAATACATTTGTATCTTAATAACATTGCCACATTTAGAGGTTTACAATACATTGTGTACATTTACAGTACAAAAAATTTATACTGTATATGCTTTCATCATCAAGCAGGATCAACCATTGTAATGTCCAGCTACCAGCCATAGATTTGAGTGTGCCAGACAATTAAGTCTACTATAAGCTATTATCTAGCCTAATGCACAAGCCAATCATCTGGCAACAGTGCAGTGTGATGTTTCTAATATCCTTGTTTTTGGCTAACAGTGGTGGTGGTTGTCTACTGTTGTAGTCCGTCTGCCTCAAAGGTTTTACGTGCTGTGCATTTTGAGATGCTTCTCTGCATGCCACGACACCATTCTGTTTCTCTATTTAACCCTGATCTGACCACCAGGCTTTTTCATCCAATTGATTGTTGTTCACTAGATGCATTATTTTATTCGCTGTAAACTCTAGAGACGGTTGTGCATGAAATCCCAGGAGATCAATGGTTTGTGAAATACTGCTACACACCCATTGGTGAAAGTCAATGAGGTCAATTCATTTTTCCCATTCTGATATTTGTTGAGAAGTCATTGAAATTACTAGACCATGATTTTTATGCACTGCATTACTGCCACATTTAGTGTAGCAGAGAATCTCCTGGAAATATGAAAACTGAATTAAACACATCATTCCAAACCTTCTCTTAAACACCAGACCACAAAATTATAATATGATGTGAAGCATTACAAATGATATTACACTATAACTGAGTTATATGCTCATGCACAGCAAGTTGAAGTGGGTGGGGGACATAACAGCATTGGTCAATAGTCTTTGCTGACAGATTTCTTAATACATTGGAACCCTGTTGTGTCTCGATTCAGTAGGGTGCAGTCAGATTCAACAAAGGCTCTCTGAAGTCTACTTCAGCAAAGAAACCCTAAGGCAATGCAGCAGACACACACACAACTCTCGCAGTCTAATTGATCACAATCTCCCATGTCTGGGTTTAAAATAGCAAACAGAATGGCTACCCACCTGAGCCCATCTGTAGCTGTCTCTGGACTGTTCAGATAGAGGCTGCTAAGGCCAGGAAAGAGAGAAGCACAAAGCAATCATTAGTGCATCCTACTGTCTTGAGTTGGCTAGGTTTGTTTAAATCAGACGCATCTGCTGTGGTTAGATCTGAAGTGCTGTATAATACACCTGACTGAACTAATCAACCGCTCCCAAAACAATTGAATGTTAAAGGCAAGTGTGTGCTTAACATTTTAGGCTTGTCTACAAAACTTTACTAGAGATGCAATCCATCTATTATGCATGCCTAGTATAATTTTGTATTTGGAATAAACAGTACTGACTGGTTTGCTCACATTTACTGTAGTATCTACTGTAACCCTGTATATTCTTAAGCAAGTCTAATGTTATATTGTCAGGGATCCACCAGCCACACCCTAGCCAATCCCTTCAATCACTCCAAGCAGCTCACCAACTTACTAATCATCCACACCTGGTCCAAATCAGTCCCAACACTATAATAACCCCGTTCATCCACAAGCTCATCGTCCGTTCTACAGCTTAGGCTAATGAACATTCCGGACTACCCAAGCTACTCCGTTTGGTTTTCGCTTAGCATGCAAGATTCTGTGTGTTATCTGTTCTCACTCTGCCACAGTTTTTCTCCTGGGTTAGTTTACCCTAGTTGGGTGCTATTTAGTTTCGTGCTTTCTGCCTTGCCCTTTTTTTGCTCATTAAAAGGCCGTCGTTGAATTCACTTGGTTTCCAGTACGTTCTTTGCGCCTGACATATATACAGCAATATATATATATTTTTTAATTAATAATTCTTTTAGACTGACTGTATATACTGTAAGATCATGTCATATAACTTCAGATCTAAAATCACACAATTTTTATAATAATTCTAATAATAATAATAATAATATATATTTTTTTATTGAAATAGATTTGCTTATTTTGTCAAATTCTATGTATAGTATTTATTTTTATATAGACAACTTATTTACAGCAAACAATTCTATGCATGCATTTTATGTAGCCCTGTGTAAACGTCTGTTTGTTGTAGTTCGTTTTGTGTTACCTTGTGTCCATTTGCTGTTTAATGTAGCACATCAGAATTAGAGAAATGTATATGGTTGATATGACAAAAAAAAAGCCACTTGACTTGAATGGTTCAAACTATTTATTTAATAATAATGCAAATATAAAAAAATTTTTGAGAGTGCTTTTAGACATCTGGATACCTCTAATGCCCATTAACCTCAGTAGTAATTTTTTGACAGTGTCTGTGAAAAGTTTGAAAACATCTAGTCATTTATCGTTTTTAAGAGACACATGCATGTTTCTTGTTTAACCTCCATGTCATTTAGTGTCAAGTGTGCACATCACAAAACCAATTTTTTGCTCCTCTGATCAAATTGCGAATGCTTTAGTGCATTCATTTAATAGATTGTGTACACGTGTTTGCTGTTTTACCTAAATCGTCTTAACCTCCAAAACATCTCAGCATCAGTTCATGGCATACAGTTTTTCTCAGCTGCTTTAAAGCATTTCTCAAATCATCCTAAATATTTGCAATATTTGCATTTTTAAAACAGTTTTTACAAACAGCACAACAAATTTGATTTTTTTTGCAAAAGCCTATAGTTTTCTCGAACCTCTTAGTTCATCTCTCAAAAGTAAGTATTTTGAAATGATGTATTTTCATCTTATCAGAATGAAAAGTGTCAATGCCTTTGTCAATGGAACCATTTTGCATTCAATGACTTAAGCAATTAACCAGGATGTTTTTGGGGTTAAGACTATTTAGGTGAAACCAGTATAATATATTTTGATCAACATGGCATTAACAGCTGATAATGTAGAAAATAGCAGACAATTGTACATAATCAAAAAAAATAATAATGTACCAAAGCATACACAATTTGATCAAAGCAACAAGAAATGTTTTTATGATGAGCACAAATGACTAAATGATGTGGAGGTTAAATAAGTAGTTCTGAGAATTTAATTTCTGATCTGCAAAACGCTCCAAAGCAACTGAGAAAAACTGAGGGTTCCTGAGGGAACGAGACGATGCGTCGAAACGCTTTGGGAACCCCTCGTGTTGTCCACGCTCTGAACCACATGTGAAATCTGGCCAGTAGGCAAGTCGTGAGGTCATCGGCGGGCAATGTCGTGACAACCAGAAGTTACAAAATGGCTGCGAGGTGGTAGCGACATTAGCTTCTGCAAAAAAGAGAAGGTAAGTGGCGCAGGAATGCAGGGAGTGTGGCCCAGGGACGCAGCGTCTTGTTCCCTCTGGGAACTAGGGTTACATACGTAACCTAGAGACGTTCCCCATTCGGGAACTCGAGCTGCGTCGGAACGCTTTGAAAACGCCACACTGACCAGACCCTGCTTAGTGTGTGAGAGCCTCACAACCTCACAAGCACGTAGGACAGAGGAGCCCGGAGTGGCTTTGAGGTCAAGGTCATAAAACCTGATGAAGGTCAGCTGGGTGGACTAGTCCACAGAGTCACAGATGTCCTGGAGTGGGACCCCAGTGGACCAAGCCATAGAGGCAGCCACACTCTGAGTGAAGTGAGCCTTGACCCCGAGCGGAGCGGTGAGATCGGAGGACTCAAAAGACGATGAGATAGCATCCAATACCCACTTGCTGAGAGTCTGCTTATGGCAGGGAATCCCTTCCTGTTAGGGCCATAGCAGACAAGGATGAACACACAGCCGATATTTTTGCTTGCTAGCCATGCTTGAACAGAATCTCTCACACAAAGCGCTTACCTGAACAAGCAGAAGCTAATGTCGCTACCACCGTGTAGCCATTTTGTAGCTCCTGGTTGTCGCGACGTCGCCCGCCAATGACATCACGACTTGCCTAGTGGCCAGATTTCACACATGGTTCAAAGCATGGACAACGCGAGGCGTTCCCAAAGCGCTGTGATGCAGCTCGAGTTCCTGTATGGGGAACTTCAATTTTACTAATGAAGGGGAGTGTATGGCATCAGATCAACCAATAATCAATTAGTTCTCTAAAACAGGTTGAAGGTGAATCTCATGAACCTTCAATTGGTGAGCGTATGCAGACAGCAAAACACAAAATTATGACTTCTGAAAATGAATAAACAACCAAGAAATTAACAAACACTAGTACAGTACAGTAAAAGTGTAAATCCTGTCCGGTCTCATGCAATCAATGTAAATTAAATTTGCAATCAAATAAATACATTTGTGCTGCTGAAACTCATATATACCATACAGACGAAATCCAGCCTTGTGCATGTTCAATCATGGTAATCCAAACAGTACTTCATATGAAAAAATACCGAAACTGTGCACCGTCATACTGACAACATGACTAAACATTCTGACGATCTTGTTTGTGAACAGTGACTAAAAGACTTTTTATTCTGATGGCAATGAGATGTTTATTGACACAAATACTTACTTTTGAGAGATGAACTAAGGATTTTAAGAAAAGTGAAGGCTTTTGCAAGAAATCCAATGTATTGTGCTGCTTGTACAAATTGTTTTGAAAATGCACTTACTGGTTTGCAAATATTAAGGATGATTTGAGAAATGCTCCAAAGCAACTGAGAGAAACTGTAATAGCAATTGATGGAGAGATTTGAGAAAATTGATTCATAATGAATGATACTGATGTTTGTTTTAGCTTGTATAAATAATAGAAATGTGAATTGTTATAATATCTGTGAGTTACATAAAAAGGAGATTTAGAAATTACTGTATTAGTCCAAGCTCATCATTTATTCAACAGTTTCTCTCAATGTTTGCAAAATATACATTTGTGTTTTCTCAATCTGAAAGTGTATATTCTTTCAACATTAGATCTTGTGCAACTTTTTTTATTTCCTCTGGTCTTTTGATGTTTTGTACAATCAGCTAGTTTACAATCAGCTATTATTCTTAAATGCTATAATATATATATATATATATATATATATATATATATATATATATATATATATATATATATATATATATATATATATATATATATATATATATATATATATATATATATATATATATATATATATATATATATATGCCATTTACAATATAGCCACAAGAAACAGCCTTTATGCTTTGCTTTTGAACAGCTTTTTTCAAGGACATTTTTATTAACTAATTAGTATTTTTTTTACTGGCCAATTTAAGCATTATAACTTCCTTTGAGGTGTGTGGCCAATGGAATTAGTGACTGCTACATGATGCGACAAATGATTTCCCTCTGCCGGCCTTGCGTGCTGCTTAACACCTCCACTTATTGCTGTCTCACTGTAGATGAATATTCATACAGCTTGTTACCAACAATAGAACATTAGTTCTGGTTGCTGGGAGAGGCTGTCGAGCTAAACAGCTCCAGGCACACTGTCCCATGCTTCAAAGCTAGACTTTTTAGCGCAGCCTGATATATCGCCTCATGCTGATTACTCCATTTAAAGCCTCATTTTGCAGCTTGCATAAACAGTGTTTGTCCCACTCGGCATGGTGGTGAGACTGTGATTATTCCTTCATGCTCCTGTCGTCCGCCAGCAGCTCCAAATGGCTTCTTGGAACCTCTGGTGAGCTCTGGCATGCCACTGCCTACAGGCTTGATAGCTCTAATGTATATTAGTTGTGTGCTAAGTGCTTCACAGTATTGTTTGTTCCATATTTCTGAGGATGTGTTGCAAAGGGTAAAGAACCCTCATCAGCAAAACCATTCTGTATGCTATTTGGCTGTTGCCCAGTTCCTGTGTTGGAACCTCTTTCCGTTGACTGAATTATACAAGAGTGCTACATTACTACAGAATTGATCACTGTTTAGCGTCAGCTTCACTGTTTAAATTCTGTTTCTATAGATATAAATGTGGGATTATTAGACAACTGTGGGTCAGTATGTCCCCTTGTATGTCTTTCAGTATGTATAGTTTCTGCATCGACTGAATTGACCAGCTGAATTGCTAGGCAGTCACATCTATTCTAATTGGTAACATTATCCCTTTATAATTTAGAGGCTAGCTATAATAGTAACTTGCTCAATAATCCTGCAGAAGTTCTTTATAGTTCTATATTTGGTCCCCTATTTTATTAACTGTGCAATAAAAGGTCACTTGGCCAAGGACACATCCCTGAGGAACCTCAGCACATTCTGTGGCTTGCTTTAACTAGGAGATTACATCGTCTTGACAGCTTTAGTCTGCTCTCAAATTCTTTGGGAAAAAAAAAAAGGTAATGGGATTTTATTTAAATTGCCCTGCAAAGAGCGCAGCTTTGGAACTCTCTTAGACTCTGTGAAGGAGATGCATTTTTTGTTCAAAATAACCTCTTATGAACCATCAGACCACCAGAAGAGTATTATTACGCAAAAGGGGTTATTATAGGAAAGGTCTTGCGCTGCTTTTTGTTTGCCTGAGGTCATGTAGTATCAACTGATACAAAATGGCTCCTTACAAATGCTTGTGTAATAGACCATTGTGCTTCAAAACATCAAGGTCGGGTCTTCAGGGAGATGAAGAGTAGAGTGGGCAATGTGGCACTGCATCTAATGCCTCTAATCTTCTATGTGGATCTGTCTTTGTTGTGCTTTTTTGCATGGATAATACAAAGAATATAAAGGGGCAGATGGAGTAGAAACAGGAGCTGTCATTTTGTGGGCTTTTCAAAGCACCCTCAGCTTTTCAACGCAAGCCATTTTACACAATTTTTTTGTTTTTGTGTGGTTTTTTTTACATGGTTGAAGGCTTCTGGTTTGTCACTGTCTGATATTTTTCCCAATCAACAGCAAACAATGTGATTTATTTATATATGAATGGAACATGTGTGTTATTTTTTTCTACATACAGTACAAACTGCAAGTTTATTTTAAGCCATTACAAGCCTTCATTGGTTCTTATTCTTCTTGTCCTATAGCCCATTTACACTTGTTTTTGCTTTAGAACAAGGATAAATTCTATATCTATGTCATGCTTATTAGCTACACACTCACACAGTGCACGGAGCACCTATATAGTGTGTATTTTGTACAATACAAGCTATTAGTCCCATTTATTTATAGTTAATACATTCATTTTTAGGAAACTAATGTAAATGGGCGAAATAAGATAATTAATAATGACCTTATAAATAGCTGGTAATGACATACAAATCAATAATTAGTCGCACACAAATGCAGTTATTGATCATTAAATGCTGACTGATTTCTGGTCCTAAAAATAGTGTTACCAAGGAATGAATGGCATCTTAGTGATTCCTTACACAGTAGAAAACACATCCTAGTGGAGATCTTTAGCAAAAATGTAAACAAATGTTTACATTTCAGATTGGAAAAAAAAAAATTATTGAGTCTACATGATCTTTCAGAGGCCAGAGTGATGATGTATGTATAGGATGTATGTATGCCCTCGTTGAAGCACATATCTACTGTGCTGCTGTGACCCTTGAAATGAATAGGAATTTTTATAATGAGCTCTCTTTTGGCTGTAGAAGCTATTGAAGTGTCATTGAACAAGGAAGTGGTGTATGCCATTGAATAGTGAGGCTTAATGTGTTATTGCAATGAGAAGCATGGTTCAAATGCCCCTTCGGAATCCATTACGTATGTAGTAGCATAGCTTGAAAGGTCCTCTGTCATATTTGAAAAGGCTCATGTCTTTTTTTGTGTTCTCTGCATATATTTTTAATCTAGACTGCTCCTTTCCTCTATGAGGCCTTTTTCCCCTTCAAATCATCTTTAGCAGAGACGTTGGACCCCACCTTCAGACTTCATGAAACCGTTGCAAAGGTATGTTTATTCACTGAATTCCAGGTAAAGGACCCTTTTAATTATTCAGCTTTTGTCAGATTGCTCTTGAGTAGCATGAATTAAAAATTGTCTGCATAGTCACCAATTTAGTTTTGGCAGAACCTAAATGTGACATGAGGACAGGTAGTGTATTTTTTTTGGGTGTGCTTAGCGTGAAAGTTTTGCTTCCTGACAAACCATTCGCTTTACTGCTACTTAAAACTGAATCTTTCCTATTTCTCCTGTTTATGAATTTTAAAAACGGCCGAGTGCAAAACTCGATAATAATCTCAGACTCTTAAATAGACCATCATATTTTTGGATGCAGTTAAATACATTGAAGACTTTTCATTCCTCACCTTCGAAGACTTGTTCTTTTTCTTTTCACACGGCGACATCGCTTAAAGTAGCGCACAGTGAAATGTGTCGCTTTGGAAAAGAAGCTTAAAGGCAGGGCTCTGTGTTTTTTCTTCACTCTAACATCCCTGGCAAACAACAATGTGCGATTATGATGGATGAGCATAATTCATTCTCCACATAAATGCGCATACTAAAAGAGTACTTCCAGGCTGTATATCAATAAACACCTCGTCTGGGATTTAGATTCTAAACCAGGTTCTTAGCTTATGTTTTATTTGTGACTTAGAGAATACAAGAGCATTTGTCTCAAATTTGGAAATATGGATTCTCACACTGTCATAAATTCCTCTGCTTGCCACACATCACAATTCCCATAACATCTCATGTGCTTTTTTTTTTAATTAGTTCTTTATGCTCTTTTATTTATTACACATTTGTGCACCATTTATATTCCTTTTTTGCCCTGTCTCCGTCCCTGTCCTGTCATTGACCTGCTACCTGATTGTGTTCACCTGAACAGTGTTTGATTAGTCTGTGTGTGTGTGTTTAATGTAAAGTCTCATTAGTAGTATCTTACCAATAGTATTTTACCAAGCAGTTGTCACTTGCCTTTAAACTCTGCATGTATACTTTGTTAATGGATATTATAATGTACTGTTGTGGTGATAGTGCAGACCAGCAGGCGACTTGGCCTGATGAGCTACTTTCAGCTAAATAATTTGCATAAATGAATGTGATTGGCCACAGCAGCTGATCTACTACAGGAGATGAAATTATTAATGTTTAGAAAAACATTTTAATGACTTTCAGAACTGTTGCTCTGCTACTGTACAACAGCTGACAATAGCTGCTTTAGTTTCATTTTTTTATTTTTATTAATGCCTAATGTTTAAACTTTACTGGTGTTAAGAAATGAAAGCCATCTTGAGTCTGATTTGGAATTCAATGTGTAAACCTGGAAGTGTCAAAATATCAGGAAAGAAGGACTAAAAATCTTTCCTGAATAAAAAACAGTGAGAGAGGAGAACGTGTTCTCAGAGATACAGACACACACACAGATACAGACGCACACACACACACACACACACACACACACACACACACACACACACACACACACACACACACACACGCTAGGTTGAATTTCTAAACCTGGTCTAGAGGTCCTGTGGGACTACACCAAATGCAATACTTTGAGAGGGAGCAAAGAAAGGGGGGGGGATATCATAAAAACATTCAAACAACAAGAGAGGGTTTACAGTGCTCATTTGTCTGAAAGGTGAATCAGATTTTAAATACTGTTGTTTTAAAAGAAAATTTTAACCTTGACTAGAACTTATTCACATTTAACATAAATTTGTTTAGAATATTGTTCGGAAAATGCAAGTGATGTAGATGGAATAATCACATACAGTATAAGTGATGTTTTATTGCAATGTGGGCATGTGTGTGTGTGTGTGTGTGTGTGTGTCTCTGGTGAATTACATGATAGGATTTATTTATGCATGCAGAAGTTTTTTGTTGATGTAAAAGAAATGCCTGCAGTCACACACATCGTGTAAGCACATGGGGAACATGTTTCAGAAATAACACATGCACATGATTCATAGCTCTAACATGGATGCTGTGCATCATAAGCGTAAACATATTTCCTATTTGCTCGACGCTCCTACCCACTTTACTCTCAAGTGTGCCTTCTGCAAATTTGCAAATTTATGTCAGATTTTGCCCACAAGGATAAAAAAAATATATAGTAAAAAAAAAAAAAAAAAGTGTTTTTTTTTTTTTTTTTCTAAAATCCATGATGTCTTATTAGACTTTAAGATAAGTTTTGCCACTCATGATCAAAAGTGGTACAACATGCTAGCATTTTTTTGGGGGGGTGAAAACAGAAAAAAAAAAAAAACACAGCTTGATATAGTGTTAAAGGCAGCTGGGTTTTATCCATTATATCATGAAACTAATGTGTTCACTAGCTTTAGGTTACGTAATGGAATCTTAACCTACAAGATGTAAAAATATCTACACTATATGGACAAAGTATGTTTTCCAGCTACTTGCCAGTATTTGTGCTTCTTCCTCAAACTGTTAACACAAATTTGGAAGCATACGATTGTTTTTGGATGTCTTTGACTAGGATACCAAAACCTGTTCCAGAATGACAATTCTCTTATGCACAAAGCAGGAGATTTGGTTTACATAGGTTGAACTGGTAGATCTTACCCTGCTATAGGCTTCTGGCCTCAAATCTATTGAATTGGAATGATTTGGAATGCTGACAGCACTCCAGGCCTCCTTATTCTACATCTGTACCTACATTTACTCACACCATTGTGACTAAATGAGTAATTAATAATAATAATTATTATTAAGTATTAACACATCAATAGCGGAAAAATAATTCATTTTACTAGTGTACAATAATAATGTTTCCCCAACCTATCAAATTAATATTTAATAAAAAATCAATGGAAATTTCTAAATAAATTGCTTTGATTTAGATTTTGCAGTGTTCTTTGTGTATCTTCATACTCATCATGATCATTAAAATAAAAAAAAAAACTGGATAAAGCCAATCCTAGCGAGATAGTCGGTTAATCAGGTCTTTGGCTATAGTTATTTCTGGCACATTGACGTAGGAGCTGGTTTTAGTGACTTAGAATATGACGTGTGTCCACATTATCCTGCCAATTTGTGCCTGTAGAGTAACGGTAATTACTGTGAATTTCTTTTACAAGGTTGTCACAGCGACTCACAACAGCTCAGGAACATTGTGTTTTAGAGTATTTCTGCTAGACTCAATACATGTATTTTTTCTACCATTTTACCCAAAGAAATCCTATGCACTGCAGCTCTAAGGTTGTATTATGACAATATTCCTTACAATATAATTGTTAACACATAATGATTTATTTTACTTATTTTCTAGCTCAGTGTACCTCTGGCAGGTCAGATATAAAAGTGGAGAAGTCAAATATCAATGTTAAAAACGGAGTAACTACTATATATGTTTCTACATTTATTCAGAGTAAATATGCACAGCACCTAAAATTGTATAATGATACAAAATAAAAATCTTATAAGCAAAAAAATGATAAGGCAAAAAAAATATTGCATTGTCAGGGGAGAGGGGAATGAGAGCTCATATGGGTAATCGGTAATGAGAGACAGGTGAGTGGCAGAACGAGGCAGTGTGACAGCTGCCGAGGATGTGGCAGGTGGATTCCTGACATTACCCCTCTCTCCAGGGGTGGCACCTGACGCCCCAATTACCACCCACACCAGGCGGGCCAGGGCACTCCGAGGAAGGCCCCGGTAACCGTCCAGGGTCGAAGGAGGAGGCCTGGAACACACCGCCAAGAAACCGGAGAATTCTGAGCGACGTCCTCGGCAGGGTGCAGAACTCTAAAATATAGCGGCGCACTCATAGAAACTCTGAGACGGAGCGGCGCTCGTGAGAACTCTGAGACGGAGCGGCGCACTCGTGGGAACTCTGGGACAGAGCGGCACGCTTGTGGGATTTCTGGAGCAGAGCGCTCGGAGGAACTGAAGGTGCAGGCATGGAGCTCTGCCGTTGTCATCCCCAACATCCCCAGGAGTTGTCTAATGAATTTAGCATATGAGCCAAAATTTCCTCCTTTCACGCTCCAGAGCTTGCTGGCTACAGAAAGAGCATCTCCAGAAAGGAGGGAAATGCAAAAGACGATCTTGGCCTGCTTTGTGGGGAATTGGGATGACTGCACATCTACGTACCAGCCAACGCTCCGTAGGAATCCCCCCCACTCGGCCATCTCACTGGAGAAGCGAGCTGGGAATTCCCCTGGGCTCTCGGGCGATTCCTCTTTCGGTACTGGTCCGACCTTCTGTCAGGGTGCGGACCATGAGCCGGAAGCAGGAGTAGCTCTATCATGTTTATTTGAAGCGCTCAGTACATAGACAGTGGGGAGAGTTTCACGAACCGTAACAAGTGATGAGTCCTGATCGCGGGTGTAATCTTAGGAGCAAAAGTAATCCACAGAAGGAGAGTAATCCACTGAAGGAGAGTAATCCATGGAACAAGGCTGGCAGTCTTGAGTTAGGTCAGGGTCCGAAGCCATTGAGTAGGTCTGACGCGAGTGAGAGGGGAATGAGAGCTTATATGGGTAATCGGTAACGAGAGACACCTGTCTCTCATTAATGCCGGGAGCAACAGAATAGGCAGCCTGGTGGGTGGATTCCTGACACACATTAAGAATTGGTATTGGTATCCAATACCATTTAAAAAAATTTATTTTAAGTTTTACACTAAGAAAGAAAATGTACAATAACTTAAATATTTAACATTCTCAACTTTATTAGCATTTTCTAGGATTATTTCTAGGTCAGAATCTATAATAGTGACCATATGTGATATTCTAAAACATGTTCAGATGACATTTGAAATGTGATTGGATTTAAAATAGATCATGAATTTTTTTCACACATTTATAGAGACTATGTTAGTTTGAGTGTCAACTCTGAAATGTAGCATTTCATCAAAGGGCTTTAGGTATTTGGACCCACTGTATTTACATAGTTTCTATCGCTAATGTTACAGCAAATGTACTAATGTAACCGGTCGCTTGACTCAGATCTCAAATATTCACTCTGGCTAAATGTTAAGCTTTAAATGACAAAAGCATTGGTCAGAGAACAAAATCCCAAAAATGTAAAAAAATATTTTTACATTAAACATTTAAATCATTATGATTTTACTTTTGTGAACACTAAAACTATATAAGTAAAATTTTCCCTAAAACAGTTCACTGCAGCAAAAGTAATTGAGCAAAGTAAAATAACACTCCTGAAGTCTCAAGAGAGCATTTGTTACATTCTTACTATTTCTTTAACAATAACTTGTTAAGGACATTAATAGCTTAATATTTTACCCAAGAGTGTCTGAGTAACAGCTGACATTTTTTTTATAATGTATTATAAGTAATTTTATGTGCTCATAAACAGTTGGTATAGTAGAGGTGCACTGGAACTGGGGCTGACTTTTCTGACTAGTGTGGTTTAACTGGTGGGGTGACCAGGAAGCTATATAAAGCACAGGGCAAGTGGCACAGAGACACAGCATTAGTTCTCTCAGGGAACTAGGGTACCCTTCCAGGAACTCAAGCTGCGTCGAAACATTTTGGGGTGTTCCCCAAAGGGAACATCTCTAGGTTAAGTATGTAACCCTAGTTCCCTGAGGGAATGAGACAATGCATCGAAATGCTTTGGTAAAGCTTTGGGGCATTTGGTAACGCCATGGTCGGCCAACAGGAGGAGACGGATTCCATCCCGGCAAACTCTCTCCAAATTTGCTCCAGCATATGAGGATGGAGCCAACCCTGCCATTAGGGTTGCACAAACCAGTGCCCTCTTAATGCTTGTCCCAAGCCCGGATAAATGGGGAGGGTTGCGTTAGGAAGGGCATCCATAAAATGTAAAAAAAAAAAAAATCTAATATGCAGATCACGAAAGAGAATTTAATAAAGGATTGGTCGAGAGATTCTGATGGGGTAATGAACGTGAAGCTGGCAGTTGAAGGGGTGATAAATGTCATCTGTGTGCCTATGCCCCAAAAGTGGGTTGTGAGATGGAGGAGTAGGAAAAATTCTGGAGTGAGATAGATGAAGTGGTAGAAGGTGTACCTTCTACCTTGTACCACTTCTACCACATCTCCTAAATGCCGCAAATGTAAATGTGTACCTAGGAATGAAAGCTTGCTGATTGTGACAGATTTAAATGAGCCAGTAGGTGAAGGGACAAAAGGTGATGAGGAGGTGATGGGTATGGCTTTAAGGAAAGGAATGTGAAAGGGCAGATGGTGGTGCATTTTGCTAAAAGGATGGAAATGGCAGTGGTGAACACTTATTTTAAGAAGAAGAATGATCATAGGGTGACGTATAAGAGTGGCTAACGGTGCACACAGGTGTACTATGTTCTATATTGTACTATGCAACCTGAAGGAGATTGGAGACTGTAAGGTGTTGGCAGGGGACAGTGTAATTAGACAAGCATCAGATGGTGGTCTGAAGGATGGTTTTGGAGGTGAAAAAGAAGAAGAGAAGAGGACGGATTGAAAGAAGAATAAGATGGTGAAAACTTAAAGAGGAAGACTGTAGTATGAGATTCAGGGAAGAGGTCAGACAGGGGCTCAGTGGTGGTGAAGTAGTACTGGATGATTGGGCAACTACTGCAGAAGTGATAAGAGAGGCAACTAGAAAGGTACTTGGTGTGACATCTGGAAATAGAAAGGAAGACAAAGAGACATGATGGTGGAATAAGGAAGTGCAGGACAGCATAAGGAGCAAAACAGAACTGGGATTGACAGAGTGATGAGTAAAGTAGGCAGGAGTACAAGGTGATGCGGCAGCAGGTAAAGAGGGTTGTGGCGAAAGCCAAGGAAAAGGCATATGAGGATCTGTATGAGAAGTTGGACACTAAGGAAGGAGAAAAGGATTTTTACCGATTGGCCAGGCAGAGCAAGCTGGGAAAGATGTGCTGCAAGTTACAGCAATAAAGGAGGGAGTTAGAAATGTGTTGACTAGTAGGGAGAGTGTGTTGAGTAGATGGAGGGAGTATTTTGAGCAGCTGATAAACAAGGAAAATGAGAGAGAGAGAGAGAAGGTTGGATGGTGTGGAGATGGTGAAGCAGGAAGTGGAACTACAGGGGAATTAATTTGATCAGTCACACCATGAAGTTATGGGAAAGAGTAGTGGAAGCTAGGCTGAGAGACAAGGTGACCATATGTGAGCAACAGTATGGTTTCATGCTGAGGAAGAACACCACAGATGCCTTATTTGCTTTGAGAATGTTGATGGAGAGGTATAGAGAAGGTCAGAAGGAGTTGCATTGTGTGTTTGTGGATTTAGAGAAAGCATACAACAGGATGCTGAGAGAGGAATTGCGGTACTCTATGAGGAAGTCACGTGTGTCAGAGAGGTATGTGAGGGTGGTGCAGGACATGTATGAGGACAGTGTGACAGCAGTAAAGTGTGCAGAAGGAACGACAGACTGGTTTATGGTAAAGGTTGGACTGCATCAAGGATCAGCTCTGAGCCCTTTCCTGTTCACAGTGGTGATAGACAGGTTGACGGACGAGGTCAGAGAGAAGTCTCCATGGACTATGATGTTTGCGGACTATATTGTTATTTGTGGTGAGAGTAGGGATCAGTAGAGATAAGCCTGGAGAGGTGGAGGTATGCACTGGAGAGAAGGGAAATGAAAGTCAGTAGGAGTAAGACAGAGTACATGTTGGTGAATGAGAGGGAGGGCAGCGGAGTGATAGGGTTGCAGGGAGAAGAGGTGGAGAATGTGGAGGAGTGAAGAAAAGAGTGCAGGCAGGGTGGAGTGGGTGGAGAACAGTAACAGGAGTGATTTGTGATAAAAGGGTATCCTCAAGTAAAAGGGAAAGGGAAGTGAAAGGGGAAAGTTTATATAACTGTGGTAAGACGTGCGTTGTTGTATGGTTTAAAGACAGTGTTATTGAGTAAAAGACAGGAGGTGAAGCTGGAGGTAGCAAAACTGAAGATGTTGAGGTTTTCGTTGGAAGTGACATGAATGGACAGGATTAGAAATAAGTTTATTAGAGGGACAGCACATGTAGGATGTCTTGGAGACAAGATGAGGGAGGCGAGATTGAAATGGTTTGTACATATGCAGAGGAGGGACATGGGGTATATCGGTAGGAGAATGCTGAGGATGGAGCCACCAGGAAGGCCAAGGAGGCAGTTTATGGATGTGGTAAGGGAAGACATGCAGGTAGTTGGGTTAAAAGAAGCAGGTGTAGAGGACAGGGGATGTGGAGATGGATGTGGCAACCCTTAATGGGAGGAGCCAAAAGAAGAAGAAGAAGAAGACATGAGGATAGAGCTGCCATTACCTGGGTCTCAACCTTTGTTTTGACAGGGTGTCTGCTGCTTTGTTTAGGTGGCCCAGGATACATGCTGCTCTCAAGTAGAGGAGTTTTTATTGGGCCCACTGGAGGATCTGGCGTGCCAGCCTGTATAGGGGGCGTGAGTGCAGATGGTGGATGTATAAGACCACTGAAGTATTGTCCAACCGGATCAACACGTGGTGATATATGAGGACTGGGAGAAAATGTTTCAAAGCCTTTGTAACACGTTGGTGCTGGTGGGTAGGGCTTATGCCTCAGCAGGTCAGCCTGATACGCCTGTAACAACTGTAATGGTGTGCAGGTAGGCATTGGCTTGACCTGCTAAGCCATAAGCCCTATCCACCAGCACCGACGTGTTACGAAGGGGCGTGGTGGGCAGAGTCAGGGTCTTAAGGGACGATGCGACACCCGGGTAGAGATAGCTAGCCAGCGTCTTTAAAACCTGGGACATTGACCCGTAACCACACAATTCAAGTCCCACTACGTGAAGTACAATGAGGATTTGAACTGAAGAGTCGGGCCGAATACAGCCTAGCCCAGGACCTGGACACCTTGGTGTGCAGGTCCGAAAGAAAGGCAGACCCCGACACAGAGGTTGTGACATAGGTCGCAGAAAGCACTCGTCAAGCAAACTGGATTCCTTGTCGCTAGAGGAAGTAACTACCGAAAGGCGTTCTTTCAACTTGCGAGTGAGTGCTGGACCAGGCAGGCAAGGAAGAAAAAAGGAAAAAGCCTGTCTCGAATCCCTCTGCCGGGTCCATCTGCGAGCTTCAGGAACCAGTGTGCCGCTCTGCCTCAGCGAGAGCAGACCCAGAACCCCGAGGAGCCCTAGAGCCATAGACATGCAAGCACAATATGTGGGGAATATGCACCAAATGAGCACAAACCAATCGCCAATTATGGGCAGGATGTGCACGGCCGGCATTAGAGCTGCCCTCGAATTCCTTCTGCCGGGTCCATCTGCGAGCTTCAGGAACCAGTGTGCCGCTCTGCCTCAGCGAGATCGGAGCCAGAACCATGAGGAGCCCTAGAGCCATAGACATGCAAGCACAATGTGCGGAGAATATGCACCAAATAAGCACAAAACGAGCGCCGATTGTGTGCAGGATGTGCGCAGCCGGCATCCTCGTAAACCGACCTAACATGCTCCACTCACAAGCAAGAGATGCACGGGCTGTTACTTTTGCACTATCGGAGCATCATGAAATATACATTTCTGCCCCAGTGGCAGTTTTTTTTTTTAAAGCTTAGCCTGGGGATCTGGAGATCTACCTATAAATTAGATGTGGACCTAATGTTTTCTATTAGTTAGTTTAAAAAGAAAGTTTAGAAAAAAGCTCATGTTGCAAAAATAAGTTTGACAGAGTAAAAACCCAAAAGCATTTACTTTATAACATCCACAATGATGCAATCATGCTTTCTGTCATTTTGGATATTCAGTGTTATCTAAATTAAGATATTCTTTTTTGAGTCTGGTTCCTTTCAAGGTTTCCTCTTTATACTATATCAGGGAGTTCTTTCTTGCCATTGTCACCACTGGCTCACTATTAAGAATAAATGTATAATTAATGATGCTAAAATTTATACTTGCAATCTGTTTAGGTCTGTGTAGCTGCTTCGGCACAATGTATATCATTAAAAGGGGCAGACAAATAAAATTCAGTTAAATTAAATTGAACAATTGTTATTATTTCATTTACAATATTCCTCAAATGTATACATAATGTTATACCACGTTTGACTTAAATTTGTGAAGATGAATGTTTAGTATCTACTAAAGGCTGCTTAAGTGTCTGAGAATTCTGTGTGGAAGTAAGTTCTAAAAAAAAAGTGCTTTTACTTGCATTTTAAAGTGGGTTCAAACTGGAATAATTTCTAATAATAAACACTTAGACTTCTTTACATTATAGATTCCAGACAAATCCTATGTCATCCAAAGCCATTGTGTTAAATAAAGATAAATTGACAGGAAATGGCCATGCAATCTGTACAGCTCCCGAGCCGAAATGCTTATAGAAATGAATTCCCTGAGCTGACACCTAGTGCAGTATAGAAGTCAGCCTTCCCCATTCCTCCAGGTCTCTGAGGACTTCACCCACAGGCCACTTTCTCCTTTTTTCATGCTGTTTGAGCCAGGGGAGTTTTCACCCAGACTTTGCAGTTTCCGCACTCATTTTTCACCGGGCTTTTCAGGCCGCAGCTGGGGAGAAGCAGCAGTCAGCTGCCCCATAGAGTACAACGCCTGTTTGAGTTGGCTCCCCTTAAGACTGCTCAGCAGGCTGGCATCGATCATATCAATGACAAAACATGCACATATACACTCAATCACTCCCACCAATTTCAGTCCCTATAGTGAATGCCTAGGACCTCTGGGATAAATAGTTGTAAAGCAGATACTGAGGCTTTTGGTAACAGAAGAAAGTTTAACTGTGTGTGTGTGTGTGTGTGTGTGTGTGTGTGTGTGTGTGTGTGTGTGTGTGTGTGTGTGTGTGTGTGTGTGTGTTCTTGATGAGTCAGTTATAATAAAGGGCTGTAGGCCAGTGTACATTCTATTAAATATTCATGAATCCATATGTGAATTAAAAAAATGCTGGACATTTAATATTAAGCTATTATCGAGTTAGGATTTGTGCTCTGGAAATGAGTTCTGTTCTCTTTTATTAAATGTTGTGATAAAAATGATTGTTTTTTTGGCATGAGCATATGGAGAATATTAATGGCGTCAGCATATAGAGAAAAAATTATAATATATAATATTATATAATAATATATAAAGTACAATATAATATTTTTTTTTATTTTTTAAATAAGATGAGAATCTCTGTCAAAAGACACACAACAGTCTGTAGAGTTTATGCAGAATGAAGTGAGAAAACGAAAAACATACAGTGAGTTGCAGCTCTGCAGCTACAAATAACTTATTGATGAGGTCAGAGGAAAATGACCAAAGATGATAAACAATGAACACACTTTATAACCATATTTATCAGAAAAGCATCTTAGAATACTTAACTATAAGACAGATGAACTACAGGCCTCATCTGGTTCCACTGCTATAGTGAGCATAGGCTCATGAAAAGAGAAGAGCTGAAGATTAGAATAAACGTCACCCAGTGTGTTGGAGAGGGAATATTTTTTCTGTAAATTGCATCAACCAGCTGGTAAATTTCTAATAATACAATTGTAAGAAAATGTCACTGCTGCACCCCATGCACTTGTAACAGAAAGAGAGGAGATAATTTGATCAGAGCAGTGAACATTATTATTCATTAGTTTTAATGAATTCCCCTTTTGTACCCCTTTTTACATTTCTTAAAGTATAACAAACATATAATATCAAATTTTCTATGTATATATTATCTGAAATGTATGTATATCTAATTAAAACAGGAAAAAAACTATAACAAAGAATATGTGCTGAGCTGTGATGTGTTTTTAATTGACAGGAAAAAGAGTCTTTTTTTTTCTTTTTCTTTTTTTTTCTTTTAATGAACCTGCCAGCAATCAGCCAGCCAGGAAGATCATGAAGCAAAGAGCCATTGTCAGGAACTGGATATATGCCGGTGTTGGAGTTGCTGTGAGGAGGGGGTAAAGTGTCAGACACAAAGAAACAGCTGGAGAGCAGAGTGACAGATTTGTGTTGCCCTGTGATAGTACAGTGACACAACAAAAGATGAATTAACTGAGCTTGGGTTCTCTGGTGAATCTACTTTCACAGGACTGAGAAACTAATGGTTGACAAACGAGTCGAGATTTATCCAAGTGCCAGCAAGTGTAGCTGACGATCAAGCTACCATTAAGACCTGTCCTGACCCAAGATATCTTAAATAGCTACCTGGGCTCAAGGAAAACACATTTACAGCCCATTTGTGGTACTGGTATAGAGAGTATGGTGAAGTGAAAAATATAAGCAGTAATGTTATTTTACTCTAAAGTAGCAAGGATGCAACAAAACAAAATCAGTACATACATTTTAGTATTATTATTATTATTATTATTATTATTATTATTATTATTATTATTATTAATAATTATTATTTTTATTTTTTTGCATTTACAGCAAATGCCAAAATAATCAAAACTATGTTTTGCACCCCAGTTTGTACCACAGTTGGTTTCACTGTGACCAGTGCCATAATACATTTAAATAACATTATTGATAACCAATTTAAAAGAACACAATTTATTTTTTTAAAAGACATTTATGGTCTTATGAACCATAATTAAATCAAGAGACTAATGAAATTAGCTAATCTCTGTGATTCTACTTGAAAAGACAAACCTTTATTAAATAATCCTAACTAGGTCTATTGTAGCTTCATATTGTAACACTACAAAATATGAGAATAGGAGAATAAATGCAATTTACTGTACAGTAAACCTAACATTTGTTCAGAATATGTAGTTTTTCTGGTAATAAATTGCAATGTGTTCATCTATTTCACAGGTACAGTCTGTTTGTGTGTTTAGAATGTATATTTCAGGTCAATTCAGATCACCGTGGTACCACTCAAAAAAAGCTGGCTGTGGATGTTCATCCTTGAATAGCGTTAGGATTTCAATTACCATATATATTTTGCACTAAAGTCACCATTATGGAACAATTAATGACCTCAGATTGAAACAATAAACTATATGTTCAAACTATAATTAAAACAGGAATGACTCTGATGCTACCTTCATAAGCTCATAAGTTTCTATTAACACAATTGCTCATTTTAGCCATATAGAATATTTTATTGCATTAAAATTATGTATAATTACACTATTCGGTGTCAAATCCAAATATGAATAAAAAAATGCCTAGTGGAGGACATCCAGCTATTCTTAAATTGAAATGGGTTCATTGTATAATCATTATTTTGTCATAAATGGTATGGTAAAATTGCCATCAGCAAATATATACTGTAAATACATTGTGTGCATTCGGGTGCAGTTTCTATTAGGGATATAACGCTATACGTATTTGTGCCGTTTTTTTTTGGTACAGGACTTTTGTGTACCGAGTGCAATGCTTTTACTTGCAGAAATTGTTAAAACTTGATTTCCCTCAGGAACGTATTAAGTGGTGGACCGCAAGTTTGTTTAGTCTCTGCCTCTCACTTTAAATGCATTTTTATCATTATTATTAAACCTGGAAATACAAACCCGATTCCAAAAAGTTGGGACACTGTGCAAATTGTGAATAAAAAAGGAATGCAATAATTTACAAATCTCAAACTTTTATTTTCTTCACAATAGAATAAAGATAACATATCAAATGTGTAAGTGAGACATTTTGAAATGTCATGCCAAATATTGGCTCATTTTGGATTCATGAGAGCTACACATTCCCAAAAAGTTGGGACAGGTAGCAATAAGAGGCCGGAAACGTTAAATGTACATATAAGGAACAGCTGGAGGACCATTTTTGCAAATTATTAGGTCAATTGGCATCATGATTGGGTATAAAAAGAGCCTCTCAGAGTGGCAGTGGCTCTCAGAGTGGCAGTGCTCAAGATGGGCAGAGGATCACCAATTCCCCCAAAGCTGCAGAAAAAAATAGTGGAGCAATATAAGACAGGAGTTTCTCAGAGAAAAATTGCAAAAAGTTTGAATTTATCATCATCTACAGTGCATAATATTATCCAAAGATACTTGAGTTAGTGCAGCGTCACTGTGGCTACTCACTCCGTACCGGAAATAAGATTTGTTTTGTTTTGCGCATGCATGATAACGCTAAAGAATCCATACGGCTAGTGTTAGCCACTAACCAGGAAGTGTTAGTCAAGACAAGTCAAGTCAAGTCAAGAAACTTTTATTGTCATTTCAACCATATATAGCTGACACAGTACACAGTAAAATGAAACAACGTTCATCCTGAACCCTGGTGCTACATAAAACAACAATCACAGAAAACACAGGGCTAAGGACTAGTAGCCCTGTGTTTTCTTTTATCTCCAGCTTCAATAATGTGTCTTAAAAAGAGAAAATCGTGAAAATTTCGCATATCGAGGAAGTAAATGAATAAAGGATGGAAGAAATTAAGAAATTTGTTGTTGAAAAGTGTGCTGAAATAAGCAGAACAGTTAAGTAGACCCGGGTTCGGTCCCCGGTCAGAGAACAAACCCCAGCCACTCTTAGTGCCGGTCCCAAGCCCGGATAAATGGGGAGGGTTGTGTTAGGAAGGGCATCCAGCGTAAAAACATGTGCCAATTCAAACATGCGGATGGTCTGATGTGGCGACCCCTAACGGGAGAAGCCAAAAGAAAGTTTAATTTAA
Source organism: Silurus aristotelis (assembly GCF_946808225.1). Lineage (NCBI taxonomy): Eukaryota > Metazoa > Chordata > Actinopteri > Siluriformes > Siluridae > Silurus > Silurus aristotelis. The sequence continues at coordinate 9,366,002 of NC_139586.1, forward strand.
TCAATATAATAAAGTGTATTGCAATAATTGTATACATTCTTTTTTTTATAATAAATATTATTTTATATATAATTTATAACCAAGCAGGTATTTAATTAAAAATTGTTTAAAAATGTAAACTGTTCAAATGTTGATTATCAAAAATTTTAATAATAATAAATGTGTTAAAAACAACAAGCAATTCTACTTACCCAACCATGAATTGTATGTACTGTTACAACACCAATATCTAAAAATAAAACAGAATAGAGGGAGAAATGTCACCCAAATGAGAATGGGTTCCCCTTTGAGTCTGGTTCCTTCTAAGTGTCTTGTATAATGAGGCCAGGTGGATGCAAATGCATAAAAATAAATGGTTGATTTAATATAAATATCTAAAAACAGGAAAATATCAAGCAAAATCCAAGTGAATAAAAATGAACCAGGAATGGATCAGGTAAACAACGTGAACTAGACTGTGACAAAAAAGAGGAATCAAACCAAGACATGAAAATCAGGGAATTGAAACAAAATACTTTGCAGTTGACAGCAGAGAACGAGACAACATGTTAGCACAGGGTCCAATGACAAGACGGTGTGGAGACATAGCATGAATGAAAACAAGCATGTGACAATGAAAACAAATTTACTTGCCACATAAAACAGAGAAAGAAATGCAGACATGCTCTAGCGTTGAGTTCTCTCATTTTGCACAAGTTGGCATGCCATTTTTGATGTGAAGGGGGGATAATAAAAAAACATTCAGAGAGCTTTTCTTCAGCACTGGTTTCCAATATAGGGATATTTTTTCAAACTTAAAAATTGATATCTGGAATAGATCTATTTCTGTTAAGCTGATTTTAAAAATCATTAATTGCTATGTATTATTATAATAATAATAATAATAATAATAATAATAATAATAATAATAATAATAATAATAATAATAATAATGATAATAACTGAAATTTATGTGACTTGTTATATGAGTTAAAAACCTATATAGAATGGTGCATGAATCCCATGCTTGATAACCTATCACTTTCCACTTTCTTTTCCCATTTTATCCTTTTTGTGCTTGAAAGGGATTGCAGTTGTATAAAATGTATGAAATGAACATGTCATTAGATGGAGAAGAATGTCTTGTAAAAGCTCTTTTCTGTAATATTAGTCAGAAATGATAAGCACATAATTTCACAATAATTACACTTAGATAGCTTTTTACATATTAGGCCAAGTAAAAGCTTTTAAATGGACTTCAATTTAAACAAATATATATCAAATTAAATCAAATAAAATTGTATTTGTCACATACACATACATACAGAGTACGACATGCAGTGAAATGTTTTATACGACTCTCCGGCATGAGGGAATAGGATTAAATAGAAAAAAAAATTTGAACAAAGAAAAAAGAAGGCAGATAAATAAAGAGAATAAACTATGTAAAAATATAAAATATATAAAGATATATATAGGAAAAGTGTATATACAAGGTATGCTTATAGATACAGGGTATGCTTATGTAGAGTAAACAGTAATCACATAAGGTGGTTGATGTGATTGTCCTTAAAGTGACCGTGTGCGGTGTGGTGTGGTGTAAAGTGCACTGTGCTGTGCAAGTCCACAGTTAAAGTGACAGTCCAGAGTTTAAAGTGTTGTAGTGCGAAAAGAAAAATATTTGCAGAAGTGTGATGATGGAGAGAGTGGACCAGCTTTTAGATCCTGGGTGTTTCCTGGTTTAAACTCCAAATGGCCTTTAGGGAAGAAGCTCCTCCTCATTCTCTCTGTGTTTGCTTTCAGGGAGCAGAAGTGTTTCCCTGAACGCAACAAAGAAAAGAGTCCATTGTTGGGATGGCTAAGGTCCTTCACAACCTTCCTGGCTCTGGTCCGGCACTGCGTGCTGTAGATGTCCTGCAGGTTAGGGCGCTCGGTGTGGATGGTACGTTTAGCTAAATGCACCACCCTCTGGAGGGCTCGCCTGTCCTGCATGGTGCTGTTCCCGAACCAGGAAGTGAACCTACCCATATATATATATATATATATATATATATATATATATATATATATATATATATATATATATATATATATATATATATATATATATATATATATACCGCTTCAGCCACAAGGGCATTAGAAAAGTCAGGTGGAGGCCTGGATCTCTTGTGCAGTCAGTGTTTTACTTTAGTCAGAGTTCTATAGCAGGCCACTCAAAATATTTTACTTCAACCAATAGAGACCATATAGTATCTTAGAGCTTGCTTGGTGTTCAGGGATATTGTCATGCTGAAAACAGAAAGGGTCTTGATACTGCATCCAAAGACATCCGATACAATTGTGCGCGTCCAACTTGTGGTTTGGAGAAGAATCACATATCTCTGGAAAAATCAGGGGTCCCCATACTTTTGTCCATATAGTGTATATTAAGCTGTGGGACTGGTGGTTATACAAAAAAGTTTACAAAGATGCTGACATTTTTATTGCAGCCATGTCAACTTTAGGTAGAGGTTGTGGTTTTTATGTCTGTTTTGCTTTACTTGTTTGTTTAAAACAGAAGACACATGCTCAATCTTGTATGTAAATCTTTTTCCGGTATCTCACTTGCAGTGGAACAGAATTTAGTGAGCTATGTGGGAGGGAGGTCAACTCATTAATACCTTAAACACTTTTTCTCCTGCTGGGAATGTGTCAAAGTCCATGAAGGAGATTTAATCACACAAGGCAAAGTGCCATGTCGATTCTTCAACCTGAGGCAGATTTGGCTGTGTTCATTCTCTCTGGTATTGCTGTCAGCCCAAGTTGCAGTACGAGGTCTGTTCTGCAGATGTGACTGTGTCCCAATGGGGCAGAAGGACTTTAACTGGGTACCACAGAATAGGAGACATAATGCATTACCGAAAAAGTATTGTGCAAGACAGATACACCAAATTCTGATTTTTAGGATTTATAACTTTATAAATATATAATAGATTTTAGTTGAATTTACAGAAACCCTTATTATGAGTCTCATGGCCTAGCTGTGAGGACACAAAGGTTCAGGTTTCAAAGTAAAAAAAAAAAAAAAAAGTACAAATCTGTAAAGCAAACTGGAAAGCATTAAAAATAAATCAGTGGTAGTTTGAGGCTATCATGTAAAAGACACCCATAGATGTTCATTGTGAGACAAACGGGGAGTTTTTTTTAACATCTTTTTGTTGATAAAGGTTAGAAGAAGATGATGAAAGCTGACAGGATGTTTATAGACTATATAAAAACGCTTTTTACAACTGTGATTAGCAGAAAAGCATTTTAGAATGCATAATGCATATTTGTAAGGTGGTGAGCTACATAAGAGGGGCCCATTCAAATCGGCTGCTGACTACCAAAAGCAATAGACTGTAAATTTCTAAAAGGGGTATAACGATACACTTATTTATACCGTAATTCTTTGGTACAAGGCTTTTGTGTACCGAATGCAATGCTTTTACTTTACATTCGTTTCAGTGGATTTTTTACTTCTCTCACCTCACATATTTGCAGGTTTCAAATTCAATTAGGAAACACTTTAAATGAATATTTTATGTATTAAATCAATAGTACAAAAAAATCCTAAATCACAGCAGTTTATTGAAGCATGTAAGGATAAAAGCTTGCTTATATAGCTGTCTATCTAATACACATTTCTAAAAATGCCGCCTCATCCTCACTCACGAAAGCTAGATCTGAAGATCAATCTTGGATGCAAACTGCGGATGCTAGGTGCTAACCGGAACAGTCCCCTTTAAATCACTCCCTTGAGGACACAGTGAAGGTAGGGAGTTCACTAAGTACTCAGTACTTCTCTGAGAACTGCACACTGATTTTCAGTAAGCACAATATTCTTCCCCATCTATGAATAATAGTCTGTTATTATTGGCACTAAGGTACAATATGTTCTACCTCATAAGGCCAAGTCGTTCTAATATTGAATATGTCCAGTACGAACAATCTTTTATTTGAAAAGTTTAAAAATAAAAGTCCCAAAACACAAATCTGGGAAGCATTAAAAATAAAACAGTGGTAGTTTGAGGCTATCATGTAAAAGACATCTATAGATGTCCATTGTGAGACGAACCGTGAGGTGCGAGGTGAGACTTAAACACATGCTCATTACAGTGAATATGAAGCAGGTGCATAAACACATGGCTCAGTAAGTTGTAGTGGCTGATGGAAAGTGTAGTCCCATGTATTTCAGCATGGGGACAGAGGTCGGATGAAAATCGTAGTGAAAATGTATAAGAACAAAACTGAGCAAGACTATGTAAAAAAGCAGCAATAGTTTGAGACCAAACATTATTAACAATAAAGCATATAAAACTAAAATAACAGACAGAAAGGCATAGAAATCAGAGTATCAGGTTCGAATTGCTGTCTATGCTGTCTGTAAGGTTTCTTTGAGCGCAGAACTAGGGAGGGTTGGTGTCTTAATATACATTATTTCAAGTATGATTTATTGTATTTGTTGCATCATAAACAAATGAACTTGAACAATAGCAATTATACAGGGTTATTCAAAAATAATGAACCAAAATCATGACGCATTGCTTCAGTTCTCAAGCATCGTCATGGAATGAGTCAGTGACCATTTAAAAGAGGAATTGTCTAAGATGATTGTGAGTATAATACTTGTGACTTGGCATGAGTTTTGTATTATTTTTCCTTAATAAAATATTGGTTCATTTTTTGAATAACCCTGTATACTATTTGTTGGAAAGCACAGTGCTGCAATTAACATAGGACATCATTAGACTTCAGACAGTATATCATTATTTCAGACAATAATAAGTAAAAAGTGACAGTGTAAAATAATTCAATAAACACAGACAAACAATCAACTAAATTATAGAAAAAATAATACAGTAAACAAACTGGGCACCAGTATGAACATACAGTATAACATTGACATGTGATGGTTATATTAATAATAATAATAATAAAATAAACTTTCTTTTCGGCTTCTCCCGTTAGGGGTCGCCACAGCGGATCCTCCGCACGTTTGATTTGGCACATGTTTTACGCTGGATGCCCTTCCTAACGCAACCCTCCCCAATTTATCCGGGCTTGGGACCGGGGACGGTTCCCTGACCGGGAATCGAACCCGGGTCGCAGCGGTGGGAGCGCTGCATCTTAACCACTAGACCACCAGGGGACCAATAATAATAATAAAATAAAATAAAAAATTCATAAGATAAGGCTACTTGGACTTACTATGCATCTACAGTATATGTTTAAATACCTTAAAATGTATTTCAAGCACAAAGGGGAGTTCAGGTTCATTATGCTTCATACTGGAAGCATTAAAAAGGGCTTCTCACAATTCTACGCCATACGTGTTCTATACATGTTCAGTATGCAAGTCTGCTATAAAATTGTTTAGTTCCTATAAAAACTGTTTCCAAGACTGTGAGGATATAAGTATTAAAAGGATACAGTGGTGTTCCCTAACAGTGATGGTATTAAACCCACATTAGACAGTGCATCAAAGACCCTTGTCATTCTTTTCCACATCCTGATAATGTAGACAGAGATTGTCTGCTGGTGCATTGCTATTCCCGTTCACAGTAAGTGACAGTTCATAGAATGATCACTGACTATTGCAGTGAAGGTTTAACATGGAATTTTCACCCTTGTGAAGAGAAGAAAGGACAGGCCTGAGTAGTCTTGTAAGATGTATTGTTATTGCCTGCTCCTTAAGGACTGGGATAGACAGGCTTTTATAAAGTGTCTTGATTTGCCATTGTAAAACGAAATTTTAAGATTTACTTGTCTCTACATTTCTCTGGGTGACAACCTGAGTAGACCACATTCTCAATTTGTTCAGGTTTTTATGAATTGAACAGTCAAAAAAGGAGATGTCCATGACCAGCTGTTGGCCTAGTTGATGCTATTGATGTAGTTGTTTGTTTAAATTTGATTATTCATTTTTTATAGGTTGATGGGTGAACTTCTAGTACTGTTTAAATCTGTCAGACAAATGTATGCTGGGGCCATGCAATGCTATTTCAAACAAACTTCTAACAAAATTAAAAAGATACAATACACCTCTGGTAAAAAAAAGGAAATTATTACTTGAGGTCCTTTTTTTATTAGCAGATACTTATGGCTTATGCTAAAGTTGCAACACCTCAAAATACAGAGGGTCTTAATATAAAGAATCTAAATTGACATAATGTAGAAAGAGCAGCAAAATAAATGACCCGAAACTACAAATCCTAGAATTTAAAACATTTGATTTATTCAGGTATTCATCTTCGGTAACCACAATTAGTATTTCCTACAGAATTATCATGTGCTGTGAGGTGGAAATACATACTACAGTTCACCATGCACACACATTTTCAACATTCACATCTAGAGGAACTTTAAAGTAGACAATCTGACCTACAGTAAAGGAAATAATTATTTGTTCTTCTGTTAATTTTGTGAGTTTACCCACTTACAAAGAAATACAAATAAAAAATAAAATTTATGGTAGGTTTATTTTAACAGAAAGATAATGAATATTTAAAAAATGCAGGAAATAATAAATGAATATTTTATATTAATTATTTTGTATTTAATCAAGTCAAATAAGTATTTGATCCCCCACCTACCAGTACGAATTATGACTTACACACATCCAAATTAGTCCTGTCCCTTTAAAAAAAAAATAACTCCTAATATTAACTAATTATGTGTATAAAAGTCACCCATCACAGAATCAACCTCTTCCATTCAAACCTCTTTACCACCATAGGCAAGACCAAAGAGCTGTCAAAGGATGCTAGGGACAAGATTGTAGACCTGCACAAGGCTGAAATGGGCTACAAGACCATTAGCAAAAAGCTTGGTGAGAAAAAGACCACTGTTGGTGCGATAATAATCAAAAATGGAAGAAATACAAGATAAGTCAAACTCTGGAGCGCCATGTAAAATCTCCCCCATGAGGTAAGGATGATTCTGAGAAAGGTGACAAATCAGACCCGAATTACACAGAAGGAGCTTGCTAATGATCTTAAGGGAGCTGGAACCACAGTCAAAGCCATTGGTAACACACCAAGGTCCTTCTGCTTAAGAATGCACATAAACAGGCCTGTCTGAAGTTTGCCAATGAACACCTGAATGATTCAGCGAAGGCTTCGGAGAATGTGATGTGGTCAGATAAGACTAAAGATTTAGCTCTTTGGCATCAACTCGAGGCAGAGAAATGCTAAATATGACTCCAAGAACACCATCCCCACTGTCAAACATGGAGGAGGAAACATTCTGCTTTTGGGGCTGTTTCTCTGCTAAGGGTACAGAAAGATTTCACCAACATGCACTGTAGAATCTTGGATGAGAGCCTTCTGGCCTCAGCCAGAACACTGAAGATGGGTCGTGGATGAATCTTCCAGCATGACAATGACCAAAAACATAGGCCAACAATCTGTGCTGTTCTATGGTGGTGGAGAGGTTTAAATGGAAGAGGTTGATTCTGGTGTATTTTATACACATAACGAGTTGATATTTTGTGTTCTGTGTATTTGTCTTACACTGTCTTGTGTTGTTTTGCACTGTCCTATATTGTCTTGCATTGTCTTGTGTTCTCTTTGTCTTGCACTGTCTTGTGTTGTCTTTGCACTGTTTGCACCAGGTTGCACACACATGATGCATTTTATGTGGCGAGGACACTTACAGGCCTTAGCCCTGTGTTTTCTGTGATTGTTGTTTTATGTAGCACCAGTGTTCAGGAGAAACGTTGTTTCATTTCACTGTGTACTGCGTCAGCTATATATGGTTAAAATGACAATAAAAGCTTCTTGACTTGACTTGATATTAGGAGTACTTTTTTCAAAGGGACAGGATTAATTGGGGTCAGAATCCTTGCTAATTTTATCAAATATTTATTTTACTTTAATAAATACAAATTAATTCATAACCTTTTTTTAAAGATATATATATATATATATATATATATATATATATTACATACAAACCTACCATAACAATTCTAGACTGTTCATTTCTTTGTAAATAATCAGCAGGGGATCAAATAATTATTTTCCCCACTGTATATGCTTTCGAAAGAACCTAGAAATAATTAACAAATATTGGGAAAACATATGAGAATTAATCCTACCACTACCCACTACCAAAGTGCAGAAACAGAGGTAAAATTTTGGACTCTGGTATGATAGAGGTTTAAAATATGGCATGACTTTTCTTTTCCAGAAATTGTGATAGAATACATTGTTTAAGTTTAATAGTTGTGGGGTGGTTCTTATTGCAAATAGCAAGCACAGATGAGAAATGCACACAGCAACGTTGTTCACATCTCAGGAGGTTAGGTTTATTTTGTACATTTAATATGTGTCCACCTGATATATGACTGTCCAAAATACAACTGCCAACATGGGACAGAGGCAAATAATGACACACACAATTATGTATTGAGCCAGTCCATTTCGTGTTTACTAGCTATTAATACAGTACACGACCATTCAGGCAAACATACCCAGCTAATTGTCATTTATTTGCTTCTCTGTCAGAGTGACTCTGGTAAGACTAAAACACAGATAAGGGTTGATTATGAATTTCATACTTGACTGTGCTCTTACATTGCTCATAACTGGCAAATAGATTTTGTATCAGAAAAATATATGATTGTTACCTTACTTTCTGCTTGAGTTTTGTTTTATATATATATATATATATATATATATATATATATATATATATATATATATATATATATATATATATATGAATGAGAGAGAGAGAGAGAGAGAGAGAGAGAGAGAGAGAGAGATATAGATAGATAGATAGATTGATTAATATACAGTGAGGAAAATAAGTATTTGAACACTCTGCTATTTTGCAAGTTCTCCCACTTAGAAATCATGGAGGGGTCTGAAATTGTCATCGTAGGTGCATGTCCACTGTGAGAGACATAATCTTAAAAAAAAAATCCAGAAATCACAATATATGATTTTTTAACTATTTATTTGTATGATACAGCTGCAAATAAGTATTTGAACACCTGAGAAAGTCAATGTTAATATTTGGTACAGGAGCCTTTGTTTGCAATTACAGAGGTCAAACGTTTTCTGTAGTTTTTCACCAGGTTTGCACACACTGCAGGGGGGATTTTGGCTCACTCCTCCACACAGATCTTCTCTAGATCAGTCAGGTTTATGGCCTGTCGCTGAGAAACACGGAGTTTGAGCTCCCTCCAAAGATTCTCTATTGGGTTTAGGTCTGGAGACTGGCTAGGCCATGCCAGAACCTTGATATGCTTCTTACAGAGCCACTCCTTGGTTATCCTGGCTGTGTGCTTCGGGTCATTGTCATGTAAGAAGACCCAGCCTTGACCCATCTTCAATGCTCTAACTGAGGGAAGGAGGTTGTTCCCCAAAATCTCGCAATACATGGCCCCGGTCATCCTCTCCTTAATACAGTGCAGTCACCCAGTCCCATGTGCAGAAAAACACCCCCAAAGCATGATGCTACCACCCCCATGCTTCACAGTAGGGATGGTGTTCTTGGGATGGTACTCATCATTCTTCTTCCTCCAAACACGTTTAGTGGAATTATGACCCAAAAGTTCTATTTTGGTCTCATCTGACCACATGACTTTCTCCCATGACTCCTTTGGATCATCCAAATGGTCATTGGCAAACTTAAGACGTGCCTGGACATGTGCTGGTTTAAGCAGGGGAACCTTCCTTGCCATGCATGATTTCAAACAATGACGTCTTAGTGTATTACCAACAGTAACCTTGGAAACGGTGGTCCCAGCTCTTTTCAGGTCGTTGACCAGCTCCTCCCGTGTAGTTCTGGGTGATTTCTCACCTTCCTTAGGATCATTGAGACCCCACGAGGTGAGTTCTTGCATGGAGCCCCAGTCCGAGGGAGATTGACAGTCATGTTTAGCTTCTTCCATTTTCTAATGATTGCTCCAACAGTGGACCTTTTTTCACCAAGCTGCTTGGCAATTTCCCCGTAGCCCTTTCCAGCCTTGTGGAGGTGTACAATTTTGTCTCTAGTGTCTTTGGACAGCTCTTTGGTCTTGGCCATGTTAGTAGTTGGATTCTTACTGATTGTATGGGGTGGACAGGTGTCTTTATGCAGCTAACGACCTCAAACAGGTGCATCTAATTTAGGATAATAAATGTAGTGGAGGTGGACATTTTAAAGGCAGACTAACAGGTCTTTGAGGGTCAGAATTCTAGCTGATAGACAGGTGTTCAAATACTTATTTGCAGCTGTATCATACAAATAAATAGTTAAAAAATCATATATTGTGATTTCTGGATTTTTTTTTTTAGATTATGTCTCTCACAGTGAACATGCACCTACGATGACAATTTCAGACCCCTCCATGATTTCTAAGTGGGAAAACTTGCAAAATAGCAGGGTGTTCAAATACTTATTTTCCTCACTGTATATATATATATATATATATATATATATATATATATATATATATATATATATATATATATATATATATATATATATATAAATAAATATATATATATATATATATATATATATATATATATATATATATATATATATATATATATATATATATATATATATATACATCTGTAAAAAAGAACGAGATGGTGAAGAGAGGTCACCCAACCCCGAAGCTAGCTAGGTGGCACAGTTCCAGTGGTTTTGTAGAGGTTTGGAGTTGTCTTAAATGGGTTTCTTGCTTTAGTAAAATAGTATTTATTTTATACACTGATATATACATGTATATATCAGTGGCGGGCCGTGCATTTGATTTGGTATGAAGAGGATGCGCACTTTTAATTCTGAAAGTGCGCATGCTCTTCATACCAAATCATTGGAAACATTGATTCTATGACATCCCCTTGTTAATTAAGATTTTTTTTTCAGGGCAATTTTGCCTCAGGTCTAAAAAATTGACATGACATTTTGTCTTGTCTGATTAAATCTAATCATAGAGAGATCAAGTTTCGACAAATGTGGGTTTTTTTTTAAGGAAAAATCATAGCCTGGCTAGTGGGAAAGCCTAGCCTACTGCCGGTAAGCCTTACCTACAAAGGCCGAAGTAGCTTTCATTGGCCTGGTAGGCAATACCGAAGCCTTCAGCAATGCAGCACCTGGGGAGAGATAGCCAGCTAGCTTCTCTTCGACCCTCTGCACCTCCTCATAGCCGCACTCCTTAAACCCAACTATGTCCGTGTACATCGAACTTTGCGGGGAAAAGGCACGGGCCACATATGGGGTCTCGCAGGATCTGGACACCTTGGTGTGCAGGTCAGGAAAAAAGCAGAAGTAATGCATTCCCAGCAAGCTGGATGAGCTTTCCTGCATCCCGCGTCACAGTCTCCGCGCTGGGGCCTACCGTTTTTTGTCTTTTAGGTAGCATTGCTACCTAAAACGGATTGAGAATATGCTACCAATTTTAATACTCTGTTTGGACTTTTCCAATAGTAAAAGGGAGTGATATTATATTGCTAACTAGAGATGCTGGTTGCCAATACAAACACCTGGAGCATTATTTGGTTTTGCTCTAACAACCTAAACAAAAATGCACACAAATAATGATAATTTTTTAGGCAACACTCAGAAGCTGATGCTTGAACTTGCCTGCAAAAATCTAAAGAAAAACATTATATCTAGTAATGTAAGGCATCGCTCTTGCTATTGAATAAGTCACTTGAGCTCTTCAATACATCATAATTCTGAAAGTGCACATGCTCTTCATACCAAATCATTGAAAACATTGATTCTATGACATCCCCTTGTTAATTAAGAATTTTCAGGGCAATTTTGCCTCAGGTCTAAAAAATTGACATGACATTTTGTCTTGTCTGATTAAATCTCATCATAGAGAGATCAAGTTTCGACAAATGTGTGTTTTTTTAAGGAAAAATCACAGCCTGGCTAGTGGGAAAGCCTAGCCTACTGCCGGTAAGCCTTACCTACTAAGGCTAGAGAAGCTTTCAATGGCCTAGTAGGCAATACCGGAGCCTTCAGCGATGCAACACCTGGGGAGAGATAGCCAGCTAGCGTCTCTTCGACCTTGGGCACCTCCCCATAGCCGCACTCCTTAAACCCAACTATGTCCGCGTACATCGAACTTTGCGGGGAAAAGGCACGGGCCACATATGGGGTCTCGCAGGATCTGGACACCTTGGTGTGCAGGTCAGGAAAAAAACGGTAGGCCCCAGCGCGGAGACTGTGATGTGGGATGCAGGAAAGCTCATCCAGCTTGCTGGGAATGCATTACTTCTGCTTCTCTCCCGGCCAAGCTAACTCTCGCTTTGACACGGCTCACTTCATTACCTCCAGGAGCTCCTCTAACAGCACAGGCTGTGAGGAGTCTGTGAGCTCGCTAGCTTCCAAAATTTCTTTCTCCTCGGAGGAAGAAACCTGGATCTCCGCGTCGCGCACACCGGAAGAAGAAAACACTACTCATTCATCTCCATGCACTCTCCTCTAAGAGTGCTCTCCGGATGCGTTTAGCCATACGGCTACAGCACAGACAATCGTCTCTCTCGAGAACCGATTGAGCATGCTCTACTCTCAAACAAACACATAGCTCATGTGTGCATACCCCCCGTAATGAAACGGGGGCAAGACAAACAAGAAGTTTGTTTGTATTTTAGCCATGGATGCACAGATTAACACACAAAGCGCTTACCTGAACAATCAGAAGCTAATGTCACTACCCTCACTCAGCCATTTTGTAGCTTCCTGGTTTATGCAACATCACCTGCTGATGATGTCGAGACTTGCCTATTGGCTGGATTTCGCATGTGATTCTGAGTGTGGACAACATGAGGCGTTCCCAAAGCGTTTCGACGCAGCTCGAGTTCCTGAAAGGGAACATAGCATATCAGTTTTATGACTGTATGTTTTCCAGCACTCTCTTGTCTACATTTACTTCCTCTTCTCATTCTATCCCTTGGTGCAAAATAAACTTTTACTGTTTGAAAGTTGAGGGAATTAATTCACACTTTTACAGTGGACTGTTGTACCAACTTGGAGCTGCTCAACACAAGAAAGCATTGCTACCTAAAACTGATTGAGAATATGCTACCAATTACATACTCTGTTTGGACTTTTCCAATAGTAAGAGGGAGTGATATTATATTGGTAACTAGAGATGCTGGTTCCAATACAAACACCTGGAGCATTATTCAGTTTTGCTCTAACAACGTAAACAAAAATGCACACAAATAATGATTATTTTTTAGGCAACACTCAGAAGCTGATGCTTGAACTTGCCTGCAAAATTCTAAAGAAAAACATTATATCTAGTAATGTAAGGCATCGCTCATGCTATTGAATAAGTCACTTAAGCTCTTTGATACATCATAATTCTGTCTTCCTGTTTTAAAAATAAAAAAACGTCAACATGTGAACATAATCAGATCAAAGCTCTCTAGACATTTCATGGTGGGATTTTAAGAAAACAATAATTTGCTCAGTTACGCAGTCTTAATTTTAATTAAATTTTAATTTATAGAAACAAAAAGATCTTGAAGACCCAAGGAGCTCTTTAAGCTTTCAAACCAGTCACTGAAGCAATCATTGTGCCACCCAATCGCCTCCACCTCCAACCCGACACACACCACTAGCAGAACAGGGAGAGTTTATCACAGCCTAATATATAACATGACGAGGTGTCATGGAGTAATTTTCCCTGACACTTCGGGGTTTAACTCTGTGTTTTGATGGCGGACTCTCCGACGTGCTCCTTTATCACCTGGCTCGCCCAACTGGCATCTCATTGTATGAGAGCTGACACGGCCCTGTCTGACACGCATTGTAATAGAGGAGTGTAATTTGTCCACAGATCGGAGGCTGTCCAGGCATCTCGCGCTTGACTTCGTGTGTTCGTCCCAAGCGTGGCGAGGCCTCCCACCTCATCCATCACTGCTGGTGATTAAAAAGCCCTCTTGCTCTTCTGTTCAAAAATGGAAAACGTAAAATCTAGACAGGATGACTTAAGGGAGCTACCCTGTTGTTTTTTTTTTTGTTTTTTTTTAAAAGATAAATTGTCTTTTTTTTTATGTCTTTGTCACAAGTGCTATCAGTTTATTTTAGTATACTCTGCCATCAGGATTTGAGGGAATTAAGAAATCAATGCACTTAAACAATCTCTGACAATTGATTAAAGGACACTAAAAAAAAGGAGCAGAAACATTGTATAATGAATCATTTGGGCGAAATGCATGTTTATTTGATATATTGGTTAATAAATTGGGAGTTTGCATATTTCCTTTCCCCAAGTGCATTACTGTACTGTATGTTTTTACTGTGTGATGTTTTAATCAAATCTGGTGCTTCATTTTAATTGCATTGAAAATATTTCACCCAGCAATTTCAGCCATAAGTGATAACAGTCGGGTTCCTTTTTTAGGTTCTTAAAAAAATAAACAAAGGCTTCTTTTCTCACTCACAATGTTCCATCATTTTAATAAAAAAGACAGCACAGAAATATTGAAGACAACAAGTGCCAGCTTTTTGAGAATACAATACAGGTATATAACATGGTTGCACTGGTATATAACAAGTTTTTACAATGTTGAAAACACAATTGTATAGGATATCTTATGCGGTAAAGACCCAATTCTGTTCCACTATGACAGTGCCCCTGTGCACAAAGTGATCCCCATGAAAATATGTACATTGGTTAGATTAATAGATCTTGAATGGCATACAGTAGCCACAATGTAGCTTTAGCCTCAATTCAACTGAACACCTTTGGGATGAATTAAAGCACTGACTGCCTCCAGGCTTAATCACCCTACATCACTACCTGACTTTACTAATTCCCTTGGGCTGAATGAGCACAAATCTCCAAAAGCACTTTAAAGTCTAGTGGAACATCTTGCCAGATGAGAGGAAATTACTATAACAGCAAATTACAAGCAAATGGATTGGGAATGTTCTAAAAAACCCATGAAAATCGTATTGTATACAGTCTATATCTGTGTGTGTGTGTGTGTGTGTGTGTGTATATATATATATATATATATATATATATATATATATATATATATATATATATATATATATATATATATATATATATATATTTATATTTTTTTTCCATTTCTTTCTTTTCAGTGAACTACACATGGTAAAGATGTTGCACAAGAATGAGTCAAAGTAGCCTGCTCGTGTTTTTAAGAGTATATAAATATTCAAGCGCTTCATGCCAAGTGGTAAAAATGCTTCTATTCTTTTCCTGACATACACAAAAATAACCCAAATAAGCCTGTTATTTGTAACATTAACATTTCTATTTTAATATGGTGCATGCTACTTTTTTGACTTCATAAAGCATATAGAAATACAAGATGGCATTCCATTATTAAGGAACGATAGCGGTACAGAAATTGTAGAAGAGTCTTGGCTGTACACATATGGCTTGAGGGCTTCAACAGTTGTCAGCATATTAAGCTTATTGCTGTTGACAGTCAAGCTTGGATTTAGCCTTGTTTACAGCTGGATCGCAGGAAATCACGTTTTTGTTTATTGTTTTTTCCTGCTAAACCAAATCTCATTTTTAACCCTTTTCTTTTTCAATTGTTATTATCAAAGTCATGTATCATTCATAAAAACAGTATAATTCAATGAGAGGTAATGATTTGTGTATGTATTTGTTTGTTAATTTAATTATTTAATTTTCCCTTGTATGGTATAAACATTACTCATAAACATGTCAACTTTGAACATGTCTTTGCTTTCTTGCTAGTCTACATTAGACCATGTTCAGCTTTGTGAAGTCCTGTTAAAACCCAATTAGGGGATAATTTAAATTAATTTAGAATAAAATGATACTGTGTAGTATTTAAATGATTTAAATGAAACTTGCTTGAAGATGTACACAAATACAATCATGACTGTAGAATATTTTGTTGTTGCAACATATGTGTGTGTTTAGATAGATAGATAGATAGATAGATAGATAGATAGATAGATAGATAGATAGATAGATAGATAGATAGATAGATAGATAGATAGATAGATAGATAGATAGATAGATAGATAGATAGATAGATAGATAGATAGATAGATAGATGCTGAAATGCTGTAATCATAGTATTTAATGCTGGTTCTGAATTTTACCATCTGCTGCACTACACACATTTTCACCAAATTATTAACATGCTTATACCAGTCTGGTTAATTAGCATGCAGCAATGATATAAAAGAATTATATAATCAGGCACACCTTGGCACTGAACCAACTGAATAAAACTGCAAAACAAACCTGTTATATAATCTTCCTGGTAGCACAGCGTGCATGTTGAGAAAAAAAATAATGCCGCTAGCCAGACTTAAATCACAAAATTTATGTGTGATGAGAAGAGAAAAGCCCATATTTCATAACCAAATAAGTTGCTGATATTTTGTTGAGATCTTTGTCATGCTCATATGATGTGCTACACACACACACACACACACACACACACACACGCGCACACACACGCGCGCACACACACACACACACACACACACACACACACACATACATATATATATAAATACTTATTTGCAGCTGTATCATACAAATAAATAGTTTAAAAATCATATATTGTGATTTCTGGATTTTTTTTTTTAGATTATGTCTCTCACAGTGGACATGCAGCTACGATGACAATTTCAGACCCCTCTATGATTTCTAAGTGGGAGAACTCGCAAAATAGCAGGGTGTTCAAATACTTATTTTCCTCACTGTATATATATATATATATATATATATATATATGTAAAAATAAAAATAAGTTGATGACATTATTATAAAAAAATAATATATAATAATAATTAGAATAATAATTCTTATATATATATATATATATATATATATATATATATGTAAAAATAAAAATAAGTTGATGACATTATTATAAAAAAATAATATATAATAATAATTAGAATAATAATTCTTATATATATATATATATATATATATATATATATATATATATATATATATATATATATATATATATATATATATATATATATAATTATTATTCTAATTATTATTATATATTATTTTTTTATAATAATGTCATCAACTTATTTATTTTTTTTATTGTAGCCTATGTTTCTTGGCCTGATATGGGGAATAAACGCTTATACTTTTACTTATCTCATTAGTTAGCTAATGAATTTATGATTTGTTCAACTGCTTTATGAATGTGACTGCCATTTACGCAGTAAGCAATGGTCTAGGGAGTTGCCAATAAATAGCTTCCAACAGGCATAATAAAGCATTTTATAAATGACACTTTTCGTTCTACCTGTCCATCAACTGCTGGCATGGATTTTGGCAGCTAGCTACATCATCTCTGAATGTAGTCACTGAGCACAATGGCCTTCTCATCACACTTGGAGTTTTGTCACCAGACCATATGGTTCTCACAAAAGCACAAAGTACATTTGATCCGTTTAATGCCTGACTCCTCTGTGAAGCAGACAAGGCAAAGAGGAGATCGATAGCAGTTCTGCTAGAAAAATTTTACAGAATAATTCTGTGCTCACTGAATTTTAACATGTACAACAGATGTTTTTGCATATTTAGATATATATATTAGTTTTTTGTTGTACATTTGTTGTTTTTTGCCCCAATATATATTTTGAGTTTTGCCAAATAGTTTAGATTTTTTCTTCAATGTTTTATTATTGATGTTTATACAGTAATTTAAGTCTTTTGTTTTTGAATCACTGAATTTTAAGAGGAATTTTACAATAATGTAGATGTTTTTTGCATTTGTTGTTCTAAAACCTGTATATACCTTTCAGCATTGATGGGGCCTTTCAAATGTAATTTGAATACTCAGTAATTGCACCCTATACTATTAGAGAGGCTTTTGAACGGATCATTGATAGCGAGATAAATGATTCCTTTACTCTTTAGTCTGAAAGTTTCTGTGTCCATGATAGAATTTTATATTTCAATTCGTCCAATTACAGAACAGTTTTTTACTTTACCCGTAGATGGCAGCATTTCTAGATCATATTCACATATGTCTTCTTCTTTGCATGATAGAGCTTTAACCTGCATTTGTGAGTTCGCAGAAAATGATTCCTAGTAGTGTTTCTAAACCAATGCAGTGATTTCCATTACAGAATCATGCCTATATTTATAGAAGTGCCACCCTATTAATTCTATTAACTTCTTCATCACAGTCATATTTTATATGTATATTTTACAAATGAAAAAATAAATATTTTAGGTCCAAATTGATATTATTTTTATTCTCAAAATACGATCCTCCTAGTGAGCAGTGTGCAGATGTGTAAATAAAGCAATATACACTTACTGACCACTTTATTAGGAACACCTTAAGACCAGCACATTCAAGCAACTTTATGGTCAGACATCAGACGTGGCAGCAGTGCACAGCATGCACTAAAGTCTACACAATATGTTGTGGGAAATAAAAACTTTAGAGATCAAAAGTTCTTTAGGAGTAATGTTGAGAGAGAGAGAGAGAGAGGTCAGAGGAGAAAAGCTACACTGGATTGAGCTGACAGAAGGGTTGTTATAACTCAAATACACAGAAACAGCATGTCTGAATGCACAAAAATGTCAGTTCCTGAGGTGGATCCTGAGATCCTGAGATGGGCTACAACAGCAGAAGACGAAATTAGCCTCAGGATGTTTAGGCAGTCACCAAAACTGTGCAAATGCTTAAATTTCCAATTTGGATCTTTTAAAATGGAGATGATGAACACAAATTTTCTTTTTCATTTTTGACATTTGACAGTTGACAAGAATGCAATATATTTGTAAGTCACTATGATAAACAATATAATGTTCATTAAAATTATTCTCTATATGAGATGTTTCACTGATGAGTGTTTAACTCTTTGGGAAATCAGCAGAACAGTTTTTCTACCGGCTGTAGCACCATATTTACTGCACTTCTTCTATCAGATCTGTTTTGAAGATTTTCAGACTAAACACCTGCACTGTCACAAAACATATGCAATGCCTTGATTAGCGTTTAATAATCAGAAAAACAGGCCTGTGTTGTGGAAAACGGCAGGCTTGCAAGTTTTCATGACACTTTAGAATGAGAAGCTTAATTGATGCTTGCGTTTGCCAGATGCTTGTCATCCCTTTTTGCCATCCTCCTCTTTCAGTGTATCAACTGTTCATTTCTATTTCCACATTTGTTGAAAATGTAAAAGATGAATTGATGCCATTGGTGAAGGTAAATTGATCTTATTGCTTGACAGTCAGAACAATGGCAGCATTAATCTGTGTATTTTGATTAAACACTTAATGGTGATCTAAATATGAAGATTTAAAGTATTCTTGCCTTGGGTATGAATCATAACATACTGTTAGAAATCAAAATGCTGATTTGTAGGTATATATTCTATCTGTATAATTCCATTTCTAAATATATTTCCTGAAATTATATTGTTTATATTGTAAATTCTTATTCATTTTATTTTATTATTAATTTTTATAATTTTTCCTTTATATTTTAAATCAGATGAGTCATTAATTCCATGTGGTTGTGTGTGACAAATAATATGTATAATGTAAATTTTGATTCATTAAAATAATAACAGTTTGAATATTCTGAGAACACCATCTTGAAAGTCTAAAGTATTACATTTTATTTTCTATTTATTTATTTAGTTCGTTAATTGTTTATTCACATATATTTTGTATAATGGGTTGGTTGAAATGGATTATTTTTGGCTTAATGTTGGTGTTTTCTTTTCATTTACTTGCTAAAGATATCGATTCCTACATCTTAATAAACCAAACTCAGGCTTCTGGAACATGTTCCATATTTGCAGCATGCCCAGTCAATGAAGTAGCAATTAGGTATTATTAAATTAAATATTAACAATTTTTTACCAAATAATCTTTTATTCAAAATAGGGTCTCTCTAAAAGATTCTGACCAGGATGTCAAAAGCGAGGCATAACAATCTGACAAATTTGTTTAAGCACGTTTTTTAGGTTCTAGTGTCATGATCAGCATTTGTTGTTGTTGTTGTATATTTTTTATTTTTTATTTTTTTAGAATTTTTTTGTTGTTAAGTATTATTAAGGAAGTTAGAATGTGCATGCTCAGCTTACTAGCAACTCTTTACAACATCAAAGTTCAACTTTTTTTAAAGTTTAAACTTTTTTATTTAATTTTTTTTCATTTGTTGCATATGCTTTTTGTTTCTTATTATATAATCTCTAACCTTTTTTCATTTTATTTTTTTTTGCATCCTAAATATTTACAAACAACTTACAAATTGTGCTTGTGCATACATGTTTTGGAGTCTAACCACCATCTTTTTCTTTTTTGATATGCCTGTGGTGAATGGTCTTTAGAATAAATAAGCCACTTATGAAACTTTTTTCTTTTTTAAGTTTTCAATATGAAATCAGTAGCATTTATATTATTAGTTGCCTTTCTTTCCTTTTTTGTGAAGTATTAATCTAGCCACAGTGAGACATCGATTTAATTCACAAATGCTTTCAAGTATATCGTGCTGCTGATGCTTCTTCCTCTGATGTTTTAACCTTGAAATATATAACACTTGCTTTGAAAATACATTTACTTCCAATGGAGGCTGCAAGATTTCAATAAGAACATGAAAAACTACCTTCTTTAAAGACATTCGTGAATTAAATGTGTCGTAGACATGTTGATACCTGTGTGAAAAAGTTCAGTACAACACACTTAACTTTATTGTGCCACAACACACTGTAAGATGTGTGTTAAGTGCACTTTAATGTCCAAATTAACTACTTAAAATATACCATAGCAGATTAATTAAGGTTGATTTGACATGAATGTTGGATTATATGTAGAACTTACTGTGTGTGGTTAATTTATTGGGTTCTGCAGGTCTTAATCAACCAATCCAAATCTGTTTATGTCTAGATAAGCTATTTGAATACATTTTAATTATTACAAAAAAAAGACACCAACATTTTATTGACACTTCTGTGGTCCCCCGGAATTTGCAGGGGTTACTTTCTAAGTTCCAAAAATCTGTGAATTTTGGACGCATCGAGACATTATGTCACTTTATAAATGCAATAGTGTACAGTATTTGACCAAATACATAGTTTAAAATGTTACTTCTAACAATCCTGAACATTCTTTCTGTACTTTTTGAACATCCAATTCTACATTTAAACTTCATTGGCTGCCACTTCTGGGAAGATTGTGGAATGTGCTTGTAAAAATGTCGTGTTCATTCAGCCACAAGTGTGTTAGTAAAGTCCGGTACTGATGTAGGGTGAGAAGCCCTGGGGTGCAGTCAGTGTTCCAATTCATTGAAAGGTGTTCAGAACGGTTGAAGTCAGAGTTCCACTTCAGGAAATCGAGCTGTGTCAGAAATGCTTTAGCAGGCTACAATAATACACCACTGCACAAAACTGTGGTCCCAGAGGGGGGGTGCAGCTCCTAGCCGCTGATCTCTTCACCATGGTAGAGATCATTCTCTAATTCAGAGCTTCCACCATGAGGTGGTGCCTGTTCACTGCATAGTGTAAACAACACCGCCTAGATCCAGTTAACGGCCCAGTCGGTTCAGTGTGGAAATTCCTTCAAAGAACAGTTTGCCAAAATATTGGCCCCTACCACCCTGAAGGTTTATGAGACCGCCATTGCGGCCTGTCATACCCCTCTTGCTGGGGTTGCTGGGTAAAAACCTGTTGGTTAAACGCTTTCTCCGCCTCTGGTACGACCTAGAGTGCCTGCAGGGACTTGGCGATTGTGTTGAAGGCCCTGTAGGAGACTCCCTTTGAGCCTCTGACCGAGGTACCTGTGAGGTTCCTCACAGTTAAGACTGTGTTCTACTTGGCCATCTCCTCTTTCAATAGAGTGGGGGATCTTCAATTAAAGATTCTTGACTTGACTTCAGGCCCTCTCTGTGGCCCAGTCGTTCCTGGAGTTCACTTCAGGCTTGACCAGTGCCTTCCTCTACCCTAGATCAGGGTAAGTTCCTAAATTACCCTTGGTTATTCCATGACCTATCTCTCCTCCTCCCTTTCAGTCCCCAGACCAGGAAAAGCTTAAACGACTGTGTCCAGTGTGAGCACTGGACATATACGTCCACAGAACAGAACTCCTCTGGAGTTTCCCTCCAGGACATTTGTCAGCTTCTATAGCCTCGACCTCAGTGCCACTCCTGGCCCCTCTGTCCTTCGCCTTAGTTGTGCCCGTCCACACTAGGCAGGGATTGGTCAGTCTGGCTTGATTGGACTTTCATTCCCAAAGCGTTCCTGAAGGGGGAATGTGTCCAGGTTACGTAGGTAACCATGGTTTCCCGAGGGAACGAGTCGCTGCATCTCTATGCCACACTGCTTGCATCCCTGCAGCGTTTACTTTCCTTTTCATAAGCTGGCGCTGGTTTCACTTTATGTGCTTTTAAGCTTCCTGGCCGTGCTTTCTGTAAGACTGATTATACACGTGATTTAGAGCGCCGTTCCTAAAGCGTTTCTGACGCAGCGACTCGTTCCATGGTTACATACAAAACCTGGAGACGTTCTAAAGCAGGCCACTCAAAATCTTTTACTAAAACCCATGTAGACCATACATGGGTTTCTGTACGTTTACACTTTAGGTGCACTCTGCTTACCAGTATATTGAGCCGGTTGTTTTAACTGTGTTTTCTCCTGGCCAGTTCACTTTAAACCAACCTACAAACTGTAAAAATCCACTGCATAAAATATGCAACACACCCAAACCCCAGTAGTGTGTTCTTTTGTGTGTTCCACACAGCATGTCTTAGTGATGGCCTTCAAAAAAAAAATAATAATAACTTGACAGAGCAAACAAATCTGCTTGGCATACACAAGCCTGGTGTAAGGCTGAGGGTGTCTATGCCTCTCTCTGCTTGTTACCTGGTGTTCATTACTCTATTGGCATGGCTAAGCTTCTCCGAGAGAGCCCTCTGCTGTCAGGAAGAACTTGACACTTAAAATTTGATTACTTTCGTTCCCTTTTCTTTACCTACATTACACAGTATAATTATAGATAATATTTTTATTTTAAAATAAAAACATAAAATAGCACTTCTTCCTTTACCACTATTCACTTCAATTACTATTACCATACCCACTGCTTCGATACTACTAAGTATAACTACAAGTATTCTTAGTATACTTTTGCTACTGCCACACGACTCTATCATAAATAGCAATGCTACACTATTTTTAATAATAAGAAGAATATGAAGATTTGTAATGATAGAAGTACTCTATATATATATATATATATATATATATATATATATATATATATATATATATATATATATATATATATATATATATATATATATACATACCGTAATTTCCGGACTATATATATAAGCCACATCCATTGAATTTTACAAATATTTGTATTTTGAACATAAATAAGCCACACCTGTCTATAAGCTACACTAATGTCTACACTAATGTACTTTACAGAGGCTTTAACGAAAGACATGTTACACACGGTGTAACGGGTGAAATATATTGCGCTTCCTTTAGGAGCATAGCGGTATTTTGGGAATAGCCTGGCACTGCATTTTTCCGCTATTACTGCGTGTGTTCAAGACAAGGATTATGTCCTTATTATTTTCTGATGCTCATTTCTAAGTTTCTTTGACTGACCCTTAACGCTGTTGCCAAGAAAAATAAAAAAGCACGAGTTTTGGAAACCTGTCCGTGCTTATTCGATTTCTGTTGCAACTGGAGTTAGCGAGCTCTCTTCCTTTCACAACTATTTTTCTCGGGAGTTTATCTTTTGGCATCGTCATGCGTTTAAAAAAAAACGTTTTTTTTTTCCCGATGCCGTGCAGCTCAGAACACATGTGAGGTGCGTTTTTTCGTTTCCGTTCGAAAAATTTCATTGGTCTAATGTTACGGGGTTCAGTTTTTTGGCTTGAAGTTTGTGAAACCGGGAAAAACCCAGGAAAAATTAATAAATAAGCCGCTTCGTTGTTTAAACCGCGGGGTTCAAAACGTGGGAAAAAAAGTAGCGGCTTATAGTCCGAAAAATACGGTAAATAATAGTACTTCTATTATTACACTACAGTATTGCAAACTGAAGTGTATTTAGAGTATTTGACATGATGCACAAGGAAGAAAATGCTCAGTCATTTTTTTTTTTTTAGCTGTTTTTAACAAACCTTTTTAGGATCTAGGTTTTTGCCTCTGTGTGTACTACTATAAACTCAAAGTACTAAGTAAGAGATGAAGTGGAATGTATGACAGCTTTATTTGTTAAGCAGGGAAGTGTGGTAAAAACAGTACTTGACTTAAGTATTAACAAGAAACTATCAAGTACCAAGTCATACAGAAACAAGATAACACTGTACAGGCAAATAAAATTCTGTATTTTTAGAATTGTCCTTGACATTTTTTAGGAAGCCATACTGACAATTGTTTAAATGTACAACATACCTAAAAATTTAACACAATCTTACAAGAAAAAAAACGTAAGAAGAACAAGTTTCTGTCCATCACCACAACAGCAGATAACACAAGATGAAAGCGCATGTAAAAACATTTGGCATAGTTCTATCGGCTTAATTCTGCTGCCTCTCACACATTATGTGTCTTCAACCTTCCACCTTCTCAAAAGCAAGAGCTTGAAAGCTACACCTAAAATAATGCCAACTAAATAAGTAATCACATGCTTTTATCATGCTTCACATGTTTTTGGCACTGATGAATATTATTCATGGTATTATTACTCACTCTGCTCCAATCAGCAGCCAAATCTTTGCCCAGTAATTGATTCCCCGCTAGTCCAACTAGCTCTGCAAGAGATTTAATAATCCACAGAAGATTTGCATCTGCAGGACACAAGGCAAAGTAGAAAATATGCTGCCTGCTGTCTTAATGGTACCATATTGTCAGCAGCAGCATGGCTAAGATCAAATAAATAATACCATGTGTTCTTTCATACTTTATACCTGGGTCTATATTCACTTTCAGTAGTGATTTATGTGTTTCAAGGCACCAGCAATGCTAGCAGTCTAATGCAGACATATTAGCTGGCAATCCAGTTTTGTTTGTGATCCTTTAAATAAAGCCTGGTTCAAAACGTCCTTTAGCAACCAAAACCTTTTTCATTGACTAAAAGCAGTTATAACAAATAAAGATAATGACAGTTAATAAGTGATTCCAAATATGGCTAAATGCAGTGCAACATTCCTGTATATGAGTAAAAATGCTAATCTTATGCTTAAGTTTTACTCATTTAAAAGTAAAATTAAACATTTCCCCTTGAGAAAAAAAAAAACGCAAGTGTCTGCTTTTGAATGTTCTTATTCAACACAATTTATGTATTCATGTCAAAGTATTGAGAATGGCATGTTTTTGGAGTAAAATGTCAAATATTACAACTTAAAATATAGTGAAAGTAAAAGTTTTACAAGAATAAAAATATTGTGATGAACAGAAAAACTTGAACTTTTATATAATTTGAACAATGTGGTAAAAACAACCCTACATACTGCCCACTACTGCTATTTAACCCATATTCAAGTTCAAATATATTGTTTCTTTATTTTCATATTGCCCAGTGAGTCTAAACATTTTACCATTTAAACCAACTGACCATTTAACTATTTTGAAAAGCTTTCTTTTTCAGACAATAGCTACATTTTGATCTCTATTGTGCAATAAGACTCAAATAACTGGGTAGAAAATTTTGGACAAAATGTCATTAGGGAAGATTAAAATATAGTTTGTTGTTACTAAATAAATGTACTAATCTTCTTCTTCTTCTTCTTCTTTCATCTTCTCCCATTAGGGGTTGCCACAATGGATCATCCGTCTCCATACCCCTCTGTCCTCTACATCTGCCTCTTTCAACCCAACTACCTGCATGTCTTCCCTCACCACATCCATAAACCTCCTCCTTGGTCCTCCTCTTTTCCTCCTTCCTGGTGGCTCCATCCTAAGCATTCTCCTACCGATATACCCCATGTCCCTCCTCTGCACATGTCCAAACCATCTTAATCTCGCCTCCCTCACCTTGTCTCCAAAATGTCCTTCATGCGCTGTCCCTCTAATAAACTCATTTCTAATCCTGTCTATCCTCGTCACTTCCAACGAAAACCTCAACATCTTCAGCTCTGCTACCTCCAGCTCCACTTCCTGTCTTTTACTCAATGCCACTGTCTCTAAACCACAGTCCTATAAACTTTCCCTTTCACTCTTGCAGATACTCTTCTATCACAGATAACTTCTGCCACTCTTCTCCACCCACTCCACCCTGCCTGCACTCTTTTCTTCACTTCTCTAACACACTCTCCATTACTTTGCACTGTTGACCCCAGGTACCAGAACTGCTCCACCTTCTCCACCTCTTCTCCCTGCAACCGCATCACTCCACTGCCCTCCCTCTCATTCACACACATGTACTCTGTCTTACTCCTACTGACTTTCATTCCTCTTAAGATATTGAAAGGAGTCATATGTTGGTGGAATAATATTACAATGATTGGATTTTGGGGTAAAGTGTTGTAGAGGGCTTGGACAGGCTTGGACCTTTTCTTGTGGATTTGTAGAAGAATTGTAGATTTTATTAATGCACATAGGTTAAAGTGAAGGGTGTTTGAAATGTTTGTGATTGTTATATCAGTAGGACAGTGATGACACCCATATCATATCATTGAAAAATAATACTAATTAAATAGTATTAACTGCTATTCCGATGATAAGTTCACGACCGCCATTAACAACTTAACCATATTAAAACCGTGTAAGCAGAACATTGAGTTACACTATACGGACAAAAGTATTGGGACATCTGACTTATCGCCAGCTCCTTGAAGATATGGTTTACATGGGTTTTAGTCTAAGATCTTCAGTGGCCTGCTATAGAGCTCTGACCTCAACCCTATGGAACACTATGAATTGAATTGGAACACTGACTGCACCCCAGGCCTTTTTATATAGTGTATATTTATATTTATATGAAGACCTCCTAAATGTGTTCAAAAATGTACTAATAATATTTTCATTAGAAATTACACTACACCTATCTTATTATGTACCTTGCATACTCTTTGCATGTATCTGTGTACGGATAAAAGATCATCATCCAAGAATAGCAGGAAACAGATGTCACTGTACTACAGAGGACAGAATCTGCACAGCAGGTGCTGGAGTAGAGCGTTAGGGCTGACCTACAGCAGAAAGCATGAACAAAAAAAAAAAGAGGACAGACAAGAAAAGGAAAACTGAATCCAACACTAAAAACAAATTCAGTTCAGTCTGATTCATGACCTCAAAATGTTGAACCAAACGAATACCTAAAGATTATTAAAAGTATTTGAAAAAAAAAAAATTCTTATTGTCTTTCCAAAATCTTGTGTTGATGTAGATGACAGCAGAGGCCATCCTGCGACTTGCTACCGATCCTGTCCTACCCTTCTCACCCTTGGACATAGCACTTGACATTCAAAATAAACTCAAAGGTAAGATGTTTAATAATTTTTCAGGTGCAACTTTTTAAAGAGGTGTAGCAAGGTTCGTTTAAGAAAACATCAAAATAATGCTTCACCTATTCGATTCACCCCTAGTTGTGTGGTTAAAAACTGTCTGTCTGTCTGTCTGTCTGTCTGTCTGTCTGTCTGTCTGTCTGTCTGTCTATCTATCTACCTATCTATCTGTCTGTCTGTCTGTCTGTCTGTCTGTCTGTCTGTCTGTCTGTCTGTCTGTCTATCTATCTATCTATCTATCTATCTATCTATCTATCTATCTATCTATCTATCTATCTATCTATCTATCTATCTATCTAACATGGAAAAAAGCACAATAGTGTCAAAAGTGGTCATCAGAAACACATTATAATAGTAAGAGGTGAGTCAGGTCATCATATTATTTCAAACAAATCCACTGATCCATCAATAACAAATCAACTAGCACGGATTAAGAAGGGGTATGATGGTCAAAACTGATATCGACAAACAGCCTATATTGTTATCTAACTTATTATTATGGTGCTCTTTGTGAATATTTTTTTTTTTTCTGAAGCCAGATTGCATTCCCACCTTGGTTGCATCGATATGTGTTTATGCACAGAATGCATGATATTGGTAGTGGATACAAATGCATGGGTAAGAATGTTTTTTTTTTCATTGTACATTAAACAAAACGAATATGGTTATGCAAACAAAAGTGGGAATGTGGAAGAATGCTCGCAGAAGGATGCATGACACTTGTGTAGCAAAATTGTACATATGTACTTGGACATACATATCATGTAACTGAAAAGTTATATATTATAAAAGTTATATTTCTCATTGCATTTCAGCTATTCTTCTTTTCTCAATATTATTTATATAATTTATATTACTTCTTTTCCTTCTTTTTATTTCAGCTTCTCCCATTAGGGGTCGCTACAGGGGGTCTCCATACCCCCTGTCCTCTAAATTTGCCTCTTTCAACCCAACTACCTGCATGTCTTCCCTCACCACATCCATAAACCTCCTCCTTGGCCTTCCTCTTTTCCTCCTTCCTGGTGGCTCCATCCTCAGCATTCTCCTACCGATATACCCCATGGCCATCCTCTGCACATGTCCAAACCATCTCAATCTCACCTCTCTCACCTTGTCTCCAAAACATCCTACATGGGCTGTCCCTCTAATAAACTAATTTCTAATTCTGTCCATCCTCATCACTCCCAATAAAAAAACCTCAACATCGTCAGCTCTGCTACCTCCAGCTCTGCCTTCTGTCTTTTACTCAATGCATAATATATACTACTTTAAGTACTTAAATTACTATAAATGCATTACCAATTTTGCAAACACTCGTCCACCACATTTGCATGTTGAATGTGACAAGGACATCACAGAAGAGTTGACATTAAAATGTCCACATATCTATACTTAAAAAACTGGCCAAAATAGTTGGTACTGACTACCTATGTAATACAAATTTTGACATACTTTGATTTGGGACATATTAATTAAAATTTTGGATACGATTACTGTATAGTAGGATAGTTGGAGAATTGGGACACAGCCTTTGTTATGTTTTACATTTTCCTGATTTAAATGAACCCACACCTGAACACAATCAGCCCCCACACTCACACTGCAAAATGTATCTCCCAGAATCCACTAAGCCTTTATTGTAGTGTATTGTTATTCTGGTTTTGTCTTTGTTCTGCCTCACATTTGTGTCTGGATTTTGCCCAAGTATTGATGTTTGCTGATTGTCTGACCATTTCCTGTTTTGTGAACACTATTTTGGATTTGTTTGCCTGTATAATGAAACCACAAACATTTGCATTTACATTCACCTTCATCTTATTGCAATATAAAATACAAAATAATTGTTCCCTAATCTTTTGTTCCCAAAATGCAGAAGGGCCTTAAATTATTATTATTATTATTATTATTATTATTATTATTATTATTATTATTATTATTATTATTATTATTATTATTATTTCTTCAAAGAATCCTCTAAAGTCTAAAAAGTTTGTATGTAGGTGAGCTATTTTCTTCACACCAAAGCCTTTCTAAATAAGCAGGTTACTCAGGCATGATTGCCTCTTATTTCCAACAATTTTTGGAAAGGAAACCATCGATTAGACTGGCCCCAAAAGCTAGAAAATAAAAGTGGCATGCGTTTAATCATGAAACAACTTCATCAAGAGGAACCCAGGGGGTCATAATCAGCTCTGAGCTCTGGCCTACTATTCATTTGCACCCTGCCCTGTCCCACTTGCAAAGCAGAATTTCTTTCAATAATATTAAATTATGATGCTGAGGGCCTCAGATATCCGTCCGTGTCACCTCTCATTCTGCAGAGAGAGTAACGGAGAGTCAGGGCTCCCCCATCAGTCCTCTCTGTGGAGCGGTGCTTCTTACATTAAATATTCATGCAGACAGAGCGGGACAGGTGAGCTGCATAATTGCCACATAATCCTGTCTCATACAGACAGCCTGCAAAGCCATAAAGCTGTACAGTATTAATATATCATCAGCTCCTTCCATACACACATGAGCCCACACACATATACACACACACTTCTGCAGCTGCTTAGTGATGCAAGTGAGACGTTTCACAAAGAATTGTGATGCGGGAGGGAAACACTAATCCACAGGTAATAAATTTAGATCATGTCACGGATCATGTGACACATTGTGCATATTTATATAATACATTATCGTGGTGCTATTAAATTCCTAAATCTAAAATGTAATGTTCTAAAATGTAATAGTTTCATTCACTGACATACATGTTATACTGTATACTATGGTGTGAATATATCCAAACTTGAAGCCAATTCAGCTATGCAAAGCTTCTCTAGCAATCCCACTTTCACCAGCTCTTAAAGCAGTGCCTTCAGTTTGTCGTTTAAAGCTAAAAAAAAATAAATAATGTATGGACAAAAAAAAATAAAAAATAAAATAATTCAATGATTTAACATTTTCAAGGCATCTCATTTGCAACTGTCATAGTCTCCTAGGTTTGGAAAGTTTTCTCAGCTCAGGAAAGAGGGGTTTATGTTTATTTTATCCCTCAATAAAATGAGTGTTTGTGAAAGAGAAAGAGAAAGAGAGAGAGAGAGAGAGAGAGAGAGAGAGAGAGAGAGAGAGAGAGAGAGAGAGAGAGAGTTTTAAACAATGTATTTCGAAACATTACATAAATAATACATCTTTATCACCACATCACAGCAAAGAAAATCATATATATTTTTTTTTTTATGTTTGCTGGTAATATGTGTACTCAGTGACCACTCAAGATTGGTCACTTTGATTCTTCCACTGATGAGATTCTGAAACATCTGAATTGAGAGAGAGGGAGAGAGATAATAAAGAAATAAAATAAAATCTGTTTTATTGTACAGCACTTATACACAATATACACTGTCACAGAGAAGCAGAAATAAATAGATTAAGAATATCTATTTTAAAACTGTAAATTCGTCCCTATATCTTTTTAATAGCTGGTGACAAATAAACTTCCATGAGACAATAAGAAATAAACCCTGGGAGAAACTAGACTTAAAAAGGGAACTCTTCCATAGCTGGGTCACATCAGATATTCATTCATTATAGCATCCTTGCCACAGTTGCCCCAGGCTTGATCACCAGGATAAAACCACATAATTTACTTTTATTTACATTTTTCTTCTATAATCTTTACATTCTATAAAGCTGTCCATTGTGAAAAAACGGCTATAGAAATAAACATATTGAATTTATTTATTTATTTATTTTTTATTGTTGTGGACACCATCCTCAGCAGCAGCAAGTGGTTTCCAATTGCACTTAATCAGGAATAGATATAGAACTTCTCAGATATGGTCAATCTCTACACTACATTAAATAGAAATAACACAATCAGCTGTGTGCAATTAAGTCATTCACATGGGTGCAGGTTATATTTTAGATTACACCAGCCGTTTGAAAAAAATTACTGGTTTAATTTACAGAAGATGTGCTGACTGCATAACTGCCTCTCAGTTTCCATTGTGTGTGTGGTTTTTTTTTTTTCTTTTTTCATCTCTGAAGCAAGTCATCAAATTGTGATCAATCTTTATCTGAGTCAACTGTGAGGCAAAGTGAAAATGACAACAACAATAAAAAAAAAAACAGGGCATGAAAGCATTGGAACTGAGTTCCACGGTTTCACACTTTTTCTGCATGTAAAGAAGAAAGCGCAGGTGCGGGTATGAAAAGGTGCCGAGCCAGATAACGATGTCCTTGCAGAAAGAAAAGGGCGTTCGCACAATGAGTTTTTCAAATGGCATTCGAAAGCTTACGTGACAGTTTTTGCGAGCGTCTGCCCAGGGCATCGACACTTCGTTTTCGTCTTACTTTCCCTACTTCGTGTCCTTGGCATGGGTCTTTTATACATCCTCACTTCACTTTCGAACGTGCGATATTTTCAAGTTTCTCCTTTGATTTGTTACACGTAAGGCTGTGCTGGGCTCACACCAGCACCACTGTCCCTTTACGTCCCCCTTCAAACTCCCCCACCCTCCCCCCTCAGTGTCAGAGCGGGTGATAGATTACAGCAATCCTCCCACATATTTCATAAGCGCCGCTCTCCCTGCAGAGCGGGGGACATGGAAGTTTGTGGAGTGGGATTGGCTTCTTTTTCTATATTTATCCTCACTTTCTTTCTCTGTTCCAAAGACTCCGACAGCATGCATATTCTCCAGTGGCTAGAATCCTCTCCACTAACATCTTCCTCACTTTATCAGACACACACACACATATACACACGCACACTGCATAACCACCCACCTCACCCATGCTTAAACATAGAGTCTGACAGTAGCCAAGGTTAATTACACACAAGCACAAACACACCATCTTTGAATGTTTGTAGCCAGGCTGATGCTGCTTGTTCTTTTGACTGGGTTTTACAACTCAATTTGATGTCTTAATTTCCTATTTATATTTTGCTGCAGTGTGCTCACTCTAGGCCTGCTCACTGTGGATCCAAAGTTAACGTCTGGTCACATGTCATGCAGCTATTAAAACCAGACCAGGGGATTAACATTATGTAACAATTGCAGCTTGTAATAATTTACAACAGTGTTGCATAATTGGAGCTCAACAGCAAAATTAAAAGTAGTGTGTTGCATTTTGATTTAGTCATGTCCGTTCCGCTGGCTGAGCAATCTCCCGTTAATTATTGACCTGGCAAAAACCTGTTTGCATTGCAGATGTGTTCATTTCCATGCATGCACTTTAGTGTCAATATTAACCCTTTTTTTTAATCGATTGCAGACATTGTTTGTCTTTTTAATATAACAATATCTTTATTTTTTAATCCAACACAAATTCTTTCTCTAATAAAATAATTCACATTGATGGTAAACCTTTCACACGCACGCACACACATTTGTTTTAATACCTTTGTAAGGACTATCTCATGTAGCTTCTAATGCAGCTAATCAATTGATTATTGGTATGCCTACATCTAAATCTAACAGAAGATTTAATAAAAAATGCTGTTTTCTTTTTTTTTTTTTTTTTTTTTTTTTTTTAAAAGCTGCAATAAAATTCAATAAATAAATCAATAAATAAATATGTGCCTCATGGGGACCAGCCTGAAGTACCCACAAGTTTAAAATTGTCAAACGTTGCTATCCTTGTGGGGCAAAATACACCATGCTTCCTCCTCTCCATCAAATATATAAAAGACTGAATTCAGGAATCCAGAATAAATTAAATGAATGTCTACACTAAAATTTATATTTTAGCAGAATACTTTTGCTATAAAATCTAATCTTAAGGGTTTTTTCCCCTCATCTCCTTCCCTTCATTCCTTAATCCACTCTTTCAATTTCACTCTTTCCCCTATGTGTCATTCCACAGCTGACCCCTTAATCAGGCCTGATCTTCTGGCTGCTGCCGCATCTTTGCGAGAAAGTTCTGGCTTCTTCCAGTCGGAGATTATGCGCCCAGCCAACGACCCGAAAGAGCGCGACCCTGCCCATGTGCGCATGCTGAATGACGTACTGCAAAACCTCGAGAAAAGCTTTCTGATTTCAGACCCACCTCAGGGCTTTTCACGGTAAGCACATCCAGCCTACAGTTTAAATACTCACAATCATGTAGCTCCCTTGGTGTTTCACTTCAGTATTGCTTGATTTGTTCTTACCTTTTCACACTACCTAAATTTAAAAGAACTATAATTAAAGGTATAAATGTTTCAGAAGCAGCACTATGAGAATGCTTTATATCTTTAGATCCTAACTTCAATAATTAATTGAAAACTGTGTTGTACAGTAACTTAATTAAATGTTTGTATGAAGGAACAGATGTAATGGTTATGTAGGCTTTATTTATAATGTAGGCATATTAAATAGGTCTTCATACTTCAAAAAATGGCTAAATAAGTTTAGTATACCATCAAGGGATTTTTATGGTCATGCAGGGAAGCAAGAACTGGTCGGAGCCTCCATAATGTGGCTAGTCTACCATCCAACATTCTCATAAATCAATACTCTGGGGCATAAGAGATTCTGCAGCAAACTTTAGAACAACGAGTAAATGTGATGGATAACACGGCCATTCATCCATCAATCCAATGAAACTTGTGCCTGAGTTTTGGTTACTTTTAATTAAATAGGCGCTTCTTTAATAGAATGGCATGCTCAATACAACATGTGACAACAGCTCGTTTTGGCTTGATGTTAAATTGGATCTTTCAAGCTGTAGTTAGGAAATGAATAATGACATTATTTCCCTGTAGTCTATTGTCGCTGAGTACTCAAGGCTGCACAGACATGCCTGTTTGAATTTCTGTCAAAGGTATTCACCCTATTCAAGCCTGACACTTAGAAAACCCTTTTCTGAACTGTATTTTATGTTTAAATGTGGAGTTTGCGGTGATCTTACAGAATATGGCAGAGGCAGATGCAAGTGCAGATAAATGCATTCTATTTTTGGAAACAGAAATGCAAAAACATATCAAAGAAACCATAAATTGATTATGAACACAAAGACTATGGATAACAACAACCATGTGGCAAAGAGTAATTTGAAAAGTAAGACTTGTATACTGTACATGAGCTTCAGAGATTGTGTGGCATGGCATGTGAGGTTGCAGTGGCTGATGGGAACTGTCATAATCCTGACAGGTGAAATTTAATCATACAACAGGTATATTTCCTAATGTGTGTGTATACACCAATAAGGCATGACATTATATTAGGCAGCAAGTGAATTATTTTATCCTTAAAGTTGGTGTGTTAGAAAACAACTGTAAGGATTTGAGCGAGTTTGACAAGGGCCAAATTGTGACTGGGTCTCCAAAGAGACATCTCCAAAACTGCAGCTCTTGTGGGGTTTTCCCAGTCTGCAGTAGTCAGTATCTATCAAAAGTGGTCAAAGGAAGGACCAGTGGTTAACCAGTGACAGGGTCATGGGTGGCCAAGGCTCAGTGATGCATGTGGGAAGCGAAGGCCCGTATGTTCTGATCCAACAGATGAGCAACTGTAGCTCAAAATGCTGAAGAAGTTAATGCTCGACGGGTCAGAACTGTTTTTGCAGTAAAAGGGAAACCAATGCAATATTAAGCAAGTTGTCAAAAATAGATAGATAGATAGATAGATAGATAGATAGATAGATAGATAGATAGATAGATAGATAGATAGATAGACAGACAGACGGACGGACGGACGGACGGACGGACGGACGGACGGACGGACGGACGGACGGACGGACGGACGGACGGACGGACGGACGGACGGACGGACGGACGGACGGACAGAGAGACAGAGAGAGAGATAGAGAGATAGATTTTGTCCACACTTTTATTGAAACCTGTATCATATCTCTCTCTCTCTCTCTCTCTCTCTCTCTCTCTCTCTCTCTCTCTCTCTCTCTCTCTCTCTTTTACACACACAGACACACACACATTTATCTAACTTGCAAGGCCTAACTTTGGCATAATTATTAATTGAACTAATGCAGCACACAAACAGCATGAATCATTTATTAAATGGCAAGCTGTTTTGGAACTAACTGTGCTAAACTGAACCACTTGGAATATCCAAATATTACCAGGTGGCAATGGCTACAGAACACTAAACCTTTTTTGTACTGGATCCAGGATTAGACTCGATCTCTGTCTGTTTAATGTCAAGAGCTGAAAAAGTCAAGCACATAAATGCTCAGCTGAATGGGAGAAATTATGATAATTTCAAGTTCCTCCATATGTACACTTTGGCACTTGACTAATTTGCCTTGCTGTTCGTGGAAAACAGAGTTTAAGGAATCACTGGCAGTGACTTTACAAAAAATATATTTTGAGTGGATCTCTATGGGACTGGTTTAGTTAACGTGTTGCACATGGGCTCTTAGAGAAGGTTCTTTAATTGTAATGATCTATTGTGGATAGATAAGTGTTTGTAGCTGCCCCGGTGGGCTGCACTTTATTTTGACTTTAGTGATAGTGTGACCATCTGCCCAAATCTAAATGTATAAATGTTCTGTGTAGAACCTTATAGAAAACTGAAACAGTTCCTTGTTAGATATCGGTGGACAATTACCAACTAAACAACCCCTGAAACTGTTTTTTTATAGAATATACTCACTCTAAATAAGAAATAGGACATGAATCACATTTCCTCAAACTTATTAGTTAAACAGAGATGTGTCATTTGATCAGAAAAACAAATTGGTGAGATGCGTCTACTCTATATTAATCATCCAAACTGACCTTCTATTGAATGTTAATGCTTTAGTGATATTACTAGCCTGAAAAATTGTTTAATGATATGCATATATGAGTTTCTTTGTCATTGACAAATGCATAACCCCGGCAGGGAAACTTAATAAAAAATTATTGACTCTGAATGTTGCGAATGCTAATGCACCATCAGAAGTACACACGCATCGAGAGTTCTACAAATAGAACAGTGTTTCTCTCCTTGCGGTGACTTTTCTCTGAGCTCCTAAGCATCTTTAGATAGTACCCCACAAAGCCAGGGGGGATTTAGAGATAAGGATTTGGGGTTGATGGAAGGAGAAGTGCGACCAGAGCCACATGGGATTGTTGTGTTTTAGTAATATCGCATCAATTCTGAATGAACACGGTGTATCAAAGTCACCTCATATAGGAGACCCCTGGCTTACGATCTCTTTATCTACTTCAATCACGACTCTCTTTCTATGTGCTTTTGCTATTCGCTGCTTCATGACATTTACTGGCAGAAAAAAAGAGTGTTCTGCTCATTTAAGTTGAAGGAGGCACTTTATATTGTTTAAAGTGACAGACAGTCGTAACCAGACGCTAATCAAAAATTTGTTGAGTGTTTTTAATTAAATTAGTGACGGGTGAATAGAGGGACATGCACAGGAAAGCTACCAGTTGTCTCCAACTGTGTGCAAAGCATTTTAGGAAGAGGTAATTGCTGCCATTTGAGCAATTTTGTTCTCCTGGTATGTTTTGTTGAGATTTTTTAACTAAAGTTTAACAGTTGGACTGATGCCCAGCATGGAGTTAGTTACAGTCTAAAGCAGGACACAAGTGCATAGAGTCATAGGCTTGTGAGACTGTGTGCAGAATTGCATTATTCTATCATGTCCCCTCAATGAGTCATTGACTGACAATAGTACTACTCATACTTCTAGTATCAATGCTGACTCAGGTCAAAAGTCCTAGGGAGAAAAGTATGATGCAGACATTACAACATTACACCAAAAAAAAAGGGGGGAAAGCACCTACTGTGTTTTTGAATTCAGTTCCATTTAACAAAGTCAGTAATGCTTGGAAAAATAAAGCACTGTAATAAAACCATTATTTGACTTAACCAAGCTCATTATCACTGATTTAAATGCTACAGTGTTAAATGCACATGCTCTGTGTTGAATACTACAAAAATACTAACTGAATTCTAGTAAACCAAAGTAAACATCACTAATTTAAACCCTCATTTACATTTTTTTGAGCCATAAATCTTTGGAAGGCAAACATGGGTTTCCAATAGCATCTAATTGACAAGAACAGAAGGCTATGGTGTATTAGAGTAAAAGGTTTTACTGTATGTGTCCTGTTTCAAAGTCATACAACTATAAGTACTTTTAAGATACACATAGAATTATAATGAAGGTTCAAAGGAAACATACACTATTTGGACCAAAGCATTGGGACATCTGATTTTTCCAGCTATATGTGGTTCTTCCACAAACTGTTACCACAAAGTTGAAGGAACAAAACTGTATAGGACTGTATAGTCTTTGGATGCAGTACAGTAGTATTTTATGACAGTGGTAGCATAGTTGTTTAAATTTTGCACTTCAGAAGGTTGTCAATTTTAATCCCAACACCACCCAGCTGCCACTGCTGGGCTTTTGAGCAAAATTACATTTTAAATAAAATTTCCCCTACACTTGGACTGGGGACCCCGACCTTTTTTTTTAGCATGGCACTGCTCCTGTGCACAAAGTAAGCTCCATGAAGATATATTTTGAAGTGAAAGATTTTGAGTTTCCTGCTCTAGAGTTCTGGACTTAACCTTATTAAACACCTTTGGGATGAATTGGAATGGTGACTACACTCCTCAGCCTACATCAGTACCTGACTTTATTAACACCCTTGTGGCTGAATGAGCACAAATCTCTACAAGCAAACTCTAGTGGAATTTCCTTCCAGAAGAAGGTTATTATGAATGCAAATGGGGACGTGGAATGGGATGTTTAACACACATAACGTGAATTTTATGGTTAGGTGTCCACAAACTTGTCCATATAGTGTATATTGTTAAGAGATCCAACATTGTCTGTTTTAAAACTGTAAACATTGTTTTCCTAAAGACATTTGGATCTTATAAAGTGATAGCTATTGTGATAGATAAAATCGATTAACAATTCCAAATTGTATCATCAAGCAAATATATTCAGAGTGTAATACAATACAATGTAATCTGATCCATAATGCAAAGTGCTGGCAAACAGGCTTGCCAAAGATATATCTAAAATCATAAACAAGATGGATATAAATATACAGCCTGATCAATGAGACATAAGAATAGATGTAAACTTTTGAGATATAAACCACTGGCAAGACAGACGCAGGGCTCAATCTGTAACAAAAGCAAAAGTAGTTTTTTTTCAAACATAAAACATATGCAGCACTTATTGCTATGGGAAATTCTACATTGCAAGCTTGATTATAGATGTGGAAATGTACAGAAAATTCAGAATTGGGTTTCGCCAAAGTCTGTGGTTCCCTGAGGGAACAAGATGCTGCATCAAAACGCTTTGAGAACACGCCCGAGTGTTCATGCTCTGAAATAATGTGTGCAGTAATTGTGCCTAAACCAGTCAAAAATTGGACCCCGGCCGATGAGGTGACGTCACGACCAGGAGTATAAAGCACATATGAGTGGAGGGAGCAGCAGCTTCTGTAAGGGAGAAGGAAGCGCTGCATGGACACCAGAGGTGTGGCATAGGGTTACATATGTAACCTAGAGACGTTCTCTCTGAGAGCTGCGTCGAAACACTTTGGGAACGCACCAGAGTGTTTACGCTCTGAAATAATGTATGTAATCAGTCAAAAATTGGACGTTTGCCATCACGGTGGGGTCACGACCAGGAGTATAAAACGCATATAAATGAGGACAGAGGCAGCTTCTGTCTGTTTACGAAGCGCTCTGTGTGTTTGTGTTGTCTGTCTGATTGCTTGAAAAAAAAAAAATGTAAGCAAGCAAAAAATTTTATCACACTTTCCAGTTGTGCACTCCTCCCTACCCCCGCTATATTACGGGGGGGAACGCACAGCTTGTGTGTTGCTTGCTTTAGGAGCGGTTCTCGAGTGAGCCGACTGTGATCATTGTGCTCACATATCTTTGCGCTCACTCCACTCTCAGTGGGCACTCTTCGAGGAGGGTGCCCTAACTCCTTCCGGGTGCCCAAATCTCTCCGAAGAAGAGTACCATGCCAGCTCCTGGGGTTCGTAGCTGGACCTTGCAGAGGGTTTTGAGACCGGCATGTCTCTATCTCCAACCTCACCTGCTCGGTCCAGTGCTTGTTCGCAGGCTTCGGAAGGAGCCCCAACCGCAACCCTCCACCTCTCAGTGGGAGGTGCAGAAATGCAGCGTTGCGAATTGCTCTCCCCTGTGAGGGATCCTGTGCGGCCTTCGGCGTAGGAGCCTTGTGAGGTGACAGATCTGAGGACTGCCATCTTCAACAGGAAGGCTTTGACAAAAAGTTCCTGACACGGGACTTTTTTGGGGGATACGGCTGAGAAGGGGTGCACCGGTGCCCGCCCTGTCCCCCCCTGAAGTGTTTTATTTATCTTATACTATAGTTATTTGCCAAAAAGTATAGTTTTATCCTATAGAACAGCAAGTCAATGCAAAGGAGATGATTTAATAGAAATAATAATGTAGACCCTATAGTTTAAATGATAATTTTTTTGCCTTTTTATGAATCAGTTTAATAATAAAAAAAATTATAAAATGCATAAAAATATATAATTAATATAGAATACAAATATCATAAAACAAATACATTAAAATAATGAACCTAGTTTTTAAATAACATATATTTAATTACTAAAACTACTTCTACTACTACTAACAACAACAATAATAATAATAATAATAATAATAATAATAATAATAATAATAATAAATGTTTTTAATAAATTAATAATGTATACATTATTGGGATTTTAATATATTTTTAATCTAATGCACTCCTGCCTTCTTCACCATAGTATTGCTTTTGTTTTTGTTTTATTGCTCTGCTGCTTAGTTGCATATTGTTGTAAATCCTGAATACATTTTTCTGCACATACTGTATAATACAGCCCACATTTGAGCTGGATAAATAGTATGCAAATTATAGTGTAGCTTATCTCTAACATTGGGACTCTTATCACTGCGCTTATTCTCACACGTGAAAAATCCCTCATCAAGCAATCCTTCTTCATCCTCATCTGTCACTCGACCTATGAATATACCCTGCCGAGTGGTGAATGGCTTCTCACTAACTTTGGCCATGACCTGCTGAGAGGTAGATGATTTTTCGTTGCTTGCTGTCACATTGGTGATTAGGCTCATCAGAAACTGCTGGATCAAGCTGAACTTTTTATCTATCATCCATCCATTTTCTAACTTTATCATCTAGGTAAAAAAACTGTTTAAAGCTAGACATACTGTTATAATTCCTTATTTTTCACAGTTTCACCAAGCCTTGCTTAGTGCAAAGCCTGAGTTTAATTATTTGCCTATTTTTTACTAGACAGTGGCCTTTTCCCTTGTGCAAACGAGAGAGACAATGTGTCTATATCTAGAATATTTTCTTTTTTGCAAATCTCAGTTTTTCCCAGATTTTTATCACATTTCAATTTCCACTCACTAGCCAGCTCTTTCTCTCTCTCTCTCTCTCTCTCTCTCTCTCTCTCTCTCTCTCTCTCTTATCATATGACTAATGAACTCTCAAGGTGAAGTTCATATGAACGATGAAGGTGAAGCCTAACACAAAATCACATGCTGCTCATGCTGCATCACAGGGCATTGTATAGTAACACAGTTAGAGGTAAGTATGATTTGCCCTCTTCCACACTTGATGAGCTCATAGATGCCTACATTTGGTTAGCGATGCTGTGACATCATGAAGAAAACATAACCTATTTTGCTCTTTTCGTTTTTTCAGTTTTTTATTATTTTATTATTACAGGTCCATGTATGAAGCACATTTTTTCATCTTTACTTTTGCAACTTAAAAGAGCTTAAAATTTAAAATAGGAAGTGGGAAATCGGTACTATTGCTAATTTAGGCAACGACAACAACAGATTTCAATAAGTTAGGAAATCTGGACTGAACAAAAAGTCACATTTGGTTCATTTTTTATTTACCTTTATCATTAAAATTACATCCTGGCATAAAACTGCTTATTTATTAAAAAAAAAAACAGCACAGCTCTATCAAGTTTTTTGCCTTGATTTATACAAACAATGTAAGAAATTAATCCATAAATTGTTTTTTAATGTCTAGACTAACAATGCAGTTGTTATACAGTTTATTGGATTTACATAAAAATTAGTAGGCTTGTTCAAATTCTACATCTTGTCTATTATATAATTTAGACATTTTGCCAACTTACTGAAATTATGTCTCTAAGAAGCTATGGTTCACTGATGTACTGATGCTATGTCTGGTACTGTAGGTCACCAGGGTACAGAGCAGCTGGGTCTGTGGAAAATTGCATGGCTTTTATACAGAGTCATACAAAATGATATTAGGGATATAGTTACGGCTAGGGGCAAGGTTAGCATTAATACCCTTTCTTACAACATCATTCCAAATCAAATGAAAATCGTATCAAACTTGACATCATAAATTTGTATTCATTTTTTATGAGTTCAAGTTGGCACAAGGGGAAAACTGGCCAGAATGTTTACTTCAGTTTACTTGAAAACAGAATTCTTTTTACTTTAAAAAAAAAAAATAATAAAGGGACAATTCAATCATTTATCTTCTGTAACTGCTTAACCTTGGGCAAGGTTAGAGTAAACCAGAATTTTGGGACAGAAGAGGGACCACTCATTATTGGTGTTCATTTTAGGACTCCAAAAATACACATGCAAAGAGCAGACACACTTTAATACTTTATATATATATGGGCAATTCAGTATCAACAATATGGTTCATTACAGAAAATCACATTAAATCAAATGTATTTATCTCAAATATATATATTTGATATATTTTTTTTCACTTGATTGCTTTTTTTTTTTTTTATCACCTTTATCTCACCTTGGGTTTGAAGGACAGAGTTAATGGCACGATTTTTAGATAAGGTTCAGTGTGTCAAAAACTCTAACCTACACCCCATTTTCTTCTGCTTAAGTGTGTGCAGCCAGTTAAACCAGTGATCCAGCCAAAAAATCTATGTTCTGCCCAGAGCTGTTACAGGAAAAAGGCCAGAAGCATCTTATTTTTGTCCTACAAACGTTCAAATAATAGTTCCGTAGCTTCTAGCTTCAATCGTACCCACGTCTTTGAAGGTTGTGAGAGACCTGCTGCTATTATTTTATAAATGCTTGTGCTTCCTCAGAAGTGAGTATTTCTGAGTGGTCATAGCAGACATTTTTTAGGTCTATTTCTTTAAGTTTTGCTATATGAAGTAGAGAAACACCCACAAACCTTCTAATCATTTTTAAGGTAATTATTTTCTGCTTGTTTGCAGAACATACTTAACTGGATTGTAATGATTAGTACTGTAGGGTAAACCTGCTGAGAAAAAAAAAAAAGTATTATTTATATTTAAAGAAAAAACATTCTGCTCTGCCTCTCTGTTTTGCAGGAACATTCTTTATGGACTGA
The DNA here is from genome assembly GCF_946808225.1 of Silurus aristotelis. Classification (NCBI taxonomy): domain Eukaryota; kingdom Metazoa; phylum Chordata; class Actinopteri; order Siluriformes; family Siluridae; genus Silurus; species Silurus aristotelis. The sequence goes on from NC_139586.1 coordinate 9,408,766, forward strand.
ATACGAAAATCCAAGGCTTTGCCATGTTGAAAGCCTCCGCAGAAGACTCCAGACACAGCAGCATAAATCGGTCTTTGTCCCATGTGTTCAACTCCATCTGCTCAGCTGAAAAACTTATCCAAAGTGGTCTTGGGCTTTTTGAGAATGACCCTGAGAGCTCGAATTAAACGACAAAAAAGAAATGACAGCAAAATGCTGCTACTAAACTATGAATTGAAATGTTTGAAAATGGAATACAAGCTGGAGACTCAGATATCAACATACAAGTCTGAAATTCATACATCTGAAAGAAATGGAAATTTCAAGCAACTTGTGATTTTTTAGCTTTTATACATAAGGTTTTTTTTTGGTTTCTCACCTGTATTATAGCATATTAACAGAAAATCAGTAGCTGTCCTACAGGCATGAACATACAAAATAAGAAACTTCAAGAAGTTACAGACTGGAATAAAAAATGTTTTGTCTCAAACACATACTGGTTTAGCTTTCAGCTTCAGGCAATTCATTCTAAAGGCATAATCTTGTCCTCAGGGAGCGAGACTAAGCACTTTTTTATCTCAGGAAATGGTTTTTTATTTGTTTGTTTTTTGAATAAATGTATTTATTACACATGTAATTCATAATCTCAAAATCAATTTTAGTGAGGCCATCTTTTGATAATACAATAAGCAACCCACCTCAATAATAGCTAAGAAATATACATTTGTGGCTTATGGCTTTCACTTGTAACAAACTGTATAACATAATATTTATGTATAATATGCACATATTTTGTGATTTTCATCCCGCTAGTTTTTTTTTTTTTTATCTGAAGTTTGGACTCTGTAATAACTGAGGAATTAAAGTAGCACTTTTATTTTGGGTGATTGTTTTCTCAATCCACCGCTGGATCAGACCACTGAGAGAACATACTGTATAGTCAAATTTGTAATCCCCTCAATCTCAGCAGTGGTAGGCCGTCAGGGCCATCAAGGCCTTCAGAATCACTGACTTAATTTTGAATATATTTTTGTCCATGAATATGTATAAAATTATTCCCAATAGTCTATTCTTTTAATTTCATTGCTTTTCTCTCAAGTGCACTGCTGCACAATGGAGTGTAATTTTCACTTAGAGCTTCTATTCAATCAGATTTCAGCCTGCCACATCGAAAACCGTCGTCAGGTGCAGACTCTTGGTAGATCCAAATACATATTGCTTGAAGCTGTTGCTTTAACCAGTCATACTGCGATTTGGTCCCTCCGAGACCCCCTAGAAGGCAAAGAAACGAATCAGCATTTTTACATCTTTTGATTGGACAATCAGAGAGCGGAATACTACAAACCACATCTGTTGAAACTGAGTTCAAATATATCTGTGTGGATTTAATACGTGTTTTTTTTTATTTCACAATGGCTGATAGAGAAGAAGAAATCCTGAAAAAAAAGGTTGTTAGCATTTGTATTAACCATACTTTTACATATTCGTTCCTGTACAATTTGCACAAAAACACACAATTTGCCTTAAAATCCCGAGAACAAATTGCAAAAAAAAAATAAAAATGGCACAGAAAACCCAGGGTCATTTTATGGGGTTACTATTGATGCTTCTGCTAGAGATGATGTATGTGGGCAGCATAGCTGTGGCTGCAGTGAAAGGAGAATTGCTGAATTGTGTTCATTGTGTTTCTTGCTTAAACCCTCTGTGACAATACCTGTCTGTGATACTATTATGCTGTGTTTCTCTATAATATTGATAGTTTCTACAGCCATGGTCTCATTATGGTCCTAATAAGAGGTGGATTGTTGTTTCATATAGAACACCACTAGGGGGCCGAGGTGTGAAATGCACAGCCTGCCACTGAGTCTCAGGTTTGCTGTTACATATTTTTGACAGGTTCACTAAAACTGTAGATTTGAATACTGGAAAAAGTAAAAAGTCAATTATCCAGCTCGAGTAATTGTGTTTCCACTGTAGTCTCAGATTCCTGTTTTTGATTGACAGTAGTAAACTCTGGTATGTTGCACATTCTGAGATGTATTTCTGCTCACTGCAGTTAAAAAGTAAAGAGAGATTATTTCCTTTCCTGTAGCCTTCCTGACAGATTAATCCTGTCTGCCCTTTCTCTTCTGAGCTCTTTCATCAACAAACCATTCCTGCCACACAGAACTGCCATTCAATAGACGTTTTTTTCTGCAACTCAATGATATAATTTCCACCATTTTGTATTTTTCTAGTGGCTCTTGTGTGTGAAAATCCTATCTCGAATCAAAAAAAACATGTCATGGTCAAAACTGAGATCACATTTTTCCCTCATTTTGATGTTTCACATGAACATTAGCTGATGCTGTTGGCCTGAATTTGCACAATTCTATCCTGGCACATGATTGGATAATTGCAAGAATGAAGCTGGTGAGTGGATGTGGTCTAAGATGTACATTTCTGCCAGATGTGAAAGAACATGGATGTGTTTTCCAGTTTTTAGGTTTTAATTTTTAATTAAAGGTTTTAATTATAAATCATGAACGATGCTTGGATGTTTATACAATTAAAAATGGTTTATGTTATTGTTAACATTTTACACTATTGCTACTTTGAAAGGATTCTGAGTTAAGAACCGCATCTGTTTCAATGTTTGGTACTTGAATAAATCTTAAATACTTTGAAGCTTAAAATTATTGACGTGCCTTTAAACAACTGATCATACATGCTTAGGTGCAAAATTATTAACACTTGCTGAAACTGTAATGTTTTTTGTACACTATATATATTGTACATGATCAAAAGTTAGTGGACACCTGACCTTGAGATTTGTATGTGCTTTTTGAACATCCCATTCCACATTTAGTCTCCATTTGCTGTTATAATAACCTGGCTTTGTGAGCAGGGCCGTTGTCATGTTGGAACAGGTTTTGTGCCTCCTAGTTCAAAAGAATGGAAAATTTTATAGTACCATACATTAGCAGATGCCATGATCCAGATTGATGTACAAAAGTGCTTTGGAATCTGTATTAATTAATAAATCAACACTAAGATCTAGGATACCATTTGCCTAAAACTCTGTTGAGCACTTTTTTCAAATACACAAATACATAAATCAAACAGGGAAAAATAAGCTCTAGTTTAAGTGTTTCAGGAAGAGATACGTCTTCACCTGTCGCTTAAAGATATAGATATTTCTATTCTATACAACCTCCAACTTTTAAGTAAAAAAATTGAAAAAAAAAAAAAAAAAAAAACCCACAGGCTGAAAAATTTGGTGTCTCATAACTTGTCCAAATAGTGTATGGTTATGAAGAAAAGAAACTTGTATCACTTGAGGCAATGTTTTCAGATGTCTTGTTATTGACATCAGTATTTCAAAAAAGTGCAACACTGCTCAAATTGTGCAGCATCAAATAAATGTGTTTGCACTGTATGTAATTAATGATCAGCTAAAGTGGAATAAACTGGCAGCTTATGTTGCCTCTGGCTTTTTTTCTTCTTCAGCATGCACATATGGAATCATTATATGTACTTTGCTGGTTGTGCTTCTTTTAGCTGTTTATGAAATGAATCCAATGAATAATAAATAATCTGTACAATATTTATGTGGTGTTCTGTCTTAAGAGCAATGCAATTAAGATTATTATTTTTTTAGTAACCTTTTTCTTTTTTTTGTAATTGTGTGGGGGATATTTTCTTGGCACACTTTGGGCCCATTAGTACCAATTGAGCATCATGTCAACGCCACAGCCTACCTAAGTATTTTTGCTGACCATGTCCATCCCTTTATGACCACAGTGTACCCATCTTTTGATGGCTACTTCCGGCAGGATACCGTGCCATGTCATAAAGCACGAATCATCTGACTGGTTTCTTGAACATGACAATGAGTTCACTGTACTCAAATGGCCTCCACAGTCACCAGATCTCAATCCAATAGAGCACCTTTGGGATGTGGTGGAACGGGAGATTCGCATAATGGATGTGCAGCCGACAAATCTGCAGCAACTGCGTAATGCAATCATGTCAATATGGACCAAAATCTCTGAGGAATGTTTCCACTACCTTGTTGAATCTATGCCACGAAGGATTAAGGCAGTTCTGAAGGCAAAAGGGGGTCCAACCCGGTACTAGTAAAGGCCGGTAAATGTGTGTGTGTATATATATATATATATATATATATATATATATATATATATATATATATATATATATATATATATATATATATATATATATATATATATATATATAATGAATGAATGAATGAATGAATGAATGAATGAATGAATGAAAACATGAATGAATGAATGAAAACATGAATATATGAATGAATGAATAAATGAATGGAAAGTACACTGGCGATCAAAATGAGAGAACAATTTATAAACAATTGAACAATTCTGAAATAATGTCATCTTCACTGCTCAACAGTTGAAGGAGTTTTTGTCCTGTCTATACCATGCTACCAGAACACCTTTTCCACAAAATAACTAAGGCATTTCCAAAAAAAACATTATTTTGCAGAAAACACACTGATCAAAATTAGAGAACACTTTCAGATAACCTCCCAGTTATTGGTGTTAATCTGGAACCTGGTGCTAATTTCCTTGAATATCTGTCAACCCCAATTTAACTGGCAGCCTAACTTCCAGTTTCACTGACTCTGCAAGATGGTGGGCCGTTCTAAAGTGACTGAAAGCCTCCGGCAGCAGGTTGAAGATGAAGCCAAAGCGATGACCCTATCAGCCATAGCAAGACATCGTTCCAAAACTGTGATTTCAAGAATATTGAATTTTTACAAATCACAAACTCATTCAAGTCCGCAAAGAAGGCTGGTCGTCCACGGAAGACAAATAAAAGAGAGGACAGGATAATGCGGAGGATCTCAATGGGCAATCGTTTCCACACTGCAGCTGGAATTGCTCACCAGTTCAGCGCTGAACTCTGTATGACTAGGCAGATCCTTACCAATCCCTTGGTAAGGATCTGCCTAGTCATACAGTGTCTCGACATTTAAGAGCATTTGGACTGAAAGCCCACTCTGCAGTGACCAAACCTCTCATTAGCAGAAAGAATCAAAAGGCTAGACTAAGCATGTTGTGTGGACAGAGGGGAACTGGTCCAAAGTTCACTTCAGTGATGAAAGCAAGTTTAATTTATTTGGGTCCGATGGGAAACATTATGTTCGGTGACAAACTGGAGAAAGACTGAACCCAAAGTGTGTAAAGAAGTCAGTAAAAAGTGAAGGAGGAAGTGTCATGGTTTGGGGCATGTTTTCTGCAGCAGGAGTTGGGCCTCTTATACAGCTACATGGCAGAGTGAATGCAAATGTTTATCAGAATCTTCTTCAACAACATATGGTTCCTTCTCTGCGTTCATCACCTAATCAGCCTGCAGTGTTCATGCAGGTCAACGCTCCATGTCACACAGCAAAACGGGTAAAGCTGTTCCTTGAAACTGAAAACATTGAAATAATGACATGGCCTGCTCAGAGTCCTGATCTCAACCCAATAGAGAATCTCTGGAAAATCCTTGGTGACAAAGTTATGGCCAAGAAACCCACTACAGTCACCGAACTGTGGAGGAGACTGGAAGAAGAGTGGACCAAAATCACACCAGAGCAGTGTGAGAGACTAGTGCTGTCCTGTGGCCGCAGATGTGCTGAAGTCATTCAGAGCAGAGGCCTGTACACTTCCTACTAATTACTGACTGTTGTAACTTTCAGAAATTTTATTTGCATGCTACAGTCATTGTTGTTTTTTTAATTTTGATCAGTGTGTTTTCTGCAAAATAATGTTTTTTTTGGAAATATTTTGTGGAAAAGGTGTTCTGATAGCATGGTATAGACAGAACAAAAACTCCTTCAACTGTTGAGCAGTGAAGATGACATTATTTCAGAATTGTTCAATTGTTTATAAATTGTTCTCTAATTTTGATCGCCAGTGTAGAAACAATTAGAACTAGTAATAGGGTTTATTTTTTGTTTTGTGTGTTTTGGGTTGGTTGGTTGGTTGGTTGGTTTTTCAAGTTAATCTGAGCTATAAAGCACAAACTGAGTTTAAAGACAAATCTGAAATGTGCTGTGCTTTGAGATTTGGCCCAGTGAACAAAAAAAGAGACAAAAATAAAAACTTTTTTTTTATGCTAACTTTTCAAACTCTAACTCTATTTCTAACGTTATACCCGTTATATATTTGCATGCTAATTCAAAAAGTATTGTATACACATTTTAGTATACATACTTATTTTCTAAGTATGCATACTTAAAAATTCTAATTCTAAGTATGCATACTACATATTTGAGTATGCATACCAGATTTTTGAGCATGCATACTAGATTTTTAAGTGTGCATACAAAAAGTTAAAGCATACATAAAAAAAATTTAAAACTAATTTTTCAAGTGTGTTATTAATTGTAATAATTTTAATAATAAACGTCCAAAATATAACTTTAAACCCAATACTTTAGACCTAGAGCAAATATTTTGCAAATAAAAACAAACTGGATTTGGCATATTTTCCTGCATGCACATTTTCCCATTGTTTATAGATTCCTACACATTCTTACATTCCCACCTCTTGAAAATGTCACGTTGTTTGTTTTTTTTTAATGGTCTAACAAACGTCCAAATGACGAATATATTACAACCCCAGTTCCAAAAAGAAAGGACTCTATGTAAGCTTTTAAAAAAATTTTTAAATAATAATGTTTTGTTCAGTGGGCCCTCAACTGGCATTGCGCTAAAACCAGAAATGATTCTCAGAAATGGGCTCAGAAAAACCTCCAGAATTCACTGTCTTTGAACACAGTTTGCTGTGCCATCCACAAATGAAGCTTATTTATTTGTATTTTTTTTTTCAACCCATGGATTCACTAGTCTGGATGGAGTCCTCCAGACTAAAGATGACCTGGACCATCTGGCTTGTTGTCAGTTCTCAGCCCAAACACCTGCATCTCTGATGGTATGGGAGTGTATTAATGCCAAGGGAATGGGCAGCTTACACATCTGGAAGGACTCCATCAGTGCTGGATATATACAGGTGTTAGAGCAACATATATTTCCATCCATACAACATCTTTTTTAGAGAACACCTTGCATATTTCAGCAAGACAGCGCTAACTGCATATTGCCTCTATTGCAAGCTTTGTAGTAAAGAAGTCTGTGTGTTGAATTGGCCTGCAAACAATCCAGTTCTCTCACCAGTCGGACATGACACGTGAAATGAAAAAAAAGACAAAAAACCCAACTGGGACAACATTCCTGTACCAAAACTCCAACAACTGGCCTCCTTAGTTCTTATATGTATATGGACTGTTGTTAAAAGAAGATTTGATGATACACGTGTATACCTGTTTTATGGGTTGTGGCCATTAATAGCTTTTTTCATGAAATGGAACATTTCCTCCGTTTAAAAAGTGTTTTGTTTTATATGTTCTATTGTAAATAAAATATGAGAATTTGCAAGTCATAGCATTCTGTTTTTACTTAAAAATGTTACACAGCATCAACATTTTCAGAATTAATTTGTAAAAACCTCAAATTTGAACAACAAATTTACATAATAGTGGTTTTGGGTGATTCCATTAGAACTGAAATATGTGTAATTAAATATCATTTGCATCTGTTTCTAGGACTTCAGTGTTTAAATGTGCATAAAATAAAGCACTGTAAGTACCCCAGCTATGAAAGTAGTAGAACTTTCCTATGTCCTAAACCTTAATTTAATATCAAGACTTATTAAGAGCAAATCGTTTGAAATAAAAACATAGGAAGTAGGGACATTCATTTCCATATACTTTCACGCACGCATACTTAAAAAAAAAAAAAAAAAAACTAAAATTCTAATATAAACTTTAAAACTAACACACATCTTATGTTATTATATATTCCATGCTAATTTAGTTGTTTATTTTCCAACTCCAGCATTCACACTCAAAATCTAATATGCATACTTAATGTTTAAGTATAAGTATACATTATTAATTGTTTGTATCTTTCGATGTTGGACATCTATGTACATGCAGATAAGTTAAAAGTTGCTAGTTCATAAATTCACCGGGTTAAAGTTATAAATGACTTAGCCTCCCCTCTGCAGTGGTGATCTGTCTAATGAGAAGTGTTATTGGCTCTTGTTCTAAGGTTTCCTTTTTCAAATCTGTCATCTGGGTCCTTTTTATTACAGTTTCACAGTTTCTCCTGGGCTTGTGTGGGATTCCGACACATTCTCTATTTTTCGCCCACCTTTTAAAAACACGACACTTAATGATTTATGTAATGGCCTGACTTGTGATTCTATTAGGACTCTGACCATATAAGGAAACCTAAATTTTGACCATCGAACTTAAACAATAGTAGTTTTCGGAAAGGAATCCATTAGAACAGAAATATGAAATCAGTTATACATGAAAAAAAAGCATGATTTCAGTGTTAAGATGTGCATTTAATAAAACGGCTGTGAATAGTTATGTTAGTACCCCAGCAATTAAATGTGTAGAGAATAAAATAATTTCCCCATGCCTCAATATTAACCCCAAGACTGTATAGTGTTCATAACCATTAAGTAACAATACCTAATAATTTCTCTCTTGCTCTCTCTCATACCATGAACTGTGTAAAGATACATAAGGTAATTGTGGAGTAAACAGTTAATTACCTTAACAATGATGGAACTATAATTATTGTATATACAATAATACCCAGTTGAGGGTGGATTAAATTTTGTGTCTGGTTCATCCCATATTTATACTGTCTCTGGAAGGTCATGGCTATACAAATAAAATAGAATTAACAGAATTTATTGATTTAATTTTAAATAAGAACATACTAGATTTTCTGGCTATATTAATCTTAATGTAGGTCATTTTACCTACATTCAATCATTAAAAAAGGCACAAATACATAAAATTCTAGTATGCATATAGAAAATAAGATTAAATGCAATTTTTTTAAATATCATACTAATTTTGTCTAGTGTTTTATTTATATTTTCTATATGTGTGCTACTATAGTATACTTACTGTTTAGCATTTATACACATTTTTCCAGAGTTGTAGATTTAACTTTTTATGCTTAAAGCCTTCCATGTTTCTGAATATCGGACAAATTTTCTAGTGAATTAAATCATTCTCTCAGATCTTTAGCTCAGTTATACTGCAGTGGCAGCAAAAGTTTTATAACTTTGATTTAACTTTCCCAAATTTCAGTAGGTTTTTATTTAAAAAATTTCACCAGGATCTGTAAGTCTTGGGGTAAAATTAAAATATAGGACTACTTATTTCATGGCTGCTGACTATGTGATTAAATGTATTGGGTTTTTAATATATTGTCCAGTTCTCTATGTTCTTGTTTTCTGTGACCTTTTAAAAACATACTAGTCTTTGTAGGAAGAAGAGGGAGGGACAATGTGGGGGGGGGGGGGGGGTAAGGAAGGAGGGAAGGAAGGAAGGAAGGAAGGAAAGAAAGAAAGAAAGAAAGAAAGAAAGAAAGAAAGAAAGAAAGAAAGAAAGAAAGAAAGAAAGAAAGAAAGAAAGAAAGAAAGAAAGAAAGAAAGAAAGAAAGAAAGAAAGAAAGAAAGAAAGAAAGAAAGAAAGAAAGAAAGAAAGAAAGAAAGAAACAGGCACTCATGAGGACCATACCAGGAAAGGAAGATCAAAAACTACCTCTGCTGCAGAAGATAAGTTTGTTAGTATTACCAGCCGCAAATTTCTTAAATGCTTCTCTAAGGTCAAGTGGCATACATACTGTATTTCAAAAGCCACTGTTAGGATTAGACTACGCGAGTCAGGCATTCATGGTTAAATTGCAGAAGAAATCCCATTACCTCAGGGTTACAACAGTTAGACAATAGACTTGCTTGGGCCAAATAGCTCAAGGAATGGACAGATCAGTGTTTTTTTGGTCCAAATGTAAGATTTTTGGTTCTAACCACTGTGTCTTTGTCAGCTTCGCAGAGGGACAGTTCCTAAATGTGTGGTTTCCACTGTGAAGCATGAAGTAGAAGGTGTGATGTTGTGGCAGTGCTTTGGTGTTGACACTGTTGGTGGAAATTAAGGGCACATTTAACCAGCATGGAAAACCACGGTATTTTGCAGCAACATGCCAAAGCAAAAGGTGACTACTTTGAAAATATTAAACATTTTCTGTGTTAATTCACAAGCTTTTGTTTACTACATATTTCATACCGGTTTGCTCTGCCACCTCACTGTAAATACTCACCATACAAAATGTTTAATGAATGAATAATCACACAACAGACCATGATATACAGAAATAATGCACACTTATAACACAGTGTTTAACATGTTAATGAAAGACACTTCAAGATTTTTCTCAGGTTTATAGATTTAATATTATACAATTTAGGTTCTGTTGTCAATTACATAATAGATGTAATATAAATGAATTCTGTTTAAGACATTTAAAAAATTCTTAAATTAGTATTCGATTATTCAGACCATTCGCCATACAATTCCCTGTGCCTGAGCTGTTACTGTTAAAGCAATATCATATTAGAACGAGTGTTAATGTTCAGGTTACAGCCGGAGCTCCATGCGCTGTTATACAAAAATAAACCTTCTCACCAATCAGATTTGAACATTTAACACAAAAACACGTACTTTCTGGGCATGTACTGTAAATGTCATACATCCATTAGCGATCTGCTCATAAATACTTTGTGACGAACCGCATAGGACTACAAAATTTGTGTGGCATCTTAATTAAGCAGCTATAAAGTTGTCACTCATGTTAGACATTTGCTAGAGGAACCGCTATAAGTGTCATTAGAGCTCCATTATGGTTACTTTGCTTCTGCTCACACGGTCATCAATCATTCTGACTCTGAGTGTGGGGGTAAATTGGAGGTCCCAATGGTGAAGGAGCTTCTTAAAGCAAGGTAAACACTTTACTTCACAAAATGTTTGCTTTGTTATCTCACCGCTTTAATGTTTATTGTTTCCTTCTTTTTTTGATGATTCTTTTTTTTTTTTAATAAAGCAGCTGATGGTTCAGGAAGGACTTCTTGTGCTGTTGTGCTTTTAGCAATGTCAATTTCACTTTCTTGCCTACAAAAGGTGCTTTTTTTAATCAGCAGCATCTTATTACTTCACAACCATGCAGTTCTGGATTGTATTTTAATTAGGTCAGAGAATTAGATCATGTGTGAAATCATGTGTAGTCTTAAGGCCACATGGCTTCTTAAACAAACTGCTACAGGGCTCTTTGTTTGCCAGTGCACTTTCTTTCCTGTCAAGTATATGCTGACTGGCATGTATTTTTAAATCCAAATAAATTTCAGTTTTTTTTTTTATTTGATTGAGGCCAAGGCCTTTTAAACTTCACTGCCCCTTTCTCTCTCTCTCGTTTTCTGTAAATATACACAAACTGATGTAGACACGTTGTTTTGTAGAGACACTGCATTTAAGCAAATTCAGCTTCTAGTTGCTTTGGAATACGTGTTGTTCAGTAATGTGAAGATTTTGAACTCAGTGAACATGTTTCTCCCTCTTTGCAGATTTTTTTAACAATTGCAACTATTCTGGGAACTGGAATTCTGGGAACTGGAATTCACAGAACTAATATAGAATTAGGATATATTTTTATTATTACTTTTATTTAAAAAAAAAAAAAACTTTGACACCAGGGCAAACTTTACCAAAACTTTTTTCCAAAAATTCAATTAGAAATCCAGAACTCACTCCACATTTCCACAACAGGCTAATAATGACATATTTTATCTATCTAACAAGTGTTAAGAATGAATTGCCACAACTAATTTTTTCCTAAAGGTTCACAAAATGTTGGTCAAATTGGTGTTTGACATCCCGATGGCAAGGCTTGCAATAGAACTTTCTTAAAGTGTGATTAGATTAACTTAGTTCTTGGTTCTAAAAAAGGACAAACAGTATAGTTGATCATAATGTCTTACAGACTCATCCACATCGAGTCAGATTTATAATCAGATGTGACTGATTGTAACTGAAAACAGCTCATTACTTACTAATTTTACATCTTAGGATGTATTCGCCTCTGATTGTGACATTGAAATTATTTAAATGGATGCCATGATTTATCGTTCTGAACCAGAACAACGACTAGAGAAAATTATAGGTAATATTTATCGTTCAACACATCTGAAAAGACACCCGGTCTTTACTTCAGTTGTCACCTGCTTTCACAATAACCCTCTTGATGTGAAGTATAATCGAAAGTCGGTTTTAATTGTTTATCGTATAATAAAAGTCCACATCTATGGATATTATCATCAGATAGAAAGTTTTACAAAATGTCCATGGTTGCTCTTCAGTGTTTTACTTTGCTAATGATAAATGCTGAGTTTTATAAGCTGTGAAACACCAGATATGTATTTGTAAATGACTGCAATTACATAGTGCACTGAATCGAACTACTCTGTATTCAAAGGAATTTTATATTTCTAATAAGGATATTTTTCCATTCTGACATAATTGCATTATGCTCTTTTCACAATAAAAGACGTATTAGCTCAATAAAATGTCCACACTTTTAAACTATTTCGAGCCATTCTGTATTCAGGAGGATTTAATAGGTCTTATGAGACACTTCTCATTTGGTCCCAGTGCAAAGTAATTCAAGTGTTATGACATGTCTTAATGTTGAGTTCATTTCAAGACAATTTACACAGACAGTCATGTCCTCTTTTATGTAAGGAATAAAAGAGGAATAAATAAATAAAACATGAAGCTTTCTGTTAACGTGAGAATCAATGTCAGGGTGCTGGTATTCTTGTTATCAGTTGTTAAAGTTGGCCATTTTTCTATAAAAGCAGCATTTTGTTTCTCTCGTCCAATAGCAATTACACTGTTTAATGTTTTAATGAACAATATGTTCCACTTTTTTTTTGTTTGTCCCTCTCTTGATGTTAATAAGACAATCACATTTACAAAGAAAAGTTCTTTATTAAAAGTTGTGACATAAGATGTTCCTTTCAAATGCTCCTTTCAAACACTTTTTACAAAAAGCATTTTTATTTACATTTTTATTAGAAAAAATTAGGTTATATGAAGCATCTGCCCTGTAAATCACTGTGACTCCCTAAGTCATTACTATAGAAATATATTGGTTAATTTATATTATACCTTTTTTCAGAGCTGCTATTTTTCAGATTTTAGAATTCAAGACCATTGTTAATATATATGAACAGAAAATATAGTGCAATCTGAGCAATATGTTCCACACTGACGAAATGGATGTGATTTTATAGGGCTATTAGTGACAATTGCTTGTGCAGGACTGATACCTTTCTTGGTTTCATTCCTTGTTGTTTTTTTATGCAGGTTGGAGGATGGTAGTATCTCAATCTCATTTGATGACATCATGCCACTCATTCTTCTTCAGTCTCTCCAATACAGATCTGAGAATATCAGTCACATAGACACCAGGATGTGTTTGAAAGACATCCAAAGTGTATTGACAGAGAGAATGCATATAGAGATGACTATGAGGCCACTGAGTTACAGATCAGTGATAAACAAAAACATTGTTAAAAGGCCATACTGTTCTTGAACAGAAAATGTGGTAAATTACTCCTGGTAGAATAACTGAATAAGTGATTTGGATTATTACCTAATACTATACAGTTCTTAGTGCTGTGCATTGTCTCAATACAATTTAATTATATATATTCAAATAATGTTCATTCATTATTTAAGCCATTCATTATTGGTTTGTTTGTTTCTCATTCTAATGCTCTAGTTTAGCTTGTACTGAATACTATATCACTTATTTATACAAGTGTTATATTGGAACGCACTTTGACCTTTTTTGTATAAAAGGTAATTGATATAAGGATATTATCATTATCATTATTATTATTATTATTATTATTATTATAGCTATTTGTTTGTTATTGGATATAGTTTTTCTTTGTGGATTTGCTTTAGCGATGTCGAGTTGCTCAGCTGGAGTCAGTAAAGGTACTACTGGGTTATGCTTTTCTGATTTATTAGCAGCAACTAAATCCTGATGGAATAATAATGGCTGAACAGGAGGTGCTTTCTATTACAGTCTCTAGAGAACGAACGGATATTAATGCAGAACGTGAGCCCGGTGGAATCCCCTGTTCCTGACAACGAGGAGGTAGAAGAGAGGGAGGATGTAGAAGATTCAGGTACACTGTTGACATATAGTTCATTGCTGTTATCTTGATCTCATTTACATTTATTTATTTTGGCAGAGGCTCTCATCCAAAGTGACCTACTTGTAAGGCAGAATCTGAACTGAGGACAAAGAGCTGATAAAAGACGCAATGGATTTCATATGGAAACAAGGGTCCTAAAAAATATAAATGGTATAATAATAACATAATAATGACACAGTTTTGACATCTCACTGTGTTATTTTCAGAGGACAGTAAATGTATACTTTATACTTTATAGCTTTAAATTGTCTACAGGTAGTCGTCGACGTACAACCTATGGTAACTTACGACCATTCGACCATTACCACCACAATCGCTAGCTGCGGCGTACGACAGTGCGTACCAGCTTCCGGCAACATTTCACAGTAATGTACATATAGCCTACTCTACTTACGACCAAATCATGTTACAACCGGTCTGTCGGTTCCCAACCGTGGTCGTAAGTTGACCACTACCTGTAATCTAAAATATATTCAAGTTTTATTATTATAGTATTTTCCCTTAGAGGATATACTAAAATCTGAGGGGTGTAGTTTTAGATATAGTACAAGAAGCAATACATCTTTTATTCTGTATATTCTTTCATGTAAATGTTCATTTGTTTTTATTATTCAGAATTTATTCAAATGATTATTAGTTATCAGGATATACTGGAGTTTCAGGATAAATCACTAGCTCTTTTTTCAAGGAAGAGAGCATGCTCAGTGCTGGCAATGTTGTCCATCACCAACATTGTGCTAACCTTTCTAGAGACTTCATGGTAATTTTCCACAGAGCAGAGTTTGCAGTCTGCTATAATTAGTACAGGTTTTTTTTTTTTTTTTCAAGATATATATATATATATATATATACAAATCTCTTTCTTTTTTCCAGTTACCTAGTATCACATGGAATCAGATGGTGGAAAGAGCACTTTTTTTTATCAGGGCTGTGTATTAAAGGGAGCTTATGCTATAGTATCTGAAGTTGTCAGATGGAAATTGTGCTGCTGAGATCTCGAAACATAACAGTTTTCAGGATTTTTAAGCATTTTTTCACTCATACTTTGCTGTTTGTTTTTTTCTGTTAAAATGTCACATTCTCTCAACCAGTATAAAGGTTTAGCTCGAAGGTTTGGGTTGAAATATAAAGTGGATCAGTGTTTGCTATGTATGCTAGATACATAAAGACATACTATTTTTAGGGCTTTGAACCTCCTGATGTGACTCTATTTGACTATTATTTTAGGAAATGTTATATACCTGGCACATCACTAAGCACGTTTTAGTTTTTCAGCTTAACCCTTTCTTGAACTTGGAGCACAGACAAGAAGGCTGTTCCTTAGCTGGAGGGGCTTTGTAACAAAAAGCTCTAGACCTGTTATTTTTATTGTTCAAGCTGAAGGAGCAGATGTGGCAGATCACAATAAATAACAACTTTGGATAGGTATTGTGCAGCCGACTGATTAAAATACAAGTTAATGTTGCCTTTTTGGATTTTTTCTTTGTCCATTTCAATGTTGAAAAAAGAAAAATACTATCAATACTGTATCAGATATGGCATTACAGGTCTAAACGTATCATGTACCTACAAGGTGTACACTGTATAGACAGCCACACATGTGGTTCTTTTCGAACATCCCTTTCCACATTTAGTCCCCATTTACTGTCACAATAACCTTCACTCTTCTGGGAAAATGTTTTACTAGATGTTGGAGTGTGCTTGTGGAGATTTGTGCTCATTCAGCCACAAGAGTGTTTATAAAGTCAGGTACTGATATTTGGTGCAGTCAGATGGTTAATTTATACCAAAGATGTTTAATAGGGAAGAGATCAGATCTCTATAGCAGGCAACACAAGATCTTCCACTCCAATCCCTGTAAATCATATCTGGCTTTGTGCACAGGCTTTGTGCATTCTAGTCTACAAATCCAGGAGATTCTCCTGATGTTTATTTGGAAACTCTGTAACTATAGCAAATTTTTATATACATAGTTAGATTTATTTTCTCAATGTACACCATCATTTCAGATATCCAGCTTAATTCCACTTGCAATTGTATACTTTACAATTCTTGTCCTCTTTTTATTGACAAAAGTAAAGGCCTCTTCTCTCATTATAGGATAAATTCTGATAACATATTTGAGTGTAGTGAGTCACATAGAAGCAGCGTGACTGGAGTCAGGAGAAGCAGATGGTCGCTGTATTGTTTTTTCATTAAGAGGGCTGAGGGGAGTGTTAACAGCACGCTGCCGGAGCACGGGAGCCGAAATTTCCCTGCATCGGCGCTAACTAATCAGGCTCAGCCGAGGCTCACTGAGGAGAAGCAATAAGTATTTTTGACGTGCCATGGAGGGAGCGGTTAGCTAATGAAGATGAATGATACAGAGGGAAAGGGCTATGCTGTCAAAGTGCGACCGTGGAAAGAGGGAGGAGCTTCCTGCGAACATCATGTGCCATCCTAGCTACGGGTGCTGATACGGTTCTACAAAGTCCTCCTGATTCACCTGACTTGAAGCTTCACAACAAGATATCATTTTCGTAGAACCCCGAGAGGCTGAATGTGATAATTAGTTGGATGATCTGGAAATTGTCTGTAAATTTCGCCTTGAAGGAGTTTGAACAACAGAACCAGGGCACAGAGAAAAATATGAAAGCAGTCGATGAATTCGTAGTTACAGTATAAACTACATTTTCTGTTATTTTCCTATGCAAATGCCCTTGCTCCAAGCAACATAGCAGTTCAATACAATCCAAGAATAAGAGCAGTTAAACATTTATGTCTCTGGATAAAATATATGAATAGATAAAATATACCCTCAAACAAAATCAATATGCTATTATTATTTGTAATGCACTAAGCAACTCTTAATCTGTTGTATTTTTAATCTTCCGATAAGAAGTATGTGATGTTTTACTTTGGAGCTAGTACAGTTACTGTGGAGTTTCAGAGAGGATCTCGATGAACTAACCTCAAGAGCTGTTAACCCTTTTTTCTTCTTTTTTTTAAATAGTGAATGTCATAATGAGAAATCCGATGTAGAAATAGTAGAGACGACAAGCAATGAACTCCAGAATGCTGAAGCACAAAGCTGTTGCACCAATTTATGGCAGAGACTCTCAGCTCGTGAGATGGCAGACATGAACAGTCTATGAATTGATGATGGTATTAGCATGACATTTTTTAACCTGATCTGTTTGAGCAGAGTGTACAAAAAGAGAGGTGATAGCTGGACAGAATAAAGGACTAAAGTTCCACTGTCTTGGACTTTACAGGTAGTAAAGAAATATAGGTTAAATACTACTGGCACTCCTATCAAGAGAAAGTTGCACAGCATTATGGGTAATGGGAAAAACTCTACATGTAGACTGAATAAGTAAAAATAAAATCAGAAATCTGCTCAGAATTGAATTACAAACTAAATATTAATGTCAGTTTTGACAGACGGATCGGTGCAGCTTCTGCAGTAATGCGGTCGATGTACCGGTCTGTCATGGTGAAGAAAGAGCTGAGCCGCAAGGCGAAACTCTCCATTTACCGGTCAATCTACGTTCCTACTCTCACCTATTGTCATGAGCTCTGGGTCATGACCGAAAGGACAATATCCCGGATACAGGCGGCCGAAATGAGCTTTCTCCGCAGGGTGGCTGGGCGATCCCTTAGAGATAGGGTGAGAAGCTCGGTCACTCGGGAGGAGCTCAGAGTAGAGCCGCTGCTCCTCCACATCGAGAGGGGTCAGCTGAGGTGGCTCGGGCATCTGTTCCGGATGCCTCCTGGACGCCTTCCCGGGAAGGTGTTCCGGGCGCGTCCCACTGGGAGGAGACCCCGGGGAAGACCTAGGACACGCTGGAGAGACTATGTCTCCCGGCTGGCCTGGGAACGCCTCGGTGTCCCCCCGGAAGAGCTGGAAGAAGTGTCTAGGGAGAGGGAAGTCTGGGCATCTCTGCTTAGACTACTGCCCCCGCGACCCGGTCCCCGGATAAGCGGGAGAAGATGAGATGAGATGAGAGATATTAATGTCAGTGTGTTCAATATAAATGTTTTATTTCAAATTTCTGTGAAGAAATTTCTTGGTCTAGTCCAAGAAACTTACTTTAGCCAATTTGATTTGGATTAAATTTAGTTTTATTACGGAGTGGAGTGAAAAAACACATACAGCCATCTTAAGGTTACCTATGTGGCACCAACCACAACAATCTCACATTATTTATGTGAGGCCATCTTCAGCAATGCCAAGTTATTTTCAGTTAAACAAAAATGTAGAAGTAGCCATCCAAAAATAGAAGCATTCTGGATCGTAACGTGATCAAATCAAGTATAACATATGTAGATAAAGAGATGGATTGAGAGAAATAAAAAGAATGAGAGCATATTATTATGAAAGCTTTTCCTTTGGGATTTTTTATTTATTTTTTATTTTTTTTCCAAAAGAAAATGTGTTGAAAATTTGCAATTAGGAGTGTTCTTAAACTCCATGTGACATTGTAAGGCATAAGAGGACACTGGGATATAAATGTCTCACTTAACCGCATTGTACCTAATCTGAATATTTTATTCAAATGTTGGCTGAGCTGATTTAAGAACGTGTGGTTCTTAAACTTAAACTTAAATTGGTTGTCAACTTTTGAATAATAGTTCAATGGGCTGGCAGAGAAAGATAGAATTAAGTGTGAATTAAAGTATGTATTTATGTGTTATACAAACGCAATCCATAGATCAGTCAATCAAGAAGGTTACAAAGGAAGAGAATAGCAACAAAATACTTAATAGTGAGCATCATGGGTTACTAACCACCTCAGAGGGTTGCAGTACATATATTTTATTTGGCAGGTGCTTCTATCTGAAAAAAAAGTAGATTGAGTTGAGTTGATAACTCTTACATTTTGAGCTTGTAACATTGGTTATACAGGTCACACATATATACAGTACATGTGCATAGGAAATCAGTCTTTTAACTATATGCATAGTCTGGGACACGTGACCTTTCCAAGGTTTAAACTGTTAAAGGCACACGATTGTAAGATTGTTGTGGCTAAATTAGCAAAATCTCCACAAGCTCATTCCAAAATCTAATAAAACATCTTCCAGGAAGAGTGGAGGTTATTATAACAGCAAATGGGGACTAAATAGAATGAAATGGAATATTTAAAAAGCCAAATCCATATCTTACAGTCAGGTGTCCACAACATTTTTTTATACATTGTGTATGATTTTTGAGGGTTGAAAAAACATAGGTTGCCTTTGCCAGGCAGTGGCTTAGGTTTTGGATTTTTTGGCTAAACTTAAAGAAGTCTACACAAACAATTTAAAAGCTATACGTTTGCTGTATGAAAAACATATCCACACTTATTTCAGGAAAACATTAGTGCTGTTGTTGTCTCCAGCTGAAATTAAAATATAGTGCCTCCCTAATGTTCCACAGGAAAATACAACTCATTGTGTGTTATCCATTTGAAATATTAATTTTTGCCCATTTTATTGGGAGTGCCAATAATTCCAGGGTTGACTATATAGGTATAATTCACCTCGACAGTTTAATAGCTCACCTCCTTCATTTTCTCTCTGGCATACATATTTAAATATGTCTGTATCTCCTGACATGTTAATTGAATACCAAATACACAGCATATACCTCATGGCCATAAATCAACTCATAGTGGGCCCACCTCAAGCTATAACTCAGGCGTATTAATTTGGCAGCACTACGGTCTCAATGGATTTAAAAAGTAGAAGGACTAAATAGCTAAATTTGTTGATTGTAAACAAAGCATTAGGATTAGGATACTATTGCAATCTGTTAGAATGGCCTGTGTGACCTATTTAATTTATTCATATTGTATTGTGATTTGCCAGATACTGTAATTCGCATATATTAATCTGTCTGGTACTATGAAACATGCTGGGTTTTGCAGTATGAGACTAAAAGGGGGCTTTCTTTTTCAACGCATGAAAATTGGAAATGGTGTTATTGCTTTGCTTCAGCAGACCTCACTATGATGATGCCATGGCACCTCTTTAAAGGCGCAACACAATTTGCAAATCAGCACTTGGATGCGGCTTCGAAGCCATGTACAGAATTAACTTGGAATAATATCACCCGACATAGTCCCAGTTTCTTGCCGTATTCTTTTCTATGCTTAATGAACGACTTCAACTGTGAGAGTCAGCATTCCATCAAAGGAAATCATTTCAGATGGATAAGCTATTTTTTTCCCTCTCAAGTGAGTGTGACTATAGCAAATGAGCAATTTGCAGAGCTTTTTTATTCGAAAAGTAGAAGGCTGAGTCAACATGAAAAAATGCATTATTTTATTTTCTGCCTTCTTGATCATTATTACACTAATGACTAGGGTGTCTCAGTCGAGATAGTTTAATTTAAGGTCTTATATTTACCGCTTCAAGTGATTAATGTGAGTCAGTTCTCGTTTTCTTGCATCTGTTAAAAAATAATTTTGAGACATTTATTAACAGTGGTTATTTCAGTAGTACCCAGTTTTGGGGGTAGTTTGGAGGTAAAGTGAATCAAATGCAATCACGTTCCTGAAAAGATGAGCAAAAGCTGCACTACTGTGAGTGAATAGGCTTTCAATCCACAAAGTCACCTACATCCCTGTAAATCCTCAGCAGGTCTACTTGTTCTCTGCCTCTTTATGCCGTTAGCGCATGATGAAGGTGCCTTTCATGCCACACGCCCTATTATACTCGTAAAAATCTTTGAAATTGATAACCTATCTGTGTTAATGCACTTTTAAATAAAAAGTTAATGCTAAAGATTTGGTTTATTACAGCCAGTTGATGTGCACACCACTATTTTCTGTTGCCAGAGCCCTGCTTAATTTATATTCCAGGTTGACAGTGTCATCAGATATCTTTCACAACAGCTCGGTATTCTATGATTCAATTAGGCGTTCACACTCCCGGCTGCACCGACCGGCTTGTTGCAGTTTGATAAGAATCCCATTAAAAAGAAGGATGTCTCAGAGGAGAGAATGTGCATCTGCTATCTGCTAAGTACGGTAAGGGTGAGTCTAGGTTCCAGAAAATGTGATATTCAATAGATATTCATTCATCATGCGACGGCAGTGCAAAGTGCATGGCAAAATAAATATTTTTTGGTGCAAGGTACACCATTTACCGAGACTTTAGTTGCAACTGGAGCAATTACCTGTAAATCTGGTTCGTATGTTTGGAGTGAGCCCGCAGAAAAAAGAAAGAAAGTACTATACCATCCTGAGAGTGACAACCTGAAAGTATTTTCTTGGTCATATCTAAGTATATACTTATATAGATATAGTGTGTATTAATGATGCTATGCTATTCTCATGCTATGCATAATTGATTTTCGTATAGTAAATCTCATTCATTCTGTGTAGAGAAATATGAGAAATTAAAGTAGGACGTTTGGGAGGTGAGAAGGTGAGAACAGGCAAGAAAAAAAAAATCTGATCCGTAATTGCATTGGAAAGGAATATTAAAGCAGGTCCCAGATACTACGGTTTAGGTGTCAAGCACAATAATATAGCTGGCGCTCTCAAGCTCAACACGGTGCCATTTTGATGGACTACCCATGAAAAATGTAGAAGAAAATGCAGAAGGACTGCAAAGGAAAATGAGTCAAGGTGAAACAAACTACGACCTATCATTTATCATCAATGACTGCCATGTGACCTATAATTGGTGTGAATCACACACAGATATTTAAATGTTAATGTTCTTCCAACTACTCAGTGGAACTCTTGAGGTCTTTGGATGACTTCTTAGACTAACAGTTGTCCAATGGTAAAAAAAAATAAAAATAGAAACATACAGATTGATTAGAAAATATATATTAAAATATTTAAATTAAATCAAGACCTTGGAGCTGTGAAGCAGCAACAGTACCTGCTGTGCCAACTTGTTGTCCTAACAAAATTTTCACTATACCTGGTCATTAACCAATTAAATAATTTTCTTTCTGCTAGTCCAACAACCCAAGACTTCACTATCCCAAGCTAGATTAAGTCCCTCTTAGAGGCTTCCTAGTTGAATCCAATCCTGCTGTGATGTTTATCCTGTCTCAGTGGGTCTTCTGCCCCTAGTTTTCAGTCCTGTGGGATGAGCTATTACAGCTCTAGGTAAAGTGGAGCAGGAGTAGCCTTGTAAAGTGCCATAAACATCTTATATTGGAAGTATACTGTAAAGGCTGTCCACCGATATTCTCACAAATTATTAAGGGTTTTCCAACTAAGGGTGTCTTGCAGAAAGCCAAACATTTTTAATGTCACCAAGAGCTTCATGTAGGTTCACCTTTGGTGAACATTGAGGAGAGGTGTTAGACAAAAGATCAGGCCTAATGTACCTAATGAAAGGTACAAAAAAGATTTAGTGTACCCTGTCTGGAGAAGGGTTACAAAGACCCATCTCTGGAGCCAGGCCTTGATGTAGTGTCTGTGGGTGAGCATCTGGTGACCAGTATAATTTGGTCAGGTAAGCCTGAAATGGTGATTCGCAGTGAGTTATGGGCTCACCACATGCAAAATGAAGACTGGGGGGTCATGTGCGATTAGGTGTCAGAAATGTGAACACTGCCTTAGATGGACTAGACCCTTGGAATTGAAATTATGTCCGGCTATGGTATTGTATAGTCCACATAGGTAAGTCAATTCCCTATTAAAAAATGCAAACAAAACTGAGATAGATAAAATAGGGAAATCACCAACCTAAACCTCAATCCAGACTTGAGGCTTGCTCATTAATTTGTAATTATAACTTTTTTTGTTATTTTGTTGTCTAATGAGATATTTATCTTTTTTTTGTTGTTGTTTCTTTTTTATTTAATTAATCACAATTTCGCATTTGCTGTAGGGTTTCTCAGTTTTTTTACACCCAAGAATAGTTTATTTGGTGTAATAGTTTAACATTAGTTCTGAGGTTTTGAGTTGATGACAATAATAATAATAATAATAATAATAATAATAATAATAATAATAATAATAATAATAATAATAAAGAAAAGAAAAGTCACCTTGGCAAAAATTACTTCAGATTTATTGTCAGTGCATCTTCCCACATGGTGTATCTGTGTAACTGATTTTTATTTTATCATGCTGCTTCATTGAAGTCTTATTTTTGTAACTAGGCAACCTTTTTTTCCCACATCCCTTGAGGTTTAATGTCATCCAGCATCTCTATGTAGAAAAGTGACAACTGCTCAAGAAAAAGACTGTGCTCTTTCTTGGTACGAAATGCACTTTAGGATGTCTGCATTGTGCGTTTTTTTTTTTTTTTTTTTGAGGAACAGAAGAACTCTATTGGTAGAAAGATGAAGTGGGTTAAAAGCTTCCTGTAGTTCATTCCTTTTAAAAACTTTTGACAGTTTACTTGCATATTAGTTAAATGATATGTAAACTGTTTTTATAATATTTTTGTTTAAATGCAACAAACTCATTAACAGACAAAAACACACATGAACTAGACAAGGAATGACTGAAAGAAAGTTCTGTGACATTTCTGGCTCTAACAGAAGAACTTGTGTAAGATGGAAACCAAGAAAGAAGATTTTAGCAGACTGCCTCACATCCACAGTCAATGGTGAATGCTTAATGGTTTGGGGTTCCTCTGGAGCAGGTAAGGGTTGGAGACTTATTCCAGGTGAAAGCTGTACTATAATGAACCGAAATGGCTACCATTCCATACTTTAACACTATGCAATTCTGTCTGGACTGCAGGTGATTGGAACAAACTTCACCACAAGCCAATGACCTGAAGCATAATTTAAGCTCTGTAAGAGTTATTCAGAGAGCAAAAGTCGGCTTAAATGTTATCTGAAATGGAATGTCCTGCCCGGTCACCAGACATAAATCATGTTGGACTGCTCTTTGATAAACTGGATGTAAAGGTCAGAAGAAAATATACAACTATTAAAGACTTTGGCGAATTTTACTAGAGGCATGGCAAAGTATTTCAGCTGAATGTTGTTGAGAAATTTATTTTTATTTTATGTCAGCACTATTTTAGCAGCATTAGAAAGTAGCAGGATTTTAACAGCACTCAGGTTACCAGTACTTAGCACTAACCTGACAAAAGTAAAAATTATTATTCAGTTTAGGCATTGACAATAGGGATTTTACATATAAAGAGTGTAGATATAATAGTTTTGAAACTATAAATTAAGAATTAAGGCACTTTATTAAATGATTATAAAATAATTATGTAATAACTATTTTTAGATTTAGATGAAAAGCTTAAGAAGCGAAAGTGGACACGAGGAAAATCAGTCAATGGAGCAGTTAAGATGAGCATGAAATAAATTAAGTTGCGCTGAAAGAGAGAAGGATTTATTCAGATTAATTAAACATATAACCAAAAAAAAACCAAGTGCAATTAGCATACTAAGCATATATAGCATTTATTTTGAGCAAGAAATATTGGGAAGAAGGTTTATCTAAAGACTAAGCACAGCAATAAGCACCATCCAAGTATTAAACACTAAAATATATTCAAGCAAGTACAGTACATTAAGGTTACCATTTCTAGGTTACGTATGTAACCCTAGTTCAACAAGGGACGTGTTGGGAACACTCCTGCGTCTTTCATGCTCTGAACCACGTGTGAAATCTGGCCAATAAGCAAAACGTGACATCGGCGGGCGAAGTCGCGTAAACCAGCAAGCTACAAAATGGCTGTGCGGTTGTAGCGACATTAGCTTCTGCAAAAGAGAGAAGGTAAACGCTGCAGGGATGCAGGGAGTGTGGCACGGAGACGCAGCATCTTGTTCCCTCGGGGAACTAGGGTTACATACATAACCTATAGACGTTTCCCATTCGGGAACTTCGAGCTTCATTGTAACACTTTGGGAACAAGTGTCTATTCACGTCACACTGACCAGACCCTGCCTAATGTGTGACCTAATGAAGGTCAGCGGGGTGGACCAGCCCGCTGCGTCGCAAATGACACTCCGGCGGACCAAGCACTGCTGCGTCGCAAATAACACTCCAGCGGACCAAGCCGTAGAGGCTGCCACAATCCAGGTGGAGTGAGCCCTGACCCTGAGTGGAGCGGGGAGACCAGAGGACTTGTAAGCCAAAAGGATGGCATCCACTGCTCGCACTGGACACAGTCGGTTCTGTTTCTCTTGACCGGGGCAAGAAATGGAGGAGGGCAGAATGCCTGTAGCACGACAGGTCATGCGGGAGCCGTAGGCACCTTAGGTACGTACCCAGGTCTTGTATACAGAAACACTCTGTTCATGCCAGGGGCAAACTCCAGGCGGATGAGGCCACGGACAGAGCCTGCAGATCCCCGATCCTCTTCAGGGAGAAAACTTAAGGGCCCTTTCGGCCAAGGGCTCTAAAGGGGGCTCAGATAGCCCCGCCAACACTACAGCCAGGTCCCAGACAGGCACTCTGGGTCGCGTCCTGGGCCTCAGCCTCCGGGCGCCGCGAAGGAAACGTGTCACCAGAGGGTACCTAACCAGGGTAATATAAGCCGCAACAGCGAACACATAAACCTTCAGGGTCGAAGAGGTTAACCCTGTGTCAAAATGTTCCTGTAAGAACTCCAGAACTGAACCAACCAGGCAGTGAACTGGGACTAAGCCACGGTGCTCACACAATGACGTGAACAGCCGCCACTGTGTGGCGTATGACCTTCTCGTGGCGGGAGCTCTGGGATGGATTAGGGTCTCCACAACCTTGGTAGAGAGACCAGCTGCTACAAACTGTGCACCCAGGGCCAACAGCCACAGTTTCCACAACTCCGGGCGGGGGTGAACCAGGGTTCCGCGCGCCAGCAAGAGTCCAGAACTCCTGAGAGCAACGCGATCAGGGGAAAGGCGTACAGGCGCGGCCTCGGCCACGACTGCACCCTGGCATCCAGCCCTAACGGTGAGAGAGAGAGCCAGAGGGGACAGTGCGAAGTCTCCCAAGTCACAAACAGATCCACCTGGGCTCCGTAAAAACCTTTGCCCGATCTGCTCCACCACCTCAGGGCAGAGTCTGCATTCTCCAGGCCACGGCCAATGTCTCAACAGGGCGTCTGCTCTGTAATTCAACCATCCCGGGATGTAACGGCTCTCATGAAAACCTTTCCTGCAGCTTGTACAAGGGGAGAGACCAGAGACCCCCCTGGTAGTTGATATAAGAGACCACTGTTGTATTGTCCGTGCGGAGCAATACATGGTAACCCCTCAGGTCCGGTAGGAAGCGTTCTAACCCCCAACACGGCAATCACCTCGCGAGTGATTTATGCGCTGCAGGAGACGTGGCCCACTCCACAGACCTTGGGCGGAGTGGCCACTCGTGACCGCCCCACACCCTGTGAGGGAAGCGTCCGTTGTTAGCATTACCCGACGACAAGGAGTCCCTAAGACAGGGCCTCAGGACAGAAACATCGATTCCTCCCACCCATCCAAGGCTTGGAGGGTACGCCGCAATACCTTGATGGTACGATTTGGATATCTTCATGCCGGCCTGCCTGAGGCTCTGATCGAGCTAATATACAGTCATAGCTAAAGCTGCATTTGTGTACTTTGTGAGGGTGCGGGGTGAGAGTGCTAGGCTGAAGGGGAGGACCCAATATTGGTAAGCTTCGCCCCGAAAGCAAACCTCAAGACACTCCTGTAAGCAGGAAGGATGGCTATGTGGAAATAGGCTATAGGCCAAAATGACAAACCAGTCCTCGGACTTGATCTAAGACATGACCTCTTTCATGAGCCTCATTAATGAGCGGTATAAGAAGCGTAGATCTAGGATCGGCCTCAATCCGCCATCCTTCTTCGGAACAACAAAGTACTGGCTGTAGTAGCCTGACTCTTTGACTAATGGAGGAACCACCTCGATGGTCCCTTTCCTCAGGAGGGTGCATACTTCTTGCTCCAGGACCAGAGCCTGCTTGGGTCCCACCAGGATGGGACAAAACCCGTTGAACCAGAGAGAAGAGGACCCGAATTGAATCAAGTAGCCCCTCTTGATCGTATATAGGACCCAACAAGATACGTCTGGCAGGAAATCTATCAGGAGAACCAGCCTCTCGCGGCTGGCCTCTGACCCTCCCAGAGTGGCTGGAGCAATGCCCTGCAGCCATTGAAGTCTCCGGAGAGGAGGCGGGTCTCCTCCATCTGCAGCCATCTCTCGAGATGGAGGGAGACATCCGCCGGAGGGAGGCTGCGCTGCAAAGCACATCCTGTGGCCGAGCTAGCAGCCTGGCCTCCTGGTGGTGCCTCAATGTAGGGCGCTCTGATTGTAAGGGCTGCTTCACCACCGCTCATTTGTTCGAGGAGAGGACCACCCTCAGGTTTCCAACTCCTTCGATTTGGGCTTAGAGTATCTGGGTGGCTAGCTCTGTTTCTGGGCTTTGCAATGCCCGGCCGTGCCAAGCTGGGGCTACGCCTGCTCATTGGCTCATCCAGCTTGCTGGGAACGTGTTGCTTCTACTTCTCTTTGGGCCAAGCTATCTCTGGCTAAACGATGGCCCACGTCACTACCTCTAGGAGCTCCTCAAACAGCACAGGCTATGAGGAGTCCGTGGGCTTGCTAGCATCCAAAAATTCTCCCTCTTTGATAAGGGACCGCCGAAGCAACTGCTTTTCCCAGGGAACAGGAGCTCGGCCCAACAGGAGTGGCTGGAGAGGACTCATCAATATCCATGCCTTCTGCTAGGTCGGCCTGTGAGCCCTGCAACCCTCGGCGCTGCTTTGCTTCGGCGAGAGCGGGAGAGCCATTTAAAGCTCATGGCTGCACAGATTCACACACAAAGTGCTTACCTGAACAATCAGAAGCTAATGTCGCTACCATCGCTCAGCTTCCTGGTTTTGATGCCAATGACGTCACGACTTGGCTGGATTTCACACGTGATTCGGAATAAAAAGTGAAAAGTGTGTAAATTAATAACATTTTTAAAAGTGTGGAAATTTTCACTTTAGACACACTCTCCTGCAACTACTAGGGTGTGCTATTGCTGTTGGGAGGTGCCTTCTGAGAGCGCTGTGGTACATGCGGACTGACTGCAATTAAAACAAGCTTTCTCCTTTCCATCCATGTATGAAAGTTTTTACATTTTGTTAAAGTTAAATTGTTTATATTAAGCATTTGTGAAGATAATGTATAGTGAGATTGGTTAATAAACTAATTTGCTTACTATTTTACTATTTGGAATTTAAATTAAAGAACATTTGACAAATACTGTGTTATATATTTAATTTAAATCTAAAATTCTGATGCTTCATTGAACTGATCTTTGTTTCAGAATTTTATCAGACAGATCTAATTAACACAGTAAAAGCTGCAATAATTATTTTTTTCTTAACCATTTGCACTTTTAATTTGCTAAGGTACAAAATCTTGGTAAGGCTTTTGTGAGAGTACAGTGGTTAATCAGGTTGGGCATTCAAATATAACGGTCCAGTGAATTCTATGCTTGCAGTGGCCTAAACAAGCAAACTAATTTGAGTAGCAAATGGACATTTAATACAATAGAGATTTAGTGAAAATGTAATACAATTAAAACAATTTGATTGAACATTTTTTTTACAGCACAGGGCCTCTGAACAGATGAGACACATCAGTTTAAAGTTTGACACATGGAGAATAAAACACATAGGCTTTTTTGATCTTTCATTTTGAAACATTTTCTTCATCGATTTACCTTGCCAAGTTGTCAGTTCGCAGATTAGACCAGAGCGGGGACGTAAAATGAAAAAATCTATGAACGTCTGTAAAAATCACACTTTTCTGAGCTAATGCATCCAGGCTTGTAGTTAGTCTTTGGTCTGATGAGCTGCCTAAATAATTTACATAAATGCATTTGATTGCATATGCTGCAAATTTGCAACCGAGACCTCTCAAAACAGAGCATCTGCTACTGAATCCTTATTGGTTCAAGTTGAGAAAACTCACTGAACTACTTGTTTCCCCATATGTTTACAAGCTCTGCCAGCACATTTCTTCAATTATTAAGATTGGTCTGCTAAAATTCTTTGTTGGGGCTGCATCCTGTTAATGCTCCTAGCCTAGGCTATGGCATTCAATATGCTCTGGTTTTATATTAAGTTAGTCAAATAATAAGTAACCAGTAAATATACTTTAGGCTATAGTCTTTAAATAACTGATATCATTCAACATTAATATCAAAAATACATTTTTTAAGATACATACATTAATACCAGATATCTTGAAATGGAGAAAACAACAGTAATATCAAGCCAACTCCAATCTGCTTATAAAATTTGTACAGTAATTAAATTATTAATTACAAACATAAATTACTTTTTAAAGTGCCAGAGAACACAAAAGACATTTGATGGACTCTTACATGACTCTTTTCAATATTAAGTTAGCAGCTGATGTCAGATAAGGTCATTGCAGATATTTTGATTGATCACTTTTAGGACAGTGGTGGCCCAGTGGTTAAGGTTGTTGGTTAGTCTTCAGAAGGTCATTATTTCAATTCCAGCACCAGCGTGTTACCTCATTTGGGTTTCTGTGCAAGGCCTTTTACCCAGTTTGTTCCTGTGGTGCTTTATCATGCTCTGACTTGCTGACAAGCTGGTATAAGTAAAGAGTTGTTATTTATATCTGCAAAAAAAGCTTTATTATTGTTCTTCCTTTGTAATAGCATGGTGAATTTATTTGTGTGTATTATGCACGAATCTAAACCAAGGCAATTTTAGCTAATTGGGCAAAAGATAACAGCTCATAAATTATATAAAAGTATTAGTAATTAATAAAAACTAATGTGCGCACCATGATGATTTCAGTTAATTACAGGTTTAAATCACATATTGCTTTTATTGTTTGTGCATTAGACAGCTAACTATCTGGAGTAGTCAAAGCCATTGGTTAATTAAAAACTAACAGATTGGAAATTGGAGAATTGAGCAGTAATAATTAATAATAGATTTAGCAAATTTTCTATCACAGTCTTAAATATGAAGAATTAATGGGATATATTCTTGTGACAAAGTCGACTTCTTCAACAGGCTTTTTGTGGTGCATAATGCTAGACAAATCAGCCTAGATTTAGAAGTTATTAAAACGTAGATTCCATGGATTAATGCAGTATGTAAACATATACAATGAGGAAAATAAGTATTTGAACACCCTGCTATTTTGCAAGTTCTCCCACTTAGAAATCATGGAGGGGTCTGAAATTGTCATCGTAGGTGCATGTCCACTGTGAGAGACATAATCAAAAAAAAAAAATCTAGAAATCACAATGTATGATTTTTTAACTATTTATTTGTATGATACAGCTGCAAATAAGTATTTGAACACCTGAGAAAGTCAATGTTAATATTTGGTACAGTAGCCTTTGTGTGCAATTACAGAGGTCAAACGTTTCCTGTAGTTTTTCACCAGGTTTGCACACACTGCAGGAGGGATTTTCGCCCACTCCTCCACACAGATCTTCTCTAGATCAGACATGCACCTACGATGACAATTTCAGACCCCTCCATGATTTCTAAGTGGGAGAACTTGCAAAATAGCAGGGTGTTCAAATAATTATTTTCCTCACTGTATATCTAGAGACAACTATTGAAGAAATATTATAGTTTTTTTATTCCGGTAGTTGTTGAAATATTGAAAGTAAAGTAAGAAAAAGAAACATGTACAGTAACTTTAAAGTGTACTTTTACTTCATTACTATCTCCCACAGGTGCTGATTTCTTTAATTACCCATAGATAATGAATGTTCAGACAGACACTGTCACTGAGTGTCTGCACCTTTTGAAGTCTAAGGATCGGTCCTTCTGTTTCTAATTGGTCTTTCTGTTCTGCCTTCACCTGCTCATTAGCTCCTGTCACTTGTTTGTGGACTCATTAGGATGCTCAGATATGTTGTCCAGTTTGTCTCTGCTCTTTGCAAGAGCTTCGTTCTTTGCTGAGCCCATTTACACATGGGCTTATTTACTCTAGTTTCTTGCTTTGAGGTATTCTGGTTGTGACCTTTTTGCTTGTCACTGGGTTACTGGTTATGTATCTGTCTGTTCTGACCTTGCCTACTCGTGTTTTTGATCTGGCCTGACTTTGAAGTCTGGAAAACCCATAATAAAAACCGTAAATAATTTTCCTCCTCCTCCCAAGCATTAAAAGGCTTTAGGCACTAACAAACCAAGAAACTGTTTTCTTTATTATTCTTTACAAGCACATTTGTATGTTTTATTATTTACAAGACGGGATAATGAGCTTTTGTAATGAACTTGTAATAAACTATCAAAAAAAAGACTTTATAATTATAATTATAGATGGAGAACAATGCATAGAGTCAAAACCAGAAAAAGCAAAGTGTTCCAACACAAGTGTTAAAGGAAAATGTATGAACATAAATAATTCTCATAGAAACATCCTTTTTATAAAAAGAAAAAAGTTAATACAGCAATAAAAAAACGAATTAATAAATATAGAATGATGAACAAATGTAGAATATAAATGTAAAACAAATAATGAATGAAAAAATAAATTAATAATTATTTTTAGTATACAGAAATTGTTGCCTTTTGACTATGTTGAACACATGTAGAGATCCAACATGGAATCTAACATAAAATCTCATTCCACCACAAGCAAACAGGGCAGCTACAATGCTCCTTTGTATGGATTTTACAAATTGGCTTGTAACAAATAAAAAATGCAACACCAAACTCAAAAACAAAGAATCAATTCCAAACAGTGGTAGTGTACTCTAGGTGCTCATTGCATGTCACATTCTTATTGCGGTTTGGCTTTAGCATTTGCCAGTCTGAGAGATGGTGGAAAACAGAAATGCTTTTTACTTGTCACATATACAGTGAGGAAAATAAGTATTTGAACACCCTGCTATTTTGCAAGTTCTCCCACTTAGAAATCATGGAGGGGTCTGAAATTGTCATTGTAGATGCATGTCCACTGTGAGAGACATAATAAAAAAAAAAAATCCAGAAATCACAATGTATGATTTTTTAACTATTTATTTGTATGATACAGCTGCAAATAAGTATTTGAACACCTGAGAAAGTCAATGTTAATATTTGGTACAGTAACCTTTGTGAGCCACTCCTTGGTTATCCTGGCTGTGGGCTTCGGGTCATTGTCATGTTGGAAGACCCAGCCTTGACCCATCTTCAATGCTCTAACTGAGGGAAGGAGGTTGTTCCCCAAAATCTCGCAATACATGGCCCCGGCCATCCTCTCCTTAATACAGTGCAGTCGCCCTGTCCCATATGCAGAAAAACACCCCCAAAGCATGATGCTACCACCCCCATGCTTCACAGTAGGGATGGTGTTCTTGGGATGGTACTCATCATTCTTCTTCCTCCAAACACGTTTTGTGTAATTATGACCCAAAAGTTCTATTTTGGTCTCATCTGACCACATGACTTTCTCCCATGACTCCTCTGGATCATCCAAATGGTCATTGGCAAACTTAAGACGTGCCTGGACATGTGCTGGTTTAAGCAGGGGAACCTTCCGTGCCATGCATGATTTCAAACCATGACGTCTTAGTGTATTACCAACAGTAACCTTGGAAACGTTGGTCCCAGCTCTTTTCAGGTCATTGACCAGCTCCTCCCGTATAGTTCTGGGCTGATTTCTCACCTTCCTTAGGATCATTGAGACCCCACAAGGTGAGATCTTGCATGGAGCCCCAGTCCGAGGGAGAATGACAGTCATGTTTAGCTTCTTCCATTTTCTAATGATTGCTCCAACAGTGGACCTTTTTTCACCAAGCTGCTTGGCAATTTCCCCATAGCCCTTTCCAGCCTTGTGGAGGTGTACAATTTTTGTCTCTAGTGTCTTTGGACAGCTCTTTGGTCTTGGCCATGTTAGTAGTTGGATTCTTACTGATTGTATGGGGTGGACACCTGCTTTATGCAGCTAACGACCTCAAACAGGTGCATCTAATTTAGGATAATAAATGTAGTGGAGGTGGACATTTTAAAGGCAGACTAACAGGTCTTTGAGGGGATTTCTGGATTTTTTTTTTTTTTTTTAGATTATGTCTCGCACAGTGGACATGCACCTACGATGACAATTTCAGACCCCTCCATGATTTCTAAGTGGGAGAACTGGCAAAATAGCAGTGTGTTCAAATACTTATTTTCCTCACTGTACATTACAGCACAGGAAAAATCTTTCCCAGCAATGTTATGAGACAGAGCACAAGGTCAGCCATGTTACACCACCCCTGTAGGGCAAAGGGGTTAAGGGCCTTGCTCAAGAGTGGTAGCTTGGCGCTCCCAGGGCTTGAACCCCGACCTTCCAATCAGTAAGCCAGAGCCTTAACCACTGAGCTACCACTCTCCTGTTTATTATAAAAATAAATATGAGCCTAAACAAATATACTGTGCTATGCTACATGCTAATATTTATCAAGGGTGTTGATATGATCGTTTTTTAAGTTACATGAGGCATACGTTTTTGAGATAATGTTTGTAAGGTTTTTGTTTTTCTTGCTTTTTTGGGAGTTTTTGTTTATGTATTAGCAAATACTACTACTAATAATAATTGTCCTGAATTCATGAAAATGTGCCTGATTCCTGTAAAGCGTGCTTTTGGATCAATGATGGATTGAGGCGGTTTCTTATCTAGCAGTCCATGAACTCTTTTGGAGATTGATGGCATCATGAATTCTACTTTCTCATAAGGTTGCTCCTGCCAGGAGGTTCAGTCTTGGCCCCTGTCAAATTTTTTATAAAGTTAATAAATTTAAACATGCATTTAGGTTGATCACTACGGAAATGTTGTTGTTTGGCAATGACCATCTCAATTTCTTGATTTGAACTCTACTCATGACTGGAATTATAACTTGAATTGGGATCATGCGCAAAAAACTATTGAAGATCTTGTAATGATTTTGTTCTATGTGGATGAGTGGTCCATGACATTTAAGTATTATGGGTTATATGACTTCAACAAACACCAAAAACCTGTTCCAGCATGACAATGCCCCTATGCACAAACTGAGTTTAGTGAAGATATGCTTTACAAAGGTTAGAGTGAAAACTCTTGAGTGGCCTGCTTTAGAGCTCTGACCTCAGCACTATTTAACACCTTTGGGATGAATTGGACTGCACCCCATGCGTCCACACACTACATTAGTACCTGACTTTAATAACTATGTTTGTGTGTGCATATTATTATTATTATTATTATTATTATTATTATTATTATTATTATTATTATTATTATGCTTATGATTATGATTATTATTTTATAAAAGTAAATAGTAATATTAGTAATATTAAATAGTTTTACTGAATTAATAATCACTAAATATTACCAGTCTTCTGTTCCAGGTGTTTATTGCAACACTTGTAATTTGTATCATAATGCAACCATTTGTTTACCAGAATAAGTTTACATGAACACACACCATTCTAACTGATTTCGAATGGAAGGGTGTACAATACAGCACCTCTATCCACAATGGCAGCCATAATGAGCCTTATCATCCCACCCATAGCACTCTAAGGTTTCTTACCAACATTTCTGCCACTACATTGTGCTTCCTCACCAATTTATTTTTTTTTCCCTTTTCTTCTTGCTTCCTCAAAGTGAGAAATCCTGAGACAGGTGCTGAGTTCGAGCAGCTTTCTGTCTTAATTACACGGCTGTCCGTTTTTTTTTTTCCGAGCAGATGGGCTCTTCTCAGAAATTAATGATGTAGCTTTCATCACTGCAATGCATATTCCCCTGTCATTCTTACAGTAGTCTTAACGTCTAAAAAAACACTTCAGCCTAATTGCCACACCAAAGTATCCTTACCAAGATTGGTGGCTGACTGACAAGAACAATTTAAAATGTTGTTCGTCATTTTAATGAAAGGTACAAACTAGTGTGCCATCAGGAATTAAGTTGTAAGCCTATTTCACTGATGTTTTACATCTCAAATTTCATTAAATTAAGTTAGAAGGGTATGCAGATGAACACTAACATTTTTTTATACTTTGCATGTATTTATGATTAAATAATAAAATATTACCATAAATACACTAATTGGTAATTCTACACATATCAACCAAATTGTAAATTTTGTGTCGTTGTTAAAAGTAGGTAATTATGGTCCTGAAATCTAATGCAATATATTTTTGCTATACAAAAGTCCCTTGGAATAATTTTTTGGTAAGTAATGACTATACTATATATAGTGGAACCATTTCTTATTTCACTGATACTTAATTTTAATCCTCTAGACAAGTCTGTCATAATAATGTCATTAACATGCCATAAAAGGTGTCATATGCTGTCATCAGTTGTTATCTATATAAATATACACAAAGTACACAAAGTGAGTACAAAGCAACCATTAGTATGTGTTCTCAAGGGACAAAACTATATAAATGAATCTTGGATACATTTTATAGCAGTCAATGTGCAGTTCCTATAGCAGTATAGATTTACTGTCTTAAATTAACCATACAAATTTGGTGCTTTCTGTACAATTATCTTATACTGGCCACTGGATGTTCAACATGGCACCTCATGGCAAAGAACTCTCAGAGAATTTGGGAATTTGAATTGTTGCTCTCCACAAAGATGCCCTGGTACAGTGGCCAGGTTCATACAAAGGTTTTCCACAACGGGTTCCACTCGGAACAGACCTCGCAAGGGTCGATGAAAGAAGTCGAGTCCTCGTGCTGTGCGTCAGGTGCAGAATCTGGCTTCAGAAAACAGATGCATGATTGCTTCCTGCAATGCTTTAGAGGTTGCAGAAATGGAAGGTCCGCTTGTGCTCAGACCATATGCCACTACAAGTCATGATTGCCTTTAAAAGGCCATCGTCTCAGAAGGAAGCCTCTTCTGGTGCTGGCTCACAAGAAAGCCCACAAACGGTTTGCTGAAGAAAACCTGCCCAAGAGCATGAATTACTGGAACCATGTCCTGTGGTCTGATAAAACTATGCTTGTTTGGCTCAGATGGTGTCCAGCATGTGTGGCGATTCCCTGATGAGGAGTACCAAGAAAATGGTGTGTTGCCTACAGTCAATCATGGTTTGGGGCTGCATGGAGCTGCGGTTCACTTATCAACATAATAATGAACAAAAACACACCGCCAAGATGACAATTGCTTGCTGAGGAAGCTAAAGATTAAGGCAATGGAGTGGCAAAGTATGTCTCCAGACCTGAACCCTATTGAGCACCTGTGGGGCATCCTCAAGCAAAAGGCAGTGTGGGATAATAATGGTGCTCACACAAAATATTGACACTTTGGACAGCTGCATATTGACTACTCTAAAATATATCTAATTATTTAAAAAATATGTTTCTTATTATTAACATTTATAATCAACATTTGAACAGTTTACTTTTTAAAATCAATTTTAAATAAAATAGCGGCTTGGTTAAATATTATATATAATAATTCTAAAACTCTAATATTTAATAAAAAACAAGTATTAAATAAATCAAATTAATGCAATGCACTTTTTAATTATATTAATTAAATTAAGTAATCACTAAATTGGCACAAATAAAAGTATAACATTTAATAAATGGAAAAATGTAATTAAATAGTTTACATTTGTTAGACCCTATTCGGGTAATAAAGATAAATTTCATATTTCTTTTTTTAAAGATATGTACTACTTCACTGTTCTTCTTATTTCAACAGACTTTAACAAATTTCTGCCTAACTTCCATCCTTCATTTTATGTCTTGAAGCTAGACATGAAACACTATAGAATCCATAGCACTAGTATATATATATATATATATATATATATATATATATATATATATATATATATATATATATAAGACCTTCTGAGTTTGAAAAACACATCCTTGTTTCTGTAGCAGTTACTTCCCCTTGTGCTGACTTTATCAGATGAACCCTGACCTGTGAAGCAGAGTTTTGTGAATTGTAAAAAAAAAAACGTTTGGCCAGACTATGGTATTTGGTTACCGAAAGCACAGGATCGAAAGTGATGTTTGTCATTTCTGCTGTAATGATGGAACCATCTCATCCATCAACATACATGATGAAATTAAAGTTTTTTTCTGCCTGCAAGGATTTTTTTGCTAGTAATCTTGCCACCTTTCTGCTTATTTGCAAATTGCAGTTTCACAAATAAATGAAAGATTATCTAAAGCTGGAGGTTAGTTATTCTTGCTGACTGTACTGAACTACAGGACTACAAATTTTCTAATTATAAATTCAAGGACCTAAGAACTAGAAAGCAACTTGTAATTGTAGTTATACTGAGGGGACACAGGGCAAAATGGTTCCATATGGGTAGGTTAATAAGATAAAATGTTGCTAATACCAGCAAGATAGCATAAGTGATCAAAGAGCATGATTAAGATAGAGATAGGGTGGTAAAAAGGCAGGAAGTAGAAAACGTGGTGCTGAATCCATGAAAGTAAACAGGCCTCTTGCGCCTCTTAGACATGCAGGAGTATGAATTATTCTCAATGTTCTGACAGGTTTCCTCATTTCCTCCCTTATCTCCATCCATATTCATCTGTCCTCTCCGTGTTCTCACCACTCCTCCCATTTATCTGCTCGCTGATTCATTATTTACCCCATAAAAGTGGTTGAACACGGCCACAGCGCCAGATGAAGAATGATGTGCGCAGCTGAAGGATGGCTCCGCTCGTCCATGGCGCTTGTGCTGCCAGATTGAGGCGTTTCTCTCCCTGACCCATCTATTCTGCACGCTTATTGTCTGAAATGTACTTGTCACTAGAAGCAGCTATCAAAGGGAGGCAAATAAAAAGAGAAAAGCAACATTGTGTTGTGGGGTGCTGCCATAAAGCTTCTGGTATTTTCCTATTCCTTTCATTGCAGTAGCAACTGCCAAGTCAAATTCCACAGTAGTGAATTTTCTTTGGCTAATTAAACTCATTCTGATTCTGATTTACATCTTTTCAGGCACAGGCCTGCTGCAGAAAGACAACACTGTAACAAAACTCCAGGAGGAGCTGCATCCAAACCTGCATGTTCTTGGAGTACTTTTTCTAAACAAACACTGGAGCCAGGCCTTCAGGTTTATCCTGCTTTTTTATTTGTAAGTAATAATGATGCTTTTTATTTTTATCTACATCATGATCGGAGTGTGTAAAGCATCCGTATACTGTATCTTCCTCCAAAATAGGGATTGTATTAATGTTTATAAATCTGACAAAAAAAAAAAATGTAAGTAATAATTAGGTACACTACAATTTTCCAGAAACAGGATCTTGATCAGTTTTCTAATGAAGTGCTTCTGTCATTGTAGGAAAAAAAGTATATTCAGAATAGCTTATGTAATAGCAGATCAAACTTTATATATTTTATGCAATCCATTTTTGCGATAGGTGACAATAATACTGAAGTGTGCTCTACTTTATTTTTTTTAGATGACCTTATGGAAAGGAAATTTCACTCGGTGGTAGTTCTGATGTAATATCACCATTTAAATGTTGTATCTTCATTATCTTTTTCCCCTATAGTTTGTCGTTTACTGTCGTGTAGATCATGCATTGATTGAATGTCAGCTAATTTCCCACCTCCTTGCATTATTCAGTGAATAATGAAGTGCAAAGCTGCCATCTATGGATTTTTTATGGATGTGACAAGATGTATAGTTTTAAATGTCAGTATATGTGTAATCGCCAGCTCCTTTCAGAACCCAATAGATCGCAATTTAAGATTATTCCATGTTAACACAAACCCCCCAAATACTTAACCAACTTGTTTACTCTGAAGTTCTTATATGGAGACCTGGCTCACATACTTATATCAGTTATCTGGTCACACTATTCAGTAAAGGCCCTGGTACTGAAACAAATCTCAAGTATAAACATTCGAGCCTCCATGAATAGACAGGTCTTGTGAGGTGTTGTTGATATGCAGTGGGTAATACCTAACAAAATGGTCCACAAAGGAACAATTGGTAAACTGGATACAGGGTCACTGTATCCCAGGCTTATTAATGTACATGGAGAGAGAAGGAATCACTCATCTGGTTTGATCTCCCTTAAAGGTTACTGTAGCACAGATTGCAGGCTATGATAAAAAGGAGTAAGAACCCTTAGTTCATGTCAGCTTGCTGTGTATGAGGCTGTGTAGCAGCAGAGCAGTCAGAGTGACAATGCTGACCCTGGTACACCAGCAAAAGCTTTTGCAATGGTCACGTGAATGGCAGAACTGGACTATGGAGCATTGAAAGAAGTGGTCTGAAGAATCATGTTTTGTTGTACATTTTGAGGAAGGCCAGGCATGGGTACAGTATGTGTGTTACTTACCTGGGCATGAAATGGTACCAAGGTGTACTATGTGAAGAAGAGAA
This sequence comes from Silurus aristotelis, assembly GCF_946808225.1. Classification (NCBI taxonomy): domain Eukaryota; kingdom Metazoa; phylum Chordata; class Actinopteri; order Siluriformes; family Siluridae; genus Silurus; species Silurus aristotelis. The sequence continues at coordinate 9,448,117 of NC_139586.1, forward strand.
GCTGGGGGAGGCAGTTTAATATCTTTGGTCCCAGCATTCACATGGATGTTATTTTGAAATGCACCATGTACCTAAACATTGCTAGTACACTTCTTCATTCAAAATGTATTTCCTAAGGACAGTGGGCTCCTTCTGCAAAATAATGTGATTTACAATCACAGCAAAAAACATTCAGGAATTTAAACCAGCTTTCCAAAGTGTACAGTTTATTTGTTCCAACCAAAAATGGATGCAGTTCAATATTTTTGTTTAATTTCCTGCATAAGCTGGTAGCAGCCTGGGCATTTTCGGTATGTTCTGTGCCAAACACATCCCAATGCAATATAATTTTTAATACCAGAGCATAGTCTAATTGTGCATGTTCATACCTTTTTATGAAGTCAAGTCCAGACTAGTTTAGTTAATTCCCTCCCTCAAAAGCTTACATGAAACTGCCACTGACTTCATGCAATGCATTAGTTCTGATTGGGTCCCATGCAACTTAATTGTAAACAGTTCCCCTTCAGGAACTCGAGCCGCGTCGTAACGCTTTGGGCGTTCCCAAAGCGTTACGACGAGGCATCTCATTCCCTCAAGGAACTAGGGTTACATTCGTAACCTAAAGAAGTTCCCCTTCGGGAACTCGAGCTGCGTCGTAACGCTTTGGGAACGCCAAAGCGTTACGACGCAGCTCGAGTTCTTGAAGGAGAACTAGGGTTACATTCGTAACCTAAAGACATTTTAGGCAGTCCAAAATAAGTCTGTATACCTACAGTTTATGATTTTAGATTTTTACATTTTTACATTTTATTATTTCTTTCTCTCCCAAACAAACCCGGGCCCACTAATACAAATAGACATCTTTACTACTTTAAGCATTATAAACTCTGTGGGAAAATAAGCAATACCTTGAAAAAAATGCTTTTTTTCCCCTAAATATTTATGAGTTTATCTGGAAAAGTACATTGGGTTTGACCCTGACTTTCTGTTTGCTAAACACCTGGTTATTAATAATACCTAAATAGCTCCTGTGCTTTATTTCATTGAATGCATTACTGTGTAATAAAAGATTTTTTTGAGCTTCCAAAAACCAGAGCCAAGGTCAACAATCATATGTATAATAATTTATTTTATCAGAAATAAATGTCAATATGTTCAAAGATACTGGCACTTTGGATCAATTTCAAAACAGTTTTGTGCAGTACATTGATTGATGCTACAATTTCGGGAGAAGCATCATGAGAAAATTGTTGGACATAATAGTTCTCCCTAAAAGTAGATCTCCGAATTGACTTTACAGCTTTGTAAATGACTCTTGCCTGGTTGCTTCTTTCACGATTCTATATATAACTACTTGAAATTCAGCATACACGAAGCACCTTTTAAAAGTTCTTTAAACTATGAAGTGATCTCAACCCTACGATTGTAAGTTATAAAATCTTTTTTATGGTTTCTTAAAATAGAAAGTCGATCACAGGCCATATTGGCTTTCTATAGTAAAAGCCTTACTGTCCACTGTTGCATAACACAACAGTAATTAAAGTGCTTTTATAGTTTATAGGGAATTGCTGCCAGGCATATGCTGTGCCTTGATTTCTCTTTTACACATCCCAATTTTCATGCTATTTTTCATTTATCCCTGCAACAAATGGCAGCTTTTGAATAGAATCGCAGCTTTTAGGCTGGAAAGTAAAAAATTGTGTGGAGATTTCAGTCAGTAAACCGACTTTATGTGTTGTTCAAAATTTACACATTTCGAGATTTCTTGTTACTTGAAAAAAAATTACGGATATATTTTTTCTCTAAATGGTGGACAGCTACAGGACTTCTTTAAATTTTAAACACCTAAGTAAGGGGCTTTTAGGCTACAGTAAATGACAGTGTGAATGCAAAATAGTTTTTCTGTTCACAAATATAGACTTAAGTGCTTTACAATAAAACCAAGGTCCAACCATTTTGCCTAAAGTTATAATATCCTACAGTCTTTAAAGAATAATTTTTTAAAGAACTTGAACCTGATTATTCATTCCAGTTAGTGTGCAGGGGAAAAACTATTCTGTGAAGATATTCACAATGTGTATGCATTTACATATACATATAGTCTTAAGCACTTTATGACTTCTGGCATATTTTCCTGAAAATAAAGGGAGACAAAAAGGAGAAAAACTAAAATGTCAACATAGTCCAACACTTCTGTATAAGGAGAAAGGCTTCAGCCTAGGGATGTTCACCTTTTATCTTAATCAACAAAAAGGTTAATGAAAGCACAAAGATAGAACTGCACTTCTTTCTGCATTGAGGCAAGGGAAGATCAAGGCTTCGTGAGATCTTAGTGCTAAGTAGGTTTTTAATCCATGTCGTGCCCTAAAGAGTGGCATGAAGTGGAGCTTTATTTACACATCAAATGTCACCAGTGCCCTAGCCGACCGCTTTTCTTCTATATACCACGGTCAGTCCTGCCATTTTTTTGTGGTGACCACTTTCATAGATTCATTAACATTTTGAAATTTTACCATTTTCTTTTTGTTGAATTGATAGATTGTCATATTTTTTTCAGTTAAGTGTGTGTCTGTGCAGAGCATAGTACAGTTCAGGTGAATTATTTATGAAAAAGAAAGTAATCATGTGTCAGAAGCAAGGCTGCAGCTTTATGTAGACTTAAATGTGCTCCATGGACACCATGGGTGTGTAAATAGCACTTAAATATACAGAAACTGGTGAAAACAGTCACTGATTCAAACAAGTGTAAAATAGCATGCAGAATACAAGTATAGGATCTACTTTATTAGGAGCACATACACACATGATTGTTCATGTAGTTATTTAATCAGCATAAGTGCAATGCATATAATCATACAAATACAGTTTGAGAAGGTAATATTCACATCATGTCATCATTTCAAAACATATCATTTTCAAAAATGTCAGTGCTTGACTGATGGGAGTGAAATTCAATGTGGTCTCCCTTAATTTTTAGTCTTGTGCATTCTGAAATGTTTTTCTGCTCACCTCGGTTGTAAAGAGTGATTACCTTTATTTTTGTCTTGCAAGCTTGAACCAGACTTTCTATTCTCCTTTGACCTCTTTCATCGACATTCTCTGTAGAAAGTATTGTACAGGAAAGTCCTGGATCAGCATTTTTATGAATACTCTTGAAAACTTGTGACACCAGCTATTCCATAGTCAAAGTCACTAAGGTAAAAATTTTTCTACCATTATGAGATTTGATTAAAACATCAATTATAAAGCTCTTGACATGTACACTCACCGGCCACTTTATTAGATACACTTACTAGTACCGGGTTGGACCCCCTTTTGCCTTCATAACTGCCTTAATCCTTCGTGGCATAGATTCAACAAGGTACTGGAAACATTCCTCAGAAATTCTGACCCTACCATCCAATGTTGCAGCAGAAATCGTCTCATCAGACCAGGCAACGTTTTTCCAATCTTCTATTGTCCAATTTTGGTGATCCTGTGCGAATTGTAGCCTTAGTTTCCTGTTCTTAGCTGTCAGGAGTGGCACCCAAGTGGTCTTCTGCTCCTGTACTCATCCGCCTCAAGGTTTGACGTATTGTGCATTCAGAGATGCTCTTCTGCATACCTTGGTTGTAACGAGTGGTTATTTGAGTTACAGTTGCCTTTCTATCAGCTCGAACCAGTCTGGCCATTCTCCATTGACCTCTGGCATTAACAAGGCATTTTCGCCCACAGAACTGCCGCTCACTGGATATTTTCTCTTTTTCTGACCATTCTCTGTAAACCCTAGAGATGGTTGTGCGTGAAAATCCCAGTAGATCAGCAGTTTCTGAAATACTCAGACCAGCCCGTCTGGCACCAACAACCATGCCACGTTCAAAGACACTTAAATCACCTTTCTTCCACATTCTGACGCTGGGTTTGAACTGCAGCAGATCGTCTTGACCATGTCTACAAGCCTAAATGCATTGAGTTGCTGCCATGTGATTGGCTTATTCGAAATTTGCGTTAACGAGCGTGAGTGGCCGGTGAGTGTAAATGCAAGATTTTATGAGGTGTTCACAATTCTTTCTTTATATTGTTAGCAGACTACACAAACACAGCATATTAACTTGACCATACCTTGCATGGAAGACATAGAGGATTTAAATCGATTCAACCTAATTCAGTTGGATTTAAGCTTGTAAAAATAAATCATCTAGATTTTAGTTTTTTTCTAGCATTGGTAGTAACTACATACTGGGTACTTTCACAGATAACCTCCATGCCATTGACATTGCAACTGAAGCAGACTTTGTAATGCAGCCGTTCTACTGTTCTGGGGTTTCAGATTTGATCTTGAATTCTCTAACTGTGTTTCTGTTCCCTTTGTGGGATTCCTCCTAGTTCAGTTTCCTTTCATCTTCGAAGCAAATGCCTGTATTTAAATTGGATTTGGAGTTGTACCTAGATTTCACTTCCTTGCCACTGTCACCACTGGCATGCTCATTAGGGATACATTTATTATTTATTTATGAATGTTACATTTATGTAGTAATCTATAAATGTATGAAAAGATGATGGACCAATTATTCATAGTTTAAAGTGCTATACAAATAAAACTTGAATTAAATGCAATAGATATGAATTAGTGTGGGAATGTGTGTACCTGGTGAACTGCGATGGAACTGTATTTTAACCAATGTGTATTCCAATCTCATATTCAATAGGCTCCTGATCTACCAAATCCCATGACCAGAATTAAGTCGGTACTGAAAATGAATGATTCAATGACTTTTAAAGATGATTATGTAAAGATTTATTCTTGCAACTTTCTCATAAAAGTGCACTAGGATGCAGTGTACCAAAGTTTCATTATACATACTTTATAAGCACAGCTTCTTTTAAAATCATAACCAAACCAGCATACAGTGTATGCCAAGTCTTAGTCTAATCTCCGATGTCACTGATTAACATGTTTTTAAATACTGTACTATGACATTATTTGAGCTTGTATGTATATAGGAAATAAAATACCTTTTTTTGCAGTGTATCTATTGGAATCAGTTACGTTTTGGCTGGGAGTAAAGCCTATGCTGCCCTTTTTTGTACCAGGTTAGATCACAAACAGTGCTGTATGACTACATTTCTTATTTCTTTATTGGTTTAAAATGAAGGTCTGTTTAAATACTATTCGTATTGGATTTTAAACTCCATTTAATGACTTGCCATATAATGTAATTACTCAGAAATTTTACAGGATCAAAGACTGGGTACTTCCTGTGGGCTCACCACCTACAGGAGGGACCGTGAGGGACGGTGCTGTGAGGATTGGGCAGCAGTCGAAGGCGGGGGTCTGCTTAGACTGCTGCCCCCGCGACCCGAATTACGGATAAGCGGGAGAGAATGAAAGTAATGAATGAAAGAAAGACTGGGTAATAGGTACAGTGTATTTTATTTGTAACTGTATACTATTATCTTGACATATTAGTTTTCAACTGGTTACATGGAATATAGCTAGCTTGCTACCCTGCTAAAGAAAACCAGCATGGAAGAACTGGTTTTAGTTCATCACCATCAGCTGATCAAGCTGGTCTGGTTCATGCTTTTAGAGAGGTTGTAAACACTTACATCCAAGTTCTATTTGGATGGTTTGCCAAGCCTGGTTGATCAGGTTAGTTCTAGCTGATGAGGTTTCTTGTAACAGGTTAGTCTGATTCAACATTGTGATGTTGGGTCTAAGTGGTCATTCTGGTTGTACAGTAGATTGTGAGGTTGAGTCTAACTGGTCAGGATCTAGATTGTGAAGTTGATTCTGCTTAGCCTGGTGCCGTTTTACTGGTTTGGTTTGTGGTATCAGTAGTGTTTAAGAAACTACAGGCCTCTAATTGGCTGGGATTATGTGTGTGGTTCTAGCAGCTCAAACTAGAACAATATACAACCCATTTCATAGATGAAAGTCAAACTAGAAAATTATCTCAACCAGTTTAACATCAGTTAGGCATGGCTAGAGGACTAGCTAAACCAGCTAAGGCCATTGTTTTGTCATTTTGACTTGATCATCGGACCTAGCAAGGAGAATTGGACAATAATGCTAGCAAAACTGTCACTTATGTTTGTAACTGTGTGCTGTAAAGCTATGCTATATGTTTTGGCTTTGGCATAGTAAAATAAGATCATAAAGCCCATTACGTCCATAGAAATCCTCCAGAAACCCTATAGGCTGCAGCTACTACTACTACTACTGCACGGCATAAAAGGTCTATAGGCAGACATGTTAAGAACAATATAGGAATGTTGTTTTTCACGAATGCAGCCCTGTTTTGCATTTTAATTATTTTCCATCGTTTTTAGAAATGAAACACACATGAGCAGAACTTCTGTTAGGTGTTCTGGACTTTGTCATCTAATTTGTCCTGAATATATTGCACACTCACTTTCTTCAGTGATCAAATCTTTGCTTTGATGCAGCATTAATGTGATTTAGTGTTCATTTGGCTGCAAACGTCCTTGTAAAGTTATACACACATCCCCAGGGGATGAGAGGGACAAGCATAATTGATTCTGGCCCAGACCATTTTGAGAGCCAGCTTTCCGAATACACGTAAGAACCACTTTTATTAAAATTCAGTGTCAGTGTTAAAGCTGATTTACTCCAAAATGTCTAGCATACCGAAGTTAATAAGATGTAAGAGTTCTATTTGGGACTGTATTAAAAGATGCAGGATTATTATTATTTTTTTTGTCTCTTATTTTCTCAATATAAAACATTTCATAATCACCTTTGTTTGTTCTCAAAAGGCCCATTTGAACCCCCAGCTTGCATGTGCTACAGGGCAGATATCAAGAAATGTGCTCATTAAAAGAAAAGCAGTTGCATATTTTATACCGGTTATTCCATTCATTGCATCCTGCCCACAGGATATAATCTCATAACTTTAAGTGCATTCATATTTTGACATAATGTCTTGAAAGGTAGCAATTATTTTTCCAAGCTGTCTGATTCAATTTGTTTATTTACGCAATTTGAATTTGGTTTTACAAATTGAAAAGATTTGCAGCAATAACAGGGGTCAGACATATACTTTGGCTCTTAAACCGTTAGAAAATGTCTGCAAAAGGTTATGCAAGAATGGGTGTGAGCAAATTTTTAGTTGTGTCAGACGGTACTTAGGCTTGAATGGTGATGTACCAGATTCTATGTGCACATTAATATGCAGGCAGGGATGCTAAAGCGTAAACAAAGAAATTGAATAAATCGACTCTGGAGCCCTTTTAGGGAGTAGCATACGGTCTCATAATTCAATTAATGAGTGGCTGTAATTGCAACCTGCTCGTTTTCTTTTTTGATCAGGTTTATCCATGTAGTAAGTTTCACACCTTATATAAACCTGACTTTTCCAGCCATATGTGGTTTTTTGCCAAACTGTTAACTCAAATTTGGAGGCACACAATTGTATAGGACATCTTTGGAGGCAGCAGCATTTAATGAAATGGATTTGCTGACTGCGCCCTAGGCCTCCACACCCTATATTAGTATCTGACTTTAATAGTGTCCTTGTGGCTGAATGAGAACAAATCAATCAACACTCACACAACAATCACACTTCAAAATCCAGTGGAACAGCTTCCCAGAAGATTGGATGTTATCATAACAACAAAATGGGCAGTAAATATGAAATTGGAGGTTCAAAAAGCATGTAATACGAATCTTATGGTCAGGTGTTCACACACTTTTGTCTTTATAGTGTAAGTCTCAAATATAAATATGCAGCCGGTATAAATGGTGTATTATTGTATTAAAACATCAATACAAGATTGCAGTTTTGGGATTCACATCAGATTATTGTCATTTTTGCAAAGCTGAATACAAGAGCATAAATAACATTCAGAATAATATGAATATGGAAGGTATAAAATTATCATATAATCTACCAATGCACCAGAATAGTATAAATAAGCAAGGCTGGGTCAGAGTGTAGATTCATCCAACCTATTACTGACAGTATCATGTGATTACACAGAGTCAAACCTTTCAACACACTTAGCACTCTTGGAGAAATGATTTATAATCACACAATGAAGTGTCACCCAAACAGACACGGGTTCCCTTTTGAGCTTGCTTTCTTCTTTATGAAGTAGTAGGGGTTTTTTTCTTGCCACCACGACCTCTGGCTTGCTCATCAGCGATCGGATTTAATTTATATCTGATTTCTTTAAAGCTGCATTGTGTCAGTGTTCATTGTTAAAAGTTATATATATATATAAATAAAATTCAGTTGAAATTATTTGAAATAAACCCTCACCATATGCAATTTTTAAATCAGCCAGTGATGCAGTTGCTTTAAAAAAACTTTTAAGGAACGAATTTAAATTGTAAAGTGCATTTGTAATGGGCAGTGGTTGCTTAGTGCTTAAGGTTCTCGGTTACTGATTGGAAGGTATGTAGTTTAAGCTCCGGTATTGCCAAGCTGTCACTCATGGGCACTTAAACAAAGCCCCTAACCCTCTGTGCTTCAGGGGTTCTGTTTCATGGCTGACCGTGTGCTCTGATCCGAGTTTCCTAACTTTGCTGGGATATGTGAAAAAAACATTTTGCTGTAATGTACATGTAACAAGTAAAAGCCTTTTTTCCCTTAATAACCACTGACCATTCAATATTTTCTATTTAGTACCACTTATACTGTGCATGCTGTTGCCCAAACAATTTCATTTCACTCTTATAAATCTCTCTTTTATCTGTCTATTTCTCTTTTTTCCTTCCCCTCATTCACTCGCAGCCTGCAGGTCCCAGAGTTCTCGAAACTCATTTTACAAGTCCACTGGGGGTCATTAGTGCCAAATCCTGCTAAGCAAATGCACTAATGAAGGTATAAAGGGATGTGAAAATGTTTACATGAGGTGCATTGATTAGCACTTTGATATTCTTCCAATGATATTCGGAGCATTAGGGGTCATAAAAGAGGCAAGCTTGTAAAAACAGACCTGATCATTTTGAAGTCGAAATTATTAAAAGGCAAAGGGCAGAATCAATGGTGTGTCAGTTAATTATGTGTATTCGGGAGCTATTTATTTGTCGAAGGTTTTGTTCAGAGCCATAGATGAGCCTGTCAGGCTTTCCACTGGTGAGGTGTCATCAATTTAACATGAAGCTTTAATGGTAGCTGTTCTAGATTCAATTCACTGGAAGGTACAGCTCAATAGAGACTGGCCATGGCTAACAAGAGGCTTGATCCAGCACCGTTAATCTATCCCCAGCCATGTCAGTAATGTCAAACGTCAAATACCAAGCCGTCCTTTGTTCTTTATATCATACTGCATTTCATGTTATTGAATCAATTACATTTCAAAGCCAACAAAAACAATATGTAATATTTAAATTTTGTGAAGGTGCAAGATTCTTCCCTTGGACCCTTGTAATTTTGTCCCAGTTTTACCAGTATACGAAGATCCTTCTAACCTCCTAAGGCCAGTCTTTAACTTTAACTACCTTTAACTTATAGTTACTTTTATTATTAAAACATTTTTTAACCATGGAGAGTGAACTGCTCTATAGCATATGTATGCAACTTTTTATTAAAACACACATACACTCACACACACACTCTCTACACAGCCTTAATTTGATGGAATTCAATAACGGTCAGAATCCCTAGGAACAAAAACATAAAACCCTTGCCAAAAATGTACCAGATACAACGCTGAGACTGGAACACAAGAGCTCGTTTAGATGCTCAATGTCAATCCGGATACCTCACGTTATTTTCCCAGTGGATTTCCTCCCTTGCTGTAATTGCAATTATCACTGTGGAAAGGTAATTTATTTTGTTCCATCCCAGTAAACATTTAACCTGGATATTGTTCGCACAGGGCTGACTGCATCGAACTTAAATGCTTGAATGGTTTATTAAGATCGCGACGTAGGCAGATGCTTGCTCTAAAACAGGTCACAAGCAGAATAAGAGTGAAGTAAAAATGAATTGGTATGTTCTTTTTTCTAATTTACAGAAACATTATTTAGAGTCTGGAATGCTTTCTAAATTATATTTTATGCATGTGAGGTTTGAAATGGCCTATATTTTTGTCCAGTTTGCTTTGAATGCGGTCTAATTTATGTGTGCGTGTGCACACATGATACAATGATTTCACCACAGGAACACTGTGAACCTGGATTGATCCAAAATGAAAAGAAAACACTAGCATTGATGTGATATTTACCCCGTTACAATATTCAGCCCAGGCAGAAGTCTTCCTTTTTAAATCACCGCAATAAATGTAATTTTGTCATGTTGTTGCTTGTGACCTGTTATTTAAAACCAGCATGTGGGCAAAAGGGAGAACATTGTGTAACTGCCAGTCTGTATTTGTTATGTTTTTTTGTTCTTTGCAGTCACATCTACGTTATCTTTGCTTTTACATGGATTACCTCATTACCTCATTAGGTATTCTCCTCGCCCAGGTCATCATCCAGCCAATCACATCGCCACTCACTCTCCTCAAAGGCATCCTGTTGATTATCACTGCAAGTACAACTAATTAGCATCTTCACTGCTCTTTATTTCTGTTTGCTTTGCAAACCGTTTCATGAGGACAGCTTTCATCCCGCACTTTCATTGTTCATAAGAGTTTGGGCTCAATAATATATACACCTAATTGCACATAACTTGATGGTAGTTGCCTAATTTGTCATCAAATCTCAATTTTATCTATCAATGTAAAAGAGCTCCTGTATTCCAGATTACACATTGCATGTGGGCTGGACTAGTGTATCAGACACATACACATTGTATTGGGGTTTAAAAACACATTGACAGCAAACACTTACAATTTACAATTGGCAGACATTCCTATGTGAAGAGTACGGTGGCCGAGAAGTGCAAAACACATTAACAAATCAGAAAACAAATGAACAAATCAGGGAACCAACCCCAGCCATTAGGGTTGCACAAGCCTTAGTGCCAGTCCGAAGCCCGGATAAATAGGGAGGGTTGCGTTAGGAAGGGCATCCAGCGTAAAAACAGGTGCCAAATCAAACATGCGGATGGTCCGCTGTGGCGACCCCTAGGATTGGTTGTGTATATAAAATGTTCCAATCATAAGTATATTATTAAAAAGAAATTCATCTTCGTTATTGTTCATTACAAGTCCAAAGATAATGTCCTTCACAGTGAAATTTCTTAGATGGGGAAACTTTGGGTAAAGCCAGTTATGAATATTAGACCATAAAGCGTCTGAAGTACATCAGTCTGCGGCAGGAGAAAGTTAGAACGTATGTGTAAAAGTGTACAAACTAATCTTTATGCCATGATATACTGCAGCATCTCCAAAATCACTGCATTTGAATGTCCTTCCTCAAAGTAGATTTGAATTCAATTTTCTCCTTGCTTGCCGAAGTTTACTTTTGTATTTAAAGGTGCATCGAAATAAAAAAATTGTTTAAAGTAAACGGTGAACTTTACACATGTACAAGAAACAAAGTTATAAGATTTCATACTTCCTGTATATATTATTGAATGACAGGTGTCCCGTCCAATGATCGGTAAGTGTTCCATTCACAAACTATAGTACCTACCTTTTCCGGTTTGTCTGAATTGTCGTTGTGTTTTCGGATTTGTTCATTTGTTTTTGCACTTGTTATTTTGTATTCGGATTTGTTAATGTGTTTTGCACTTCTACGGTGTTTTGCCACCGTAGAAGAGACTTTCAGAAGTTGTGAAAATATGCACAAGTTAGCACAAAACGGCCAGGGTTGAAAAAGGTCAAATCTTTTTGCAGGGAAGATACTGTAGGGGTTACTACAACATACAGAGTAGAACTCACTAAAAGCAGAACTGTTTTCATTTGCTCAAGTTGGTACCATGGTATAGAGCATGCTTTCCAGTTTCTAATGAAGAAAGACAGAGTGGTTGAGAGAAAGATTTCCATTGAACATGCATTGGTAATTATTTGTATTATTTGGTAAAAACATGAAATAAATCACAATACGTTTATCTACAAAATGCTCCACAAGCTACAAAATACTTAACAATCTTTTCGATTACTAATAGCTTTCAGAGTCAAAGTAATAAAATGTTATTTAATTTTCTGAGGTTTATATTTGTTAGGTAATTTCTCTCCTCCATACATTTGTCAATTTGTAATATCATAACATTCTATTCATTTCAGCATTTCATTAATGTTAACAGTGCTATAGCTGCGGTTACTGTAAATTGTAAATACACATTTATCTTTTTCCCCATCAAAACCTCTGCATTCTAATCACATTCATTTATCTCAGTAAAATAAGGTGCTTTATTTTTCTGCATAGGAGCAATAAGAAAGGACAGACATTAATAGGCAGAACTGAAGAGGAGGATGTGGCACAACAGAAATAATGAACTATAGTTGTAAAATATAATGTTTTCTGGCCCATGATTTATCCAGATAAAGGGATTTGTGCCGAGTGGTTTTTGTTTTTTTTGTCCATGGTTATCAGAGATATACTGTCACAGTGATCAAAACATGACTTTTACATCTGATGGTATTTAGATATTTCATTAAAATGCAATTAACAGGTCCATAATAAATGATAGTATAGGGGAATATAATAACATATTATTATAGTATGTGATACTATATATATATATATATATATAACTCCAAATACACTCGTTACAAGCGTGCATACTCGGTGTTGGTGTTTTTTTTTGTTTTTTCTATAATCAAGTGCTTTAGTACTTTATGTGTCCCTATTTCATGACAATTTCCATGACTACTGAATGAAGATTGCTGCTGCAAAATGCAGACAGTGAAAATTATGGTCTATCTAGCAGTTGTTATGGGAACATACAGAAATTATGGCACCCGGAGAACAGGAAGAATACACTTAAACCGTTAAAAAACAGAAACAGAATTGGAAATAAGATGCAGATAGTAGGTTAACAGAAATCGCTTGTTCTATCGTATTGTTTGTGGAAGCTAGCTGAACATCATCTCCACATGATGTTCAGCTAGCTTCCACAAACAATACGATAGAACAAGCAAATTCTGAATTCATTTGCTCTGCAATTATGCCATATTGTTCAGGCAAGCCAGATGAAATTCAACTAGCAAAACATTTTGGCTATTCGATCTGTGTACAGTTTGCACAGTTCATTATGTCTATGCTTGTGCTGTAAAATACACACCTAGTGTAGGCCACGGTTCTGCTGAGATGCACCGTATGATCACTGCAGATCGTTCATCATGCAGTCCTCTTTGCTACCGGACATCCAGAGCGCCTGAGAGAAATTTTCAGCTTTGTCTCATCACCCAGATTAATTGAGCTCATCAATCACATTCTCTGATGTATTGCCGTTAGCCAGAGCATTCATGCTTATCAATAATTTGAACAGTTATTATTTATGAGCTGGAGCTTTATGGAGCGGAGGTAGCCCCTCCGGTGTCACATTGTCAATCATGCCACTTTGATCAGGAACACTGCCTTGCACAAACCCTTACCCCATGGAAATTACGGCTGTGAATAGCACTGCCATTTAACCACAGGTGACATATTTTTTCTGCCGTTCAACAATCTTACAGTGACCCATAAAACAATTGGTTCCAAATGAAGAGTTAAAGTGGCTGTAATTTATAGTCATCCTGCAATGGATGTACAGAATGGTTCTCATATTGAAACAGACTGCATGGCCATTCTTGAACATTTCTTACTTGTTATATATGAGCAAGCAGTATCTACAGCAAGCTCTGTACACTGAATTTCAATTGTACTATAAATTGTTAATTAAATATTTTACAGATCCTAAAATAACTGGAGCATGAAAGGAATGTCACACAACAGGGAATTGTGAATTAGAAATGTAATCTTCAGAGGGATGGTGTGTGATGTAGGTAAATTATTTTCTGTAATGTTTTATTGCTTTTATACCACAGAAAAATGACACCATATTTTTTATGTATCTGTTCATTTTCAGAGAAAGTAAATAATAAAAACGGCTAACTTTGGTATTTCGTTACAAAATAAATCTGAGTTGTCATCAAAGATTGTATTTTAATAAAAAAAAAAACGTATTAGGCAAATCATTCAGTGTGTATTAATTCCCGAACTATAAAAATATGACAGCATCATGCAGGTTGCATTGGTGAAATACACGTGTCTACGAATGAAATAAATGCATGCCTTCACAAAGACTGAGTCCGAAACTCATATTAGCCAAGAGACAACAATTAACACTGTGTTTGGCACGTACACACGAGCATGTCGACATCCACTTGACTTTTACATCTGATGGTATTTAGATATTTCATTAAAATGCAATTAACAGGTCCATAATAAATGATAGTATAGGGGAATATAATAACATATTATTATAGTATGTGATACTATATATATATATATATATATATATATATATATATATATATATATATATAACTCCAAATACACTCGTTACAAGCGTGCATACTCGGTGTTGGTGTTTTTTTTGTTTTTTCTATAATCAAGTGCTTTAGTACTTTATGTGTCCCTATTTCATGACAATTTCCATGACTACTGAATGAAGATTGCTGCTGCAAAATGCAGACAGTGAAAATTATGGTCTATCTAGCAGTTGTTATGGGAACATACAGAAATTATGGCACCCGGAGAACAGGAAGAATACACTTAAACCGTTAAAAAACAGAAACAGAATTGGAAATAAGATGCAGATAGTAGGTTAACAGAAATCGCTTGTTCTATCGTATTGTTTGTGGAAGCTAGCTGAACATCATCTCCACATGATGTTCAGCTAGCTTCCACAAACAATACGATAGAACAAGCAAATTCTGAATTCATTTGCTCTGCAATTATGCCATATTGTTCAGGCAAGCCAGATGAAATTCATTCAGTGTGTATTAATTCCCGAACTATAAAAATATGACAGCATCATGCAGGTTGCATTGGTGAAATACACGTGTCTACGAATGAAATAAATGCATGCCTTCACAAAGACTGAGTCCGAAACTCATATTAGCCAAGAGACAACAATTAACACTGTGTTTGGCACGTACACACGAGCATGTCGACATCCACGCCTTTCTCTTCGTTCAATTTTGTATGGGTCAGCAGCAATGTTAAACAGTTTAAGGAGGCGTCAGCTAAGGCTGCAAAAGGGATATGCAGATGAGTTCAAAGGCAGGCTAGCAGTAATTACGAAGAGGGGAGGCAGCAAGGCAGCATGTCAGATGCTGGCTCCCTAATTACCACCAGTCTGGGATTTATTGTTCAGATTGGACGACCCTCCCTTTAAATTCCTGAGAGGGAATCATAACCTGAAATATAGAACCATTAAAAATGCGTATGGGCCTTGTTTCAAATGCAACCATGACATATTTCATGCTGACGACAATATCTTGGCCTGTTAATTGCGGTCATTAAACGATGCATGCTTTCGAGATGGGACGCCTACAGCGAATGAACCTATATATCATATAAATGAAACATGCGATCATTATCCTGCATATTTCATTTTATGGGCAAGTCCTTGGTAGTGTTTTCTCTACTGTTGGTTCATTTTGTCATGGTACGTTTTGGTGTGCCTGTTGCCTCTTCGTGTTGAATTATGCATGAGTCCTTGTTCACAGTGGATGCTCAGGGGGAGTGGGGGTGTGTGTCGGGGAGAAGATGTCTTCGAGTTTTGTAGCTTGCCTGGTGCTCAGTCTAACTTTGCTTTGTCTGGGTGTGTTGGCTGAGTGGGAATTGCTGTTGCCTCTAATCAGTTTGCCTCTGTCACAGGGTCTCTGACATGTGGGATGATGAGAAGTGGCATGGTGCATTTTTCTCTTCATGCAGATGGTACTAGTTTTACTCAGTGTGTGTGTGTGTGGGGGGGGGTTGTTTTAGACTTGTAGGGACTAAATCAGGAAGAAAGTTTTTTCTTGAAATGACATGTCATTAAACACCCATAACTATAGTACTGTAAGAGTGTGTGGGATTATTCTGTGCAACATGTGCCCAATAGATGGTGTAATCTTTTTTGAATTGGTGTCTTAATAAATGTAAATATGCAATATATATCTTTAGTTAGACTGAGATAAACTGAAATTTCTAATTCAGTAAATGAATTACAATAAATCTAATAAACATCAGTAATCAGTAATCTACCGATTTAGATCAGTAATCAACTGGCAAGTGTAGCAAAAAAAATAAATATTCACTGTTCTCCTTCTCCAAACTTATATATAGTTTAATTTAACTATACATAGACAATATCTAATCCATAGACAATGATTGTCTAAATACTTATAAATATTATAGTTATATTACTGACATGATGGCTGTTTTATTGTCACCGATGCACCAATTGTGTTCAATTTCACAAAATCTGAATCATGCCAAGGCCTCCACCCTGTTTTTGCAAATAGTCTACAAGTAAATCAATTCTATAACCCATACCAACCTATTTTATTTGTTTAGTCCAATTGTATAGTCAAGAAAATAAATAAAATAACTTTTCAGTCTGTGTCTACTTTTCATGTCGGGCAATCACTAAGGCTTTTAGCCTGTCGACATGCCTGTGTGCATGCAAAAACTGACATGTGGTAGCTCCTTTTGTTTATAAATGGTGTGGATCACAGAGCATGTTTTAAAAGAAAATGGGTTGGAATAGGTTCAAGAAATTATTTACCACTGGACTATTTTAGCAATCTTTGGCATGATTTGGTAAAATTGGTACACCAGCGACAATGAAACAGCCACCTATTTATATCAGTAATATTGTATTGAAGAATATGTTCTTAGCTCTCAGGCAATCAATAACACTGTCTTTGAAGCCCGTACATCAGTAATCACTCCGTCTATTATTTCTGAATATTAATAATGCCCCTAAAGCAATCCTTACTTTAATCTGAGTTCCCTCACAAACATATTAAGAATCGCAGTGTCACGGTGGCCATTCGATGTGTACCGGAAACTCCAATTTTGCTTTGCGCCTACGTGAAATTGCTGCCAGGAAGTGGCTAGCGGCTAACGCTAGTGCTATGGATTCAAGATTTTTTTGTGGGTCACATAGTTATATCCAGGATACAACTTGCAGTGAAATGAAGATAAATAAAAATGAAAATATTGAATCCATTGCGCTAGCATTAGCCGTTAGACATTTCCTGGTTAATGGCTAACGCTAGCGCTATCGATTCTTTATGTTGTTATGTTCAGCTTCAAAAATTTCTCTTAAAAGGAGAAAAACCTGACAATTCCAAATATTGAGGGAGTGAATGAATGAAGGATGGAAGTAATAAAGACATTTGTGAAAGTATGCTGCAATAAGTAGAACAGTTAAATAGATCATATCTTTAGAAAATGTAATTTTAAATATAAGACACACACACACACACACACACACACACACACACACACACACACACACACACACACACAAAACTAAAAATGTTTTCCTTTATTTAATCAATTTAATGATGCCAATTTTATTGCTTAGTCAATTTAATCAATATAATAAAAAGTGTGTTGCATTTTATTTATTCTATTTTATTTTTTTATAAAATATTATTTTATATATTATTAAAAAGCAGTTTGTTTTTATGGTTTAAAAAATGTAAACTGTAAACTTGATGTTCACAAATGTTAATAATAATAAACTGCGTCCAGCAATTTTTAGTTTTGCATTTCTTCCGTATCAAAATTAAACCGAACCTCGAATTTGGTGTACCGTTACACCCCTAATATACACTATAATACATTATAATAAAAACAATGCTATATGTTTGTAACACGTTAAATCCCCAATATAAAATGAAACTTTAACCTGCATTATCTTTAATACACACGTTCATCACATTGATGTTCTTCACTTGATAACACCAAAGACAATATTTCAATATTAGCTCACTAATATAATTTCACTGCTGAGGTATTATGTTATAATATGATTATGTATGTTAATAATCTATACTTAAATATACTATCTCAAGTATATATATATATATATATATATATATATATATATATATATATATATATATATATATATATATATATATATATATATTGAATTTCATCCTTCCGTGGGCTCACCACCTGCAGGATGGACCGTAAGGGACGGTGCTGTGAGGATTGGGCAGCAGTCGAAGGCGGGGCCTGCTTAGACTGCTGCCCCCGTGACCCGAATTACGGATAAGCGGGAAAAAATCAATGAATGAATGAATTTCATTAATAATTCAGAAATGTATAATAATCATTTAATGCATTTAACATGTAATTATATCTATGTGTAAAATGGCACATGACATGTTATGAGTATACTCATAGGCCATAATACATTCAACCCTAATATAAAGTGTTAGTGGAATTAGCACACTCAGTCATTATAAGGACTTATTAAAGTTAATTAAATTTTTACAAGAAATTATAAATTATTTTATTGCAATATTCTGATTTATGAAAATTGGCTTCCAAAAGTAATGGCAATAGTTTTAGAACCATTGTCAAGAAATAAATTTTTCTTTGCTTATTATTATTTCAGAAATGTTCATGCTTACCAGCACTGCAATTACATGGCTTCTGGGTTCACTCACTGACTACACTAACATAGTTCCCCAGCTTTTAATTTGTTTGTCTCATAACAGCCAAATGAGAGTTAATGCTCACTCGCGTTTCTTATTAACATGTCGAGGCAAACCTAAGATGCATAAAGCATTTATTGCTCTGTTTTTGCTCCATGTGCCAAATGCAGACTTATTTTGAAATATCATTTGCAAACCAAAAGCCATCGTTTCTGCGTTTGCATTAGCAAATAAAATGAGCATGAACACAATCAAAAACATGACCTTTATGTTTTTTTCACCGTAATATAAACAAATTACGTTCATGCAGCTCAGGATACACTTTTTCAACTTCTCCCCACACATGCCTGAAGCCATGTGTGCAAATACTGTGGCATGATTTATAATACAGTTCCTCTGTTTCAGCGTTTTGATGGTATATAACACATCAGAGCAATAACACTCTAGTTTATGGCTTATTGTTTTTTGTTTTTGCTTGGTTGGGTTTTTTGTTTTTTGTTTTTTTTTTTTTTGGGGGGGGGGTTATTTTATTATTTTGGCTTTTATTGTACATAAGCTTCACAGTCTCAAGTTTTTTCTGTTCCACAATGCTTTAGAGAAGGTAAAAAATCAATTTTTCCACCTTGTGATGATTTATTTATTCTATCTGCTGTGCCTCAACTCCAGTTCTCCTCCAGTACACAAGTGGCGATCTATAGGGTGGTAACCCCATCCTGAAACACATAGACAGATCGGTAATTCATGGTTTCATCATGAAGATTGTACTACTTCTGTAATCAGGAGAAGATGCTGGGTGTAATCATGTAGTTCATAAACACTGAGTCAACAGCAATTAAATGTCACCCAGTCAACTTGGATCTGAGAATAATTAAGCATGGGCAATGCTTGGTGCATAACTTCAGCTCTTCTTAATCTCTGACCAAATATTGTTTTGGATTTTATGGTTCATTGTTGGTCTTCAGGTATGAAATCAGTGACTAGCGTTTTAATATAGTTGTTTGTTAATGTATATCTAAGAAATAATTCTGAATGGTCCGTTTTCTTTATTTCATAGAGTTTCTGAGTGTCTGTACTTGAGTTTTTATCCATTCGGATGTAAGCCATCATATCACGTATTATATGAGTTATGAGTTATCAAAATGCATCTGCTGCAAAGAGCTCAAGTTCAGATATATTTGTGTGGAGTACTAGGTGTTTTGTTTTATATATACACAAAGAGAGGAGAAGAAATTTATTCGGTCACAAATACACTTGCAAGGACATTTACAAGACGGACTTTTGAAGGAAAAAAAAGTTCTTGAAGAATTTAAGAATTCTCGTTGAATTTGCACAAAAAATGTAAAAAAAAATGCACAGAAAACCGGAGTTATTTTATGAGGTTAATATTGATGCTTCTGCTAGCGATGATGTATATGGTGTAGCTGTGGCTGCAGTAAAATGGAGACTTGTTGAATTGTTTTTTTTGTTTTTTTTCGCTTTAGTAATGTCATTTTTTTCCACTGTATGACATACCTTTCTGTAATTAAGCTCTCTGTTAAAATGTTTTTGTATGGTATTGATAGATTCTTTAGATGTAGTGACATAATGAGGGTAAATCGACTCAAGACACCACTGAGGTGGTTAAGCATTGGGGGGAAATGCCCTATGACCCGCCACTGTGGACACTGCATTATTGAATCCATTATGCACAAAGGGGGTAAGGGACTGGGCTTCCAGAAAGTGTCTGCTAATATCAAAGTTCAAAATTCCTGTAAAATATTGAATTTTCTTTCCGCTGTTTGTTTATATATATATATATATATATATATATATATATATATATATATATATATATATATATATATATATATATAAGAAGCTCTCTATCGTTTTGGAGTGCATTCTAGTGTACTCAGATGTTAAATTGCAGTTTCATACACTAAATGCCTAAAGGTTGGCAAAGCTGATATAGTCAATTAAATATTTATTTGTGGTATTCTCTGTCTTATGCCTTAACCTGCACCACCTACTCAATTCGGTTTTAGTTCCATTGCTGTAGAAGGATGAATCACTGAATTATTTGAACTGATTCTCTTTATCTCATCGGATGGGCGTGGTCTCTTTCAGTATGACTCCGCCCCTATACACATGGCATGAAAACATTTACATATATTCTATCATTTTTATTTGATCTTTTTTTTTTTTTACATTATTTATTATTAAAATAAACAGGAAGTTGTACAAAGTTAAACTTTTGCAGAAACTTGACTATTCAGTATTTACTATATAGACTACCGTATTTATATTTGATGCAGTTTGTTATAATGATACTGCTTAATTCTTGGTACAAATGTTCAGATTTTTTATGAGCTATCTCTTTTTATTGAAGCACATACACTGACCACATGTGAAAGGATTTAATCTTCCAGGTTTTACACAAACTTGCAGAATCTGTATCAGCTTGGGTGTGCACTATCATTAAAGTAAAGAGATGACATGCCTTATGATTTATCACAGAATTTACACTATGCAAAATATATGGACAAACGTTTTTGGACACATAAACATAAATTGTGTATGTGCTTTTTGAACAGTCCACTTTTAATCCCCATTTGCTGTTATAATAACCTCCACTCTTCTGGAAAGATTTTCCACTAGTGTGCTTGTAAATTTTTCTTCTCATTCAACCACAAGGGTATTAAAGTCAGTTACTGATGTAGGGTGATCAAGCCTGGGATGTAGTCTGTGTTTTAATTTATCCTAAATGGGGTTAAGGTCAAAGCTCTATATCATGTCACTCGAAATTTGCCACTTTAAACCATGTAAACCATATATTCATGAAGCTGGCGTTGTGCAAAGGGACATTGTCATGCTGGATCAGGTTTGGGTCTCCTAGTTCAAATAAAGAGAAAATGTAATCCTTCTGCAGAAATCCTATACAGTTCCGTGCCCCCAACTTTGGTGTAACAGTCAGGTGTCCCAATACCTTTGTCCATATAGTGTTTTTACATGAAACCTTTATTATTAAATAATAATTGAGATCAAAATCTGATTTAATCAAATAAATAAGCATTTTGCCATTTTTTTCTAACTAAAGAATGCTTACCCTTTTTCAGGTCTTCAGCATGTTTTAAGCGTACACTGCATCAATATTACATGCAGTTTCTTTCTCCTTCTTCTTCTTCTTCTTTTGGCTTCTCCCGTTAGGAGTCACCACAGCGGATCATCCGTCTCCATACCCCCCTGTCCTCTACATCTGCCTCTTTCAACCCAACTATCTGCATGTCTTCCCTCACCACATCCATAAACCTCCTCCTCGGCCTTCCTCTTTTCCCCCTCCCTGGTGGCTCCATATTCAGCATTCTCCTACTGATATACCCAATGTCTCTCCTCTGCACATGTCCAAACCCTCTTAATCACGCCTCCCATCATCATTGTTTCCAAAACATCCTACCTGCGCTGTCCCTCTAATAAACTAATTTCTAATCCTGAAAACCTTAACATCTTCAGCTCTGCTACCTCCAGCTCCACCTCATGTCTTTTAGTTAATGCCAATGTTTCTAAACCATACAACATCGCAGGTCTCACCACAGCTCTATAAACTTTCCCTTTTACTTTTGCAGATACCCTTCTATCACAAATCACTCCTGCCACTCTTCTCCACCCACTCCACCCTGCCTGCACTCTTTTCTTCACTTCTCTAACACATTCTCCATTACTCTGCACTGTTGACCCCAGATACCTAAACTCCTCCACCTGCTCCACCTTTTCTTCCTGCAACCGCACCACTTCACTGCCCTCCCTCTCATTCACACACATGTACTTTGTCTTACCTTCTACTGAATTTCATTCCCCTTCTCTCCAGCGTGTACCTCCACCTTTCCAAGCTCTTTTCAACCTGCTCCCTACTCTCACCACAAATCACAATATCATCCGCAAACATTATAGTCCATGGAGACTCCTGTCTGGCCTCGTCCGTCAACCTGTCCATCACCACTGCAAACAGGAAAGGGCTCAGAGCCGATCCTTGATTCAGTCCAACACACACCTTGAACCAGTCTGTCGTTCTTACTGCACACTTTACTGCTGTCACACTGTCCTCAGACATATCTTACATTCAATTTCTTTCTATTTGCTTTAAAAACAAAGTTAGATGGTGATGCTATGATATTGAGTTGTATAATAATAATCCAATGAATTTTTCATATTGCATACAACCATTTCCTCTTGACTGCAGTACTCCTGCCTTATTTCTTACATCACACCACACTCTGCATATTTAAACAAGTCCAACATACACCAACACTATCTTATATTCACAGGGAAAAAATATCACGGAAATAAAAGGGGAAGATTAGAGACAGCTGTTTAGATAATATCTCAAATAACATTCTGTGTTAACCTTGTTTATTCAGGAGAATCTTATCTCTCTGTAGGACTGGTATGATGATAGATTTGTCTGGCTTGTCAAAATAATGAACAATCAATGTTCTTTATTACTGGGTTAAGAGCTCAGCGGGCAGCTATAAATGGCCTAGAATGGCATGGCCATTGTTTTTGGCATTCACATTGTTTTATTTGCAGTTATTATAAAACGTCTAACTGAGAACAATGGCACAAACAATGAACAAGTAAAAATACACTGCATGGCATGAAATAAAGGCAAATTGCTTTCTAGCCCAGCCTGTGGATTGACAGTCAGGCGTAATTATTGCAATTGATGAAACAACTCATAGATTTTACTTCACTCGATGCATTTAGGCCTGAGTTGCTGACATTTCCCCAATAGTTCATTAGCTGTGATTGAGATGTGATAAACATGAATAAGGTGAAATTGATCACTAATAATTTCTTTCTAAATGTATTTAGTAGAGATACTAGAAGTAAATACATTAAGAAATCTCCAATTTAAGGACAAATATATAAAAAAGAGTCCCAGAGTCATGCATTTTGTGTGAATTAAAATGAAAGTTAAATTCATTTTTATTT
This sequence comes from Silurus aristotelis, assembly GCF_946808225.1. Lineage (NCBI taxonomy): Eukaryota > Metazoa > Chordata > Actinopteri > Siluriformes > Siluridae > Silurus > Silurus aristotelis. The sequence continues at coordinate 9,471,556 of NC_139586.1, forward strand.
TATTTGTATAGTGTTTTAACAAGGGACATTGTCCCAAATACAAAATACATTATAAAATGTACAGTATGTGTGAGTTGAGAGAGGACATGAGTGTGTAAAATCAGTGTGGTTATTCATTCATAGTAATCCGATAATCATAAAACATAAAGCATACAGTGCAAGGCATATAATAAAAACTGAGAAAGCTAAGCTTCTTTTGTTTACCATTTGTGTTATTAAAAAAGATAAAGGCATGATTACAGACTTCTGTACATTTCTGTTATTACTATGAGAGAGTTTTTGTGTTTATGCGTAATTATTCCATGCCAATGATTAGACCCATCAATAAACCTGAAAGACTCTCAACTTCAAAGTCAAGAGAAAGACAACTACTACTGTAGAAACATCACGCTAATGGGCTGATAAACATCAAGTTTCCACTCTTCATGAATAATGTACTCTGTTGTAACATCTTTGTGAATTTTCTATCAATTGTTTATTTACAGCGGGCTCAGGAAAACAGGGCTAGTAATAAGTTGGCATGGCAGGGCTGATCATCTGGTTCGTGACTGTCCTGTCCCTTCAGATGTACCATGCCATGTCGTGGTCTGCTCGTGGTCACCAACGTGACACTTATTCGCAGATGGATTATCTTGCATTGGTGCAGGACACTTTGATTAATTAAATTTCAAGCCCATTCTGTTCGGAGTTTCTGAAATCGCTCGCTCTGATGGCCTTTGTGCGTCATCGTTGCCATGAGATGGTTCCCCTTGCATGCTGCATTTGTTTTTCGAATTTCATGTCATAATTGTAGGCAAATTGTCAAGCAGCAAATGCCATGTTAATTTAACGAAATGTAATTTGTGCATTTATTAAGGCCCTTCCTGAAATAATTAGGATATTTTGCTCTGGTTGGAGCAAATCCCATCATCTATCTTCCTCAGTAGGTTAAACTTCTGTGACCAAAGCAATAAAGTAGATAACCATTAAATACCAGAAATGTTTATAAGCGTATTCTGGGAAGGAGAGCTGAATTATAATGCAGCATTTTAGGAAAATGGAGCCCACAGGGATTGCAGTGGGCAGGTTTTAGAGAAGCAGAAAAAAGCAGTGTTGGCAAAATAGATAATGTGGAGTCTTACGCTCCCTCTATAAACCTTAGTAGTGCATTCAGATTTCACCAAGAGAGTTGTAAAGGATTACAAAATGTAAGATTTTATTGTATCAGACTTTACTGTAGACACTCATCACATGCAACAAGAGGTTTTATGCACCACACTGTGTGTGTGTGTGTGTGTGTGTGTGTGTGTGTGTGTGTGTGTGTGTGTGTGTGTGTGTGTGTGTGTGTGTGTGAGTGAGTGAGTGAGTGAGTGAGTGAGTGAGTGAGTGAGTGAGTGAGTGTATTCAACTTGCCAGCTGCTGAAGAGTGAAGATCACATTGAAGAGCATAGATCATTGTGTTACGCTTGTGCTCTTATCTCTCATTGATTTTTTCCTGGCTATGAAGTTGGCATAGCAGCTGTGTGTCCTCCCATGATATAAGCTGCCTTCTGCAAACAGATCAATGTCTGGAGACCACATTTCCTTTGGGCTATCAGCAGCATTGGCATAATACCTCACCCCCAGAATCCAGATACACACTCTGTGATGGATGCATTCACTGGAGGTTTATTAATAAAATATCAAGAGTACATGGAGGCAAAAGTGCTTATTTAGATGGAACACTGTGAGCTCCGAGATTCTACACCATGCCTTGTATAGAGAAAGAAGAGTGCAGGAAGGAATAAAATCCTGTTTTGTCCGTGGTCGTTTTTTTAAACATAAGAATCTGTTCACTACTCACACATAAATCTGCACAGAAAAAAAAAATGCTCACGACATGATTAAATAAGGATGTGAAAGGTCTATGCACAATAGATCCAAAAGGAAAATTAACTGAACTGTACACATGCTGGTTTACAGGTATATTTGCTAGCTCATAAGGTTGATTAGTTTCAATATAAAAAACAAATTTGCCTATGAAGGGCAAGATGTAATGTTGTTTGTCCAGCATAATTCACAGATTCTGGATTAGACTGAGAGTTGGGTAATTTGGAGAACTTCTGGTAGGTATTAACTTTCTTTGCAAGACCTGTCATTTTGGAAATGCTCTGACCTAGGTCTAGCCAGCATCATTTTTCCATTATCAAAGTTTCTCAGCTGCTTATGCTTGCCAATTTTTTCTGCTTCCAACACATCCACTTCAAAAAACTGACTTTTTTTTTCTCCCTAAAATATTCTTTAACAGGTGCCATTGTCATGAGATAATCAACATTATGCATGTAACCTTTTAATGACCAAACCTGAAAGGTTTCAAATCTTTAAACCTTATTATTTACTTCCACAAACTATATATAATATTATAGCAGTATCTTTAACCAGCTGACCGGTATCTTCAAAGTGGTGTCTTTTCCAAGAGATGAAACAAATCTTTCTTCTTTTGGATCATAGTATGTTTTATTATTTAGCTTAAGAGCAGCAGCCAGGCTCTGTCTTATATTCTTGCTCCCTTGACAAAAGCAGTGGGGCTCTCCTTAAAAAAGTCGCTCTCTTTAAAAGTTAGAAGTGGCATGGAGACAAACAGGAGGATAAAAGCGATGTGAAATGTTTCTTTGCCCTGAATGTCAGAGCACTTCTAGGCCCTATGTACAACTTCTAATATCATATAGACTCTAGGATGAAGCCACTGCATCCACTGTATGCATTGAGAGATAGGAACACAAACGATGTGCTTCACTCATAGGGCTTTCCTTTGGTTAAAAAGTAAAAAAATCTGTTCAAAACCCTACATCCCTAATGATATGGGGGTGCATTAGTGCCTATGGAGTGGTCTGCTTTCACATCTGGAAAGGCTCCATTAATGCTTAAAGGTATATACAGACTTTAGAACAACACATGCTCTTATTCAGACATATTTTTCAGAGATGGCTTTGCATATTTCAGCAAGACAGTGCATACTGCCTCTGTAATAACAGCATGGTTTCATAAATAAAGAGTACTTTCCAGACATTTGGCACATCATGCACATGCTCAACAAAGAAGACCCAGAACTGTAAAGTAGCAAGAATTTTGTACACAGTGGTGAAGTGTTTTTACTTTTTTTTTTATTCAACTTTTTTTCATGACTGCCTGTGCTGTTAGGAAGATAATGCACAGTGGAGTGCTGTAATATGGCTTAATGCACAATGTTTTTGTATTTGATGATTAATGACAATTATATTTGATCTATTCTGAATGACTTTATTATCTTATCAGGATACATTAGTTCTGTTGTTCTGCTTGTTAGAGCTACCAAGTTTTGCATAGGCTTTGTACATATTTGGCTAATGTTACCTTGCACACTCTGACATTCAGGTGACCAAAAGCCATCTTATAGCACTAAAACATGCACAATTTAATGAAATTCATAACGATTAAATATGAATATACTGTTATATCCTGAGTAACTTATTATGTTACATGGGTACCCTTGAATTAGAACTCCTTATTTCAAATGGTGCTGGGAGGATAATGTTAGCATTTTAAAGTTGAAGTGAAATTTTGCTATTTTTTAGCTACAACTATTATTATGAAAATTGTTAGCATAGAAACATAGTTACTTACATACATTTCAGGGTGGTCACCCCCTATGTGATAAAAACCTATCAATTTATTATGAATATCATATCTTTATAATGAATATCATATCTTTAAACAAATTGTTTTTCTTAAAGCAACATTTTAAATATTCTGTCTAGCTTCAATCTATCATTATTCATTAAAAACTTTATTCTTCCTGAAGCAAGACATGATTTTTGCTAACACAAAAATGATCTGGCTGCACTTTTTACAACAAGTTTTAATGGGGACAGAGAGAGGGTGGGGAGTGTCTATAAAATGACTTAAACAGCCAAGGCCCTTCCAAATAATTAGTCTAGTTTGAAGTGCATTGTGCTTTTTTATTACCCCACACAAAAAAACATTTATACTAAGTTGTAGCCTTTTTTTTTTTTTTTTTTTTTTTAACAACTACTGTATATCGTGCATGTTTTTCAGGATATTTGTACATTTTGGGGGGGGGGGGGGGATGACAAATACATCATACCAGAAGTATACAGTCATTCTCTCACCAGCCTCTTCAATAAGTTAATAAGGAAAACAAATCGAAATACACACCCAACTTTTAATGTTACAGAGAAACCAAAGGTCCTCTATCCTGAAGACTCTTCTGTGGTGAAAAAAAGTATGATAGTTAAAATGTTTGACACTGATGCTTCTTTCCATACATGTTATATAAACATCTTTTAACCCAAAAGCTTAAAATAATATACAGCTAATATTTGACAGAATTAAAAATCAAAAGTCAAGTGCAGGACAATCAACTTGGTGCTGTTACCCACATGAATGTAAGTACACTTGCCAGTGTGCACCAGTGTAGGAATGGGTTAAGTACAAAATGAGAACCCTGCACTTTCCCTCACAAACATCCAAACCCCAGCTACCAGAACTGATGCAAGAGCAATGGTGAAAAGCAAAAGAAATGGAGTGCAGAGCTCTTAGTTAGAGCTATGGGATTTGAGAGAACTCACTCTCTTTGTTTGGTAATGTGTCATTTTACACTTCATTTCTTAGCACCCGCTACAGATTTTTGACTAGTGGAGAGTGGCCAAGGACTAATCACAAGCTTGGCTTCTTCCCCACTCTATCACGTGATCCACTGAGTCCTTTTTTACGACGAAGTAGAAGCCACTTACTCAGAGTATTTTTTTATTTATTTTTCTGTACATGTTTTACTTTCTTCTTTCACCCCCTGCTCCCTAGAGCTTGAAAATGCATGCATGCCCCAAATGGAGTCTTCTTCCCTATAATCCAGGTTATACTTTTTTGGTTGTTGAAAGCAGAATATTTGCTGGAGGAATGCTGTTGTGCTTTAAAAGTACCCATTGTAACAAAACAAATGCTAGCAATTTTATTTTAGAACGTTTATATAATGTATCTGTTATTTGCACCACTGCATATAGCAGATACCATGCCATGGTTCCATTTATCACAGCAAGTCTTCCAGGTCCTGAAGCAGCAAAACAGCCCCAGACCATCACACTACCACCACCATATTTTACTGTTGGTACGATGTTCTTTTTCTGAAATGCGGTGTTACTTTTACATCAGACGTAATGGACACACACCTTCCAAAAAGTTTAACTTTTGTCTTGTCAGTCCACCGAGTATTTTCCCAAAAGTCTTGGGGATCATCAAGATGTTTTTTGGCAAAACTGAGACAACCCTTTATGTTATTTTTGCTCAGCAGAAATGTGCCATGCAGAAAATTTTTGCCCAGTCTCTTTCTTATGGTGGAGTCATCAACACTGACCTTAACCGAGGAGAGTGAAGCCGGCAGTTCTTTGTATGTTGTTGTGGGGTCTTTTGTGACCTCTTGGATGAGTCATCGCTGTGCTCTTAGGGTAATTTTGGTCGGCCGGCCACTCCTGGGAAGGTTCTCCACTGTTCCATGTTTCCATTTATTCTATTTATGAATAATAACTCTCACTGTGGTTTGCTGGAGTCCCAAAGCTATAGAAATGCTTTATAACATTTTCCAGACTGACAGATCTAAATTACTTTCTTTCTTCTTTCTCATTTGTTTCTGAATTTCTTTTGATCTCGGCATGATGTATAGCTTTTGAGGATCTTCTGGTCTACTTCACTTTGTCAGGCAGGTCCTATATAAGAGATTTCTTGATTTCGAACAGGTGTGGCAGTAATCAGGCCTGGGTGTGGCTAGAGAAATTCAACTCAAATAAGAAATCATAAAAGGGGGGCAAACACTTTTTCACACCACTGTATTAAATTAATATATTCTTTATTTTCAACCTCAGTTCCAAAAAACTTAGATACATCTAAACTATATAAAAGCTAATAAACCCATACTTTATTTATAGTAAGGCATAGAAAAAATATAAAATGTTTAATCTCCAGTAGCTTGTCCTATTCATGTATGATACAGGGTTTTAGCTGCTGAACAGTTCTGGGTGGCCCTGTTGTGGTTTTTTTAATTGGGGTTGTATTTATATGGCATTTGGTAGATACCCTTATACAGAGCAACTTTAAGTACTTTAAAGTCTCCTTCAATAAATACATTCTAAAACTGTTTCATAAGACACCGACTAAGAACACCATAAGTCTAAAACTCTGATCACATGCACATTATCAACTTGTGCTGTTAATATCATGAACAGCAGCTATGCTAATTCCTCTCCACTGCTTCTCTTTCTCTCCCCATCCCGAGACACCCTGAGGTTTGGCCAGCTCCAGTCACCTCCCACCTCGTGATAATTACGGACCTTTGAAGAAGTAGATGCCGAACTCGCAAACATCCCAAACCATCTCGAGACGTACCAGTGCCATTTGAACCCCGCTACATGTGTGGAGTTTGACATTGGACCTCCTGGAGTGTTTAAAGGCTCTGGCATGGAGAAGCTGGTGCTGGATCTGTTGTGCTGGATGATCACAAATGCTGAGCTTATAAAACTAGGAGCTACTAACCATATAGACTGAATACGACTGCAGAAAGAACATCACTTATAATCTTATACTCCAGTAATCATGTTAGTTCTCACTCTCCAGTGTTCTGTATTGTTGAAAGATTTATGATCAAACTCTTGATGTCACCCAAATGAGGATGGGTTCCCCTTTTGAGTCTGGTTCCTCTCAAGGTTTCTTCCTCATAACATCTAAGGGAGTTTTTCCTTGCCACAGTCGCCACGGCTGTTCATCAGGGACAAATTCACACCATTCACCTTAACTGTTGATTTGTGTAAAGCTGCTTTGAGACAATTTCTGTTTTGAAAAGCGCTATAGAAATAAACTTGACTTGACTTGACTTGACATGTAAGGAAATGTATTTAGAAAAAGAAGCGCTTATTTATGAACCGATGGATGAGGTAGTCTTTAGCTTTTTTTGAAGACTGCTACTGATTCTGACTTTGGGCTCGGTGGAAGCTTGTTCTACCACCTAAGTGCAAGATCAGAGAAGAGTCTTGAAGCATGTCTTCCTTTTAACCTAAGACATGATGGGGACCAGTCAAACAATGTTCGAGGAAGTGCAGTATGTGGTGAAATAGGATCTGTGAGTTAGAGGGATGCTGGTTCGTTTTTGGCTTTGTAGGTGAGTATCAGTATCTTTGCCAGTTGAGGGAGCCTATCAAAGTACTACATTGAAGTGTGCAAAGTAGTAACAATAGCATTGTTAAATAGGGGAAAAAATAAAAATAACAAAATGGATTTTCAAATCAAATTCAAATTGTATTTGTCACATTTATACAGAGTACAACATTTAGTAAAATGCCTTTTTACAACTGTCCAACATGTAAACATGAAAAATAAAAATAGAATATAAGAACAAAAAGAGAAGAAAATAAAGTATAAGTATAATCAAATTGAAAGTAAGGTTATGAATTATATGATATATATATATATATATACACACACACACTAGAAAAATGTTATAAATAAATAAATACATTTTATGTTTTTTGTTTTTTATGTTTGTTGTGCCAGTTCCGAGTTAAAGTGACAGTCCAGAGTTAAAGTGACATACAATAGTGAAAAATTAATTTTGCAGTGAAGGAAAAGTGAGACAGAAAGAGAAGTCCAGGTACTAGTTGTTGGGTGTTTCCTGGTTTAGACACCAAAAGGCCTGCAGGAAGAAGCTCCTCCTCATTCTCTCTGTATTTGCTTTTAATGAGCGGAAGCGCTTCCCTAAACCCAACAGAGAAAAGAGTCCATTGTTAGTATGGCTGAGGTCCTTCACAATCTTCCTGGTTCGACGCTGTTTGCTGAAGATGTCCTGCAGGGAGCTCGTGTTCAGTTTAACTGACCGCACCACCCTCTGGAGGGCTCGCCTGTCCTGCATGGTGCTGTTCCCGAACCAGCATGGTGCTGATCCCGCTACCATCAGGACGCTCTCAATGGTGCAGGTGTAAAAAGTCCTTATCACCTGTGAGGGCAGTTTAAAGTCCCTTAAGACGCTGCCAGGCCTTCCACCAGGGTGTTGATGTGACAGCTATGTGATGTGACAGCCGTGTGATGTAAAAATCTAGGTATCAGAAACTGTCCACTCCTGCTTTGTGCTGAAGTCCACTATCTCTCCTTAGTCTTGCTGATGTTCAGAAATTATTGTTCTCCTGGCACCATCTCTCCAGGTTTTTAATCTCCTGTAGGTAGGCTGTCTCTTCATTGTTGGAGATCAGTCCCACCACAACAGTGTCGTCAGCATACTTGATGATGGTGGTGGAGTTTTTAAGTTTTTGCTTAAAAGAAATGTATTTTGTATTGCATATTTGACTGTTAAACAGTAAACCATGAGCAATAGCTGCCAGCGAACTTGTTAATACTGAGTAAATAAAACTAGTAGTTAACAAGTGTTAGTTAAATTGGTGGCACTTATATAAAGGAAAAATAATTACAGGGTGGGAATCAGTAAATGATTAATTTGCATGACATATACTTTGTGAGCAATATTCTCAGTTTTTTCCTGATAGTAAATCTCTTCTGCCATATGCTACAAGAGTTACAAGAGCGAGGAACGTGGTTGCGCTTGCAGACTGTCTGTGATTGGAAAAATTTAAGGAAATGGAAATAGAGAACTCAGTCAGAATAATTTTTCCATTACTACATGTGTTAGCAGCAACCAGTTCCAGGGTTTTATAGGGGCCTGTTATTGGTCTTCGAGGTCAGTCTCTCACAGACACATTAGATTCAGAATTTCCATTAACACATACACAGTGCTGACACCAGTGCATGCATTCTTCTCACACACAACAAAAGGACCTCACCTCTGACAAGAACACAGGGTTAATGAGGTGCCCTTTTGTAGCAGGAAATGCTTTTGGATTTCTATGCAAATGTGATAATGTGGTCTTGAAGGCTGTTAGAGGTAAAGCATGGAAAGGCATAATGGGGTGTTTGAAAATAATCAGTAACAAAGTGCTTTGATGCCACACAATGCAGAGCGGAGTTACTGTTGCCATCCCGAATTACGTTATTTTCCAAAAACAACACACCGTGAAGTGTTTTCTTTTGCTGATATTCTTCAGCAAATTGTCAAATATTGGAATTGAAATTCATCAAAGAATGGCAAGCCAGACAGTTTCTTGCATTGGAACGATAATTTCCTGTTAATAGACATTTTTCTCAGACAACAATAAACACAAATTGACATGTCCCCAAAAATCCAGAAAGCCCAAATATCTTGAAAAAACTGACACTGGAGACTCTCACATCAAAGTCTGTACAAAAACAGCCCTGTTTTTTGTTTTGAACCTATTTATTATTTGACTTTGATTATATTGATATAACTTTCCATTACAAGAAAACCAAGGGTTGTTTGTTTGCACTGATGTCTGTCCAGAAAGAATGCCATGATGGTCTCTCTGTATAATAATAAAACTTGCCAGTTAGTTACTTGCCCTTTGCTGCTATTTGATGTGTGCAGTTACAAAAGATGCAGTCCCAGAAGAAGTACATTTTGTGTCCTTATCCTAATCCATTTTTAGCAGTAGGATGAGTGCTGCCATTTAGATGTATAAATACATTTAGTGAACATTGGGTGTAAATGGTTATGTTGAGGGATTTATTTTCAGGGACAATCAGCACTTTCTCATGTAATTTGCACTGAAAAAACAATTTGCACAAAAAAAAAAAGTGAATTAGGTCAAACTGTCCCTATGTTTATGCTTGAGAATTTCTGTTTTATTTTTTATTTTAATTACATTTTATTTCAGTCACTGGAAGCATTTTTGGATTCGACAAAAAGTGTTCAGGTAGAATTACCTTCAACAATGTTAAATCAGGAAGTTTAGCACAGAGGTGGACGAGTTGCTACTGGGTCGCAAGAGCATTCAGGGAAAAATGTCTATAGATACAACACTGTATTTTTTTGTGTATATTGCTCTCAATTTTACATACTGTGCGATTTTCAGAGAGCATTATCACACTTGCAACATTATACAACAGTCTTTGCTACTACTGCGATTATGTGTAATCAATAAAAAATATATTAATTTTATTTTATATTTGTAAATCAATTACTGCTACTAAATATAGTCTTTTCTCTTTAAAAATTTAAAATCTTTTTATTGCCTATAAATTAGGCAGATTAAATTTTTTGTGTATTTTCCTACTTATGTCATACGAATATCACATTGATAGTGACTCAATTGCAAAACAATGATACAATCCTCAAGAATGCTAACTAATTGAATGCCTTATTTTTTAAAAGGTACTACATTCTAAATGTGACTGTGAGCTACAATATGTACGTCCTCATCTCTATGCCACAACATCACTTCTGTGCCACTAAAAATCCTCATTGTCTCTGTGGTCATGCCATAAAACCATTTCATTTTGTGTTAAAACACTTTTTGGTCATGTTCCTCCAAGGCATTTCCTATAACCCCTGACAAAGCCACATATGCATCCATCATTACATCTTTTTTTCCCCTGCTTTTGTATATCCCTGCAAATGTCATGTGAAATGAGAATCTATCAGCAGCCTGAATTGCATTGGATCCTCTTGCATGGTACCTCATGGGGGCTGAGCCTGACATAATTTCCTTGCCCCAAGGTGGTGGTGACATTTGTTGTGGGTTCAGAGGTTCAACAGGAGACCACGAACGACTTCACCTAAATCGGAAAACCTTTACTGATGGGAACCGTTGCTCTTGGAAAAAAAGACCAGAAAAACATCTTGTTCTTTACCTTTTTTTGTGTCCACATGGTGAAGAAAGAGATTCCTGTAGGTGTTAATTAGGATGAGAGCTTTTTATCATGCAGAGGTGCTTTTTCAACTTTGCTATTGTAACAATGTAAATGTGAGCCTACTGTTCCTTCTTCTCTTTTTTATCCCTCTGTGTGTTTCAAATTCTAATTCCATTAGCTGGTTGCCTCAGTCAGAGTGCTGAGGTCCTGAGGCAGCCTTGCACCACTTGCCACTGGAGACATCTGTCAACCGAGCAAACATAATTCTGCTCACCAGAGTCTCACTTGCTATACTTTTCTAATTTACAACTTGAGCCACTGTGAGACCTTCAGAGAGATTGCTGCTCATTTGTGGGACTTGTTTAGAGGGCTGTGTATTGTGTTTGTAATACTGTGAAACCTCTAATGTGATAAATAAATTGTGTAAATAGTCCAAAATCTATATTTGTTTACAATAAAAGTAGTAGAGCAGATCTAAGTGATTAGCCTCTATACAGTGTTGCCAACTCTATGAGGAAAAAGTATTGTAGTGTTGATGCATGCCCAACATGTCACTTGAATTTTCTGTTTTATGTCCTATGTTATTACTAGTTTTAATATTAACTGAAAAGTCGCTTGAATATCGAATCATGCTACATGAAGAAGGCATATTATATAATATTAATCTATAATTATAACTTATTTCAAATGGAAAAAAAATGTTTGGTCATTCAACTGCAATCCAACTGAGTATTTACAAAATAGATTTAATCCATCTACACGTGGTGATTGGTCATTGGGAACAATCATAATCGCTGCTTGGCTATAAGGAAAAAATGGTGATGACTGCTCATTAGCATCAGTGGTGTTGAGTAATTAAACATTGGTAAATAGTTATTGGTCATTGGGTGATGGTAATCAGTCACTGATATTTTAGAAATAACAATTATCAATCATTTGTGAGTGGATAGGAATTACTGTATGGTTAGAAGTGATTGGTAATTTGACTCCAAACATATGCTCTCTAAACTCAAATACAGGACAGGTGCTAATGTCTACTCAAGAAGTCATAATTTGTTGTTGTTTTTGTTTTATTTTTTTATATATATAAAATTTATTTCAGGTGTATAAAAGTCCCCAAAGCTTGTTGGCAACACATATACTAAAACTAATTACATAAGATTTTTAAAAGTATATGAAGGTATAAATAGAAAACAGCTAAGGGAAGTATAATAGCCTAGCAAGGGTCGGCAGCTTTTTGTGTTTATCTAAAATCCCATAGCAGGCTCTGGGGAGCAGCTGCAATTACAAAGGCTCTTAACTTAACTCTCAGTTGTGAGAACCCTTGTAAGCTGCTGTAATGTACCATTATAATCCCCTGGCACTGTTTCATATTTACTCATGACTTACTTTTGTTGATGTGAAGCCTCACTACTAAGTTCATTTCAAAATAGCAGGCATTTAAAAAAAATACTGACCTCCATCACTCCATTTTGTTTTAACGATGGCTAAATTACACCTTATGAGAATAATGCATTGCGCATTGGGAGTATTTGATGTCATTTACAGATATGATGGGCAGTCATTTTTTTTTTTGTTTTTATAATGTTTTTCTTTCTTTCATTTTTTATCGGCTCAGGTGGAATTGTCAACGTGATGCCATTTTTGTTTTCTAAGATTTGCCACAGGTAACTTATTCAATGGTATTAACCTTCTGTCATACTTCTTGTTGTGGGCTCATGGGATAGAACGTCAATTTTGTTTTTCTTGTATATCAGAAGAGCTGTAATTGGAGGGCTGACTACATGCACAATCTTAAATATATTATGGTAAGCATTGTTTCTATAATAAATTAACCCCATATAGCCCCAGCACCTGTTGGCAGTTCCAGCATTCCAATACACATACCTTTTTGAAATTGCTGTTTTAAAACAGTGTTTTAAAAATGTAAACACTTTCTAATGTTATTAGATATAGATATATATAGGTATATTATTCAATATATTAAACATATATAGTTTGCTTAAGATATATAGATACATTCTGGAAGCATAATATATTAAAATTCTAGCAGAAAGGGTTTAAAGGGGATTAATTTTACAGTATGGTTTAGGACTAGAATATGGAAAACGTACAGTACAGACCAAAAGTTTGGACACACCTTCTCATTCAAAGAGTTCTCTTTATTTTCATGACCATGAAAATTGTAGAGTCACACTGAAGGCATCAAGGGCTATTTGACCAAGAAGGAGAGTGATGGGGTGCTGCGCCAGATGACCTGGCCTCCACAGTCACCGGACCTGAACCCAATCGAGATGGTTTAGGGGTGAGCTGGACCGCAGAGTGAAGGCAAAAAGGGCCAACAAGTGCCAAGCATCTCTCGGGGAACTCCTTCAAAACTGTTGGAAGACCATTTCAGGTGACTACCTCTTGAAGCTCATCAAGAGAATGCCAAGAGTGTGCAAAGCAGTAATCAAAGCAAAAGGTGGCTACTTTGAAGAACCTAGAATATGACATTTTTCAGTTGTTTCACACTTTTTTGTTATGTATATAATTCCATATATAATTCCACATGTGTTAATTCATAGTTTTGATGCCTTCAGTGTGAATCTACAATTTTCATAGTCATGAAAATAAAGAAAACTCTTTGAATGAGAAGGTGTGTCCAAACTTTTGGTCTGTACTGTATATATAATATATATATGTATAGATGTAGATATAGAGAGGCAAAATTAGAACCGATTAGAGTATTAAAAACTCGAAAACTATTTAGGTACATTTAGAACCGATAAATATGTGCTTAACTTGCAATTAATAAGGAGTTAACTCATGACAATCATTCGATTAATCGAGATTAAATATTTTAATCGATTGACAGCCCAAATAGATAGATAGATAGATAGATAGATAGATAGATAGATAGATAGATAGATAGATAGATAGATAGATAGATAGATAGATAGATAGATAGATAGATAGATAGATAGATAGATAGATAGATAGATAGATAGATAGTTTCGAATAGACTACAAACTATTACTTCTCACTTATAAAGCACTAAACGGTTCGGCTCCCATGTACCTATCTAATCTTTTAACACACTACAATCCGTCACGCTCCCTGAGATCTCAAAACTCTGGACTTCTAGTAGTTCCTAGAATAGCAAAGTCCACTGAAGGCGGTAGAGCATTTTCACATTTAGCTCCTAAACTCTGGAATAGTCTTCCTGGCAGTGTTCGGGGCTCAGACACACTCCCCAGTTTAAGTGTAGATTAAAAACATATCTTTTTAGCAAAGCCTACACATGACACACATCACATATCATAACCTTGTGCTCCAGAACATCTGATCACATGCACATTATCAACTTGTGCTGTTAATATCATGAACAGCAGCTACGCTAATTCCTCTCCACTGCTTCTCTTTCTCTCCCCATCCCAAGGCATCCTGAGGTTCCTTCAGCTCCAGTCACCTCCCACCTCGTGATGATTACGGACCTTTGAAGAAGTAGATGCCGAACTCGCAAACATCCCGAACCATCTTGAGACGTGCCAGTGCCAACTGGATCCCACTACATGTGTGGAGTTTTGACATTGGACCTCCTGGAGTGTTTAAAGGCTCTGGCATGGAGAAGCTGATGCTGATGAGTTTTTCCTTGCCACAGTCACCATGGCTGCTCATCAGTGATAAATATACACCATTCACCTTAACTGTTGATTTCTGTAAAGCTGCTTTGAGACAATGTCTGTTGTGAAAAGGGCTATAAAGTAGTATAAAGTAGTAAATAAAACATTTACAACATGTAATTCACAATTTTTGTTGAGTTTACAGTACATGTACAATTCCCCTTGAAAAAGAAAGCGTCAAAAGAAGAGAGACAAAACCTCGCAATATTTTGTTACTCGCAAGGGGTCATCGAACGTAACCCTCGCAAGTATCGAGGTTGCACTGTATGGGCTTTGGCTTACTCAGACTCAAAGTTGAAGCTCCAGCACAGCTAAGTTTACCATTGCTGACCCTGTGTTATGACCTCAGCTTCCTAACAAGGGTGGATATGCAAATGTAAAGCATTTACTTTTCTATTAAGTAAAAAATGATGTTTGTTAAGATTTTTTTTCGACTAGTCTTGTCCACATGTCGACACTATAGCGGAGGGAGAGGAAGTGTCAGAGCTAGAATTTGAAGACCGTGCCGGCATGTCTAATATTGGTAGGTTGCATAAATTATTACAAATTCATTCATTCATTCATTTTCTCCCACTTATCCGTAATTCGGGTCACGGGGGCAGCAGTCTAAGCAGGCCCCAGCCTTCGACTGCTGCCCAATCCTCACAGCACCGTCCCTTACGGTCCCTCCTGCAGGTGGTGAGCCCACGGGAAGGCGGCCCCACGTCACTCCGACGTCACGGACCTTGATATTTCCCTCGTAAGGGACCCCCGGAGCATAGAGGGTTAAGGGCCTTGCTCAAGGGCCCAAGAGTGGCA
This sequence comes from Silurus aristotelis, assembly GCF_946808225.1. NCBI lineage: Eukaryota > Metazoa > Chordata > Actinopteri > Siluriformes > Siluridae > Silurus > Silurus aristotelis. Next base: position 9,486,774 of record NC_139586.1, read on the forward strand.
GCTTGGCGATACCGGGGCTTGAACCCCAGACCTTCCGATCGGCAACCCAGCGCCTTAACCGCTGGAGCCACCACTCCCCCTTACAAATTAAATAAATTAATATAGGAAACCCTACAAACTAGTGGCACTGTATTACATAACTTGAATGTTTTAATATCTGACAGACTGTCAAGACCTTGATGTCATCTGCATCCTGCCTGTCCCATCTCATTCATCTGTTGTTCTTTCTAATTGTTAAAAAGATATTGAGTTAGCAATCAACATTATAATTTTAAAATGCCAAAGTAATTAGAGGGGGGATTCAAATGTAATAAAAGAAGTGAGAAGAAATTAGAAAATCCCACTGCTTTTGTTGTAGTTCTTCAGATACTTTAGTTTAAAGTTACGCATCTCTCTCTCTCACTACACCATGTGATCCAACTGTACCTTATTGAACTGTATACTCTTAATCATTTTCTGCCCGGCTCTTCCAAAAAAAGCCTGTATTATAACCCTGCAACAATGAAGTTTTATATTCGATGTCAGCCACCTTTTCTTCAACAGGCTGCAACATTCATCTCAGCTCATTTGCATCTCACAAATAGGTTGCATCTGGTCTTTTAGTGATGAAGGAAGTTAATTGGAATAGCAGGAGACGTGCTTTCAGAGCGATCACCACACACCACAAATCAGCATATTAAGCCACATAGTGTTTGCCTCTCAACAAATACACACACCGGCTCATAATGAATAAACAGGAAAAATGTGTGGGGAGCACTTTTCCTAACTTGTTTTCTTTCTTTGGCTTGAATGATACAGCTAATTTTTTCAGGGTTTAAGCTAAACATTACATTTCATTTGTGTCACAAAAAAAAAAAAAAAGAATTCTGTTGTAATTTCTGCCCAAACTGCAAAAAATCTTAGCAAGTATACACACACACACACACACACCCACACACTCGCACACAAATGTATTAATTTACAAAACACATATATACTAGGGCTTATATATATATATATATATATATATATATATATATATATATATATATATATATATATATATATATATATATATATATATATATATATATGTATATTTCATTTTAATGGCACTAATTTTATTAACACCCAATTAATGCAGCTCTCATTTTTGTCTGACCATTTCGTCACAAAATACAAATAAACAAAATATAGGCTAAATTAAAACCTAAATATACAGGCTAAATTAAAACCTTTAACACAACACACATTTATTTATGATGTTCTTTGTTTACTTAGGTACAAATAAAAAAACAAACTCTACCCAAAACATTTTTTTGTCACTAAACATTTGTTTTACTGATGCGCCAAGTCTCAAATCAAGCACCAAAATCCACCATGATGCACACAATTAAAACCGTCTGTCTGGAAACAAATGTTCCTTGTAGGTTCCTGATGATTCATATAATCAAAAACAACAGAATTGCTTTATAACATTTACAAGAATATTTTGTCTTCATGCACTATGTTGAGTATGGGTTTACCAATAATAAACATACATTTGCAAATGTTTTATAGAAGTTTTATGGAAGTTCTTCTATAGAAGGCCTCACAGATGACAATGACAATGACTATCAGAGCAAAAACCAAGGTCAAAGGATCTGCCTGCAGATCTTAGAGACACGTGTGTTGCACGGCACAGATTCGTGGAAGGCTAGAAAAATTGCTGCTGCACTGAAGATCTCTAAGAGCACTGTGGCCTCCATAATTTTTTAATGGAACAAGTGTGGCACAACCAGGTCTCCTCCAAGAGCTGGTGCTCCCATGGCCAAACTTAGCAATCGGTGGATTAAGTGAGCCTTAGTAAGAGAGATAACCAAGAACTCTATGGGCACTCTGTCTAAGCTCTAGAGATCATGTGTGGGGATGGAACAAAGATCCAGTAGGACAACGATCATTGAAGCCCTCCACCAACTGGGCTTTATGGCAGAGTGACAATAAGGTTTCCTCAGTGCAAAACCCATGGAAGAATGCTTGGAGTTACAGGCACCTAAAGGACTCTCAAAACTGTGTGAAAAAATATATCTGGTATATCCAGGAATATCCAGGTGATATATCTACAGGAAATCAGGCACTGCTCATCATTTTGCAGCAGAGACTGTGCAACTTGGCAGGGTTGAAAGAAGCGGAATAGAACAAAGTACTTTACAGAGATAACCTAAATAAAAACCTGTTCCACACCACTGTTCCATGGCCTCAGACGAAGGTTCGCTTTTCTACATGACAATGACCATAACAGCCAAGACAACACAAGTGCGGTTTAGGGACAATTCTGTGAATGTCCTAGAGTGGGCCAGCCAGAGCCCTGACTTGAACCCTATTAACCATCTCTGGAGAGACCTAAAAATGACTGTAAACTGATAATACCCCAATCCAGGTGTGCAAAGCTTGTTGCATCATACCCAAAATAGACTTGGGGCTGTAATTGCTGCCCAAAGTGCTTTACTAAGTAATGAGTAAAGGTTCTGAGCACTTATGTACATGTGATATTTCAGTTTTGTTCGTTTTTTTTTTTTTTTTTTTTTTTTTTTTTTTTTATAAATTGCAGGCAAAATAAACCCAATTTGAAATATTGTAATATCAGTCTTTTTTATCAAGATTACAATAAACAAATATATTGCGAGATTGTTTTGACAAATTTTAAGCTAATTTAGACATGTTTAGAAATGTGTTTTATACCAGTTTAGCACAAAAAATAGATCTTTCCATTTTGCGCAAGCTATATTGTAATATTTTTTTTTTAGAAAATAGTACATTTGATCATTTTTTTAAATATTTGCAATTGCTAAGATGTCCTTGTTTTTGCAAAAACTGATAAGGAGTTAGAGCTTATTCACTTGAAAGGCACATTGCAATCATTCTTGACTTTGTTCCTCATAATAAAACAATAAATAAAAACAAAAAAAAATAAAAAAAGTAACACAAGCGGTGTACTTTTGATTGATCATCGCTGTGAAACACAATGTTTGAAACTGCTGTTTATTGCGCCGGTACCTACAGTCTTTCGGCCCACACGTCAGCGTGTTAAGCCATTTCTCCTTGCTCGGTTTTGTCAGCTCATAATTTAGATACGTAATTATCACCCCAAAACATAAATCTTTTGTATCACCTGCAGTGGAAAGAGGACTGGAATGGTCCTCTTGTGGAGCTCTACTGAAGCGTATCAGCGAAAAGATTAACAAATAAATCTCTCTGGAATCGGGGGAAGCTAGTTGACCTATTGAAGTGTGATGGATTTATCTATTGCTTTTTTTCTCTTAATAATTAATAGGACAGTTATCATGATGGGTTGAGGTGAGTTAGTTCAGTAAATATTATAATGCACTTTACTGTAAATATGACCCTAGACTCAGGTGTTAAGTCATTTTGACTGACAAAAAATTATTGTTTATAGTTTTCAACTGCTGAATTACTGTATTGTTACTATTATTTAGGAAATTTCTTCATTGTGGGATGAATTAAGGTTTTTGTGTCTTATCCTATTACTACTATATCTATTTGGTTATGCTTACGAGCTTGGCCCAAATATGGGAATACACGATTCGTGGGACTTTGGTGCATAGCAGGACACCCCACACACACACACACACACACACACACACACACACACACACACACACACACACACACACACACACACTTACTACCCCCCATCTCTCTCTGAAAAATTTAGCATAGCCATAGCCATGCTGCCGTGCTTTTGGTAGATGTGAGGAAACTCAAGAACCCCTGTGGACACAAGAAAAATGTAGAAAACTTTCCAAATGCAGTACCCTGAGTACAGGATCAAACAGCACTGGATGTGTGAGGCACTAATTTTACCCCCTGCACCACCATACAGCCCTTTTTGGAATAATGTTTGTGAAGGGTTATGTCAGTTGTCATAATGTGCTTATGCAGATTTCATAAGGAACATCAAGGAATTGTTGCTAATGTCTAAAAAGTATAGTATTGTCATTTTGAAATGCTTCTTTCTCTCAGCATTTCCTGTGTCAACTTTGAGTTTGTTCATACGTCACTTTTTAGGTTTCACTCTTTTCTTGTCTCTCTGTCTGCCGAGGGTCATGATCTAATCACATCTCCAACTGCATGTGGCATTACCTGCCATTGTTTGTGTAGGATTATTGATTTTATGTAGCATGTTTATTGTCATAACACAGGCCTAGACTCGCTTATAATTTAGAAAGTATTCAGACCCCCTTCATTTCTTTTCTTGCAGCCTGATATACAGTTGCTCAGATTTTTTTTTTCAAATTTACACTCAATTCCCTATAATGGCAAAATACAAACAGAATTCTAGAAATATCTGTAAAAAAATTGACAATTATGTAAATAAGTATTCAGATTCTTTACCCAGGACTTAATTAAAGCACCTTTTGCACTAATTACAGTTTCGAGTTTTTTAGGGAATGGCACAATGTGCTTTGCACACATGAATTGGTGGATCTTTCGCCATTCTTTGTGGAAATGGCTAATCAGTATCATCATCATCAGTAGGCAGCCATTTTTAGGTCTCTCCAGAGATGTCCAGTAGGGGTCAAGTCAGAGATCTGACTGGGCCACTATAGGACAGAGCTGTCCCTAAGCCACTCCTGTGCTGTATTGGCTGTGTGCTTAGGGTTGTTATAGGAAGGTAACCCTTCAGCCCAGTCTGAGGTCCTCAGCAATGTGGAACAGGTTTTTATTAAGGAGATCTCTCTACTTTGCTCCACTTAGATTTCCCCTAACCCTGACCAGTCCCTGCTGCAGAAAAAGACATGAAGACATGCTTCACTGTTGAGATGGCTTTGCGTAGGATAGAGCGCATGGTTTCCTCCAGACATAACATTTAGAATTGAAATGAAGCAGTTAAATCAGTTTAATCAGACCAGAGAATCTTGTGCCACACAATATAGCCACTCTGCCATAAAGCCTGGATTGGTAAAAGGCTTCAGTGATGGTTGTCCTTCTGGAACTTTGTCCATCTCCACACAGGATCTCTGGAGCTCAGTCAGAGTGACAATCAGGTTTTCGGTCACCTCTATAACCAAGGCCCTTCTCCACCAATTGTCAGTTTGGCCAGATCTTGTAAGCTCTTATAAGAGTCCTGTTTGTGCCACACTTCTTCCATTTGAGAATTATAGAGGACACTGTGCTCTTGGGAATCTTCAGTGTAGCAGACATTCTTTCTGTAGCTTTGACCTCATTGCTTTTTTTTTCTCTGATATGCATTGTCAGCCATAAAGCCTTCCATAGAGAGGTGTGTGCTTTTTCAAATTATGTCCAATCAATTAACCTTTCCAAAGGTAGATTTTGGTCAATGTGTAGACACATCTCAGCAACAATCATGAGAAGTGGGAGGCACCTGAGCTAATTTTCATGTGTTGTTGCAAAGGGTCTGAATGGAAATGTACATGATAATTTATGTTTTTTTTTTTATTTTATTTTTTTTTATTTTAATTGACAGATATTTCTAGAATTTTGTTTTCACTGTCTCATTATGGGATATGAGTGTATATTAATAAGAAGAAAAATCAGTTTGAACAATGGTAAAATTAGCATGCAATATACTGTAGCAAAATTGAAAAAAAGCAAAGTTGGTTTGAATATTTTCCAAATGCACTGTACTTGTAAAAACCTTTCCAGCCATATGTGGTTCTTCCACAAACTCTTACCACAAAGTTAGAGGCACACAATTGTATGGGCTGTCTTAAGACCCAAACCTGTTCCAGCAGGACAATTGCCCTGCTATAGAGCTCTGACATCAACCTTACTAAAAAAAAACATATGGATAAATTTGGAATGCTGACTGCACCCCAGATCTCTCCACTCTTCATCATGACCTGACTTTTATAACATACTTGTGGCTGAATGAGCACAATCTCCAAAATCTCCTCTCTTCCCAGAAGAGTGGAGGTTATTGAAACAACAAATGGGACTAAATGTGGAATGGGATGTTCGAAAAGCACTTTTGTCCTTATAGTGTATTTATGTTTGTGCCTGTACCTTAAACCTGAAGTGTATCTGGCATAAATCCGATGCTTTGAGTTTTCACCGCCAAAAATAGTGGCATATACTGTATAAAAACCAAGAGGTAGAAATGTCAGCACTGTCAGCATGGGGTCTGAATTCTGGTTCTGACAGTTCAGGTAGAAAAAGGTTTGGGACTAATCACCCTTGTTCAATTACTATTTTATTTTATTTTATTTTTAATACCTGTGTTACATAAATGTGACACCTTAGCAATTGAAAATATACTGAATATTGCCAAATTAATGTGTTAATCCTATTAAAAGATTACAATAAACCAAATATAAGATAATTAAAGCTATTTCTGGATATAATGCTATTTCTGAAAATATTGACACTTTGGACACAGTTTGACATCCTCACTTAGAGTGTACTCACTTTTGTTTCCAGTTATTTAGACAATAATGGCTATATGTTAAGTCATTTTCAGAGGACAGTAAATGCTAGACATGACCAAGCCGCACATTGACTACTCTAAAATATATCCACTGTTAATTTTTACAGTATTGTAGAACATATAATAACCTTTAGAACATATAATAAAATAATTGCTGAAATGTGAGGGGGTTTAAGTCCAAGCGAGATGATCTGCCTATAACTCTGACACTTACAGTTTTCCTACTTTGTATCGTCCTTGATGAAGTCCTAGGCCTACTTATGCAGAGCAACAAAGTTGGTGACGTTCATCTAATGTTTTTATAAATAAATAAATAAATAAATAAATAAATAAATAAATAAATAAATAAATAAATAAATATAAATAAATAAATAAACAATTGTTTTCAGGACATTATCTGTCCAGTCCGATTAAGGAATTCATATTGCATTGAATCTTTCATAGAGTTTTAGTATCTGCATCTGTAGTTCATCTGTATCCATCAATCAATAGTGGTCACCAGCAGTGCTTGCCATCTCTTGCTGTCAAATCTGACATGAAACAACACCACTCAAACCAACGTCCTAACACCATCCATACTGTCAGTGCCCTAAATCCATCAATATTATCAGCAGTCTGTGTTCGTACAGACCAATACAGCGAGTCCTTCTGTAACACTGATGCCTCCTAATGCTCAGCTTCCCGCTCGCCTATTCCACAGTTTAACGATTTCTTTGTCATACGAGAGGCGAGGGAATGCTCTGACAAATGACATAACTAATACCCCTGGTTTTGATCCAGTTTGCTATAGGTGGATGCTGCTCTGCACAGCCTATAATTGAGTCATCAATGAGCAAGCAGGGAGCCAGAGCAGACGCAGCTAAATTGTTAATGGCCGTTGGCTACACATTGATCACCGCAGGACTCTGTCTGAGTTGCCTGACACTGATGAGCTATTGCATTCCACCTTGCCATATTTGTCACCAGAAAGTAACCCCTAATGCCCCCCACTACCACCGTGGTCCTGGTGAGTAGGAAAATTCACTATACAGCTTAGATTGCAAAAAAATTGGTCTTCTAACTAACTTTAGGGGCCATCAAGAAGTCACACATCATGAGGTGTTTTTAAAATTCACAGAAAGTGATAAATAGATGGACTCCAGGGCTGTTTAAAGCTAAATTAACGTTGCACTTTAGTTATTAGTACATCTTAAATTGCACTGGCCTTGCAGTTCCTACAGGGTTTGTGAAGACAAGTGTTTTAAAGAACTTTCCCTTGATATGAAGGAGCATCTTGGTCTGATTAAAGGATTCATAGTAAATCTCAGCTCTTTTCTTCTTCCTGAATAACAGCTGATAGACTTTCATGTTGGTTCTCTGATCCATTTCTCAGCTTTCATGAACCTGTTCATTGCCATATGTCTATGAGAACAAGCATCTGTTTTCTTTCATTTTTTCCCCTAGCCCTCGTTAAAATAATTCACACTCTAATTGATTAAGTTCTTCTGGTTTCTGCTTTTAGTAGCTCTTTCTCTCTCGTTGAGCTAAAGCGGCACCTTATAGCATCACTGCTCTTTTGTTTTCAATTCAGGTTGAAAAAAGCTCTTTCTTCCTGCAGCTTGTACTTTCTGTTCAAAATGATGCCCTTAATCTTGATTATAGGCACAGCCAAAGGGCATGTTCTTCTACCTGTAATAAAGATATTTTTTGAATATAACAGAATAATGTATGGCCATTCATCTGGGGACGTAATAAAAATGGGAAATACATTATATTTAAATCACTCATTTACATTTGGAATTTCTGCAGGTAACATTGCCGTTTATTATGAGTGCTTTCCACATCTCCAGCCTGTACATTTGTCTTCGATTTCATCGCGCTATCATTCTGTCTATCTTAGTGCTACTCCTCTACCAGTTTACTGCTCCATTCCAGGCCCGCTCCTAAATCTTTAAGGTTGTTTTGCTGTTTATTCCGGGCCATGCAGCGCTATCAATTCCTCGTCCTTGTACTCGGCACACAAACTCTCCGTTCATAAAGCCTGTAGGATAGGAATGCAGGGGAAGAACGTCGCCTGGCCTGGATTATACTGTTTGCCATATGCTGTCTACTGATTTCCTGCAGTCAGAAGAAGGTCCCTACTGAACTGCTCCCAATGCATACTTTCAGCATTGCACATCTTATTCATTTATTTACCTCAGTGAGTCGAAGTGAATAAGAGTGCAGGTGTAGGCTCAGAGAAATCTTAAATAAAAAGAAAAGGTAAAGAGAGTGGATACTGCTTTTGGAGAGAGTTGAACACAGAGAGTGTGTGAGAGAAATGGAAATAGAAGGTGCAGAGAGAAAGAGACAAAGAAAGAGCCCTTGTGAGACGACCTCATCTGTCACTGACCGACTTTGTCATTAATATGCGGCAGCTGCATGCTGATGGCTGGCACTGACCCATTTTCTCTCTCGATTCTTTCCGTGCAATGGCGAGAGAGGCGCAGGTCTGAGGATAATCCGCTTTGTATGGAACACCCAGGTAGCACAGCTAAAGACAAGCCTTTTGGCACACAGGGATGAGCTGTGAACACAGACACTCGTGTCCTCTGATAATGACTTCTCTTTGACCACTGGACTGTGATTATGTAAGCAGCAGGGGGATGACAGTGTACTTCTTTTTCCAAGAATCATATCCATACAAAGCAAAGCCATCTTTTGTATTTGGCCAAGCCAATGAAATGTCATGAAATTTATTTGAAACTTTTAATATGGACTGGTAACGATAAAAATGGCTGAATATAGAGTACCCTGCAAATATGCATAGAGATCTAGATATATACACGCACACTATATGGACAAAAGTATGTTGTCACCTGGCCAGAAGAGTTGTGTGTGCTTTTTGAACCTCCTATTCTACATTTAGTCCCTATTTGCTGTTATAATAATCTCCACTCTTCTGAGAAGATGTTCCACTAGATTTTGGAGTGTGCATGTGGAGATTTGTGCTCATTCAGGTACTGATGTAGGGTGAGGAGGTCTGGGATGCAGTTATCACTTCAATTCATCCCAAGGTGTTCAGTAGGGTTTAGGTCGGAGCTCTAAAGCAGGCCATTGAAGGTCTTCCACTCCAGATCATGTAGGGTAAATTTCCTTCAAATGCTCCCACATCCAAAGACATCCTATACATTTGCTAACTCTGACCACAGTGTAAATATTTATTATATTTCTCTATTTTGACTTGTATTGCAGTATATAACCCTGTATTTAATATAGTAGTTATGACACAAATTGTGTGCACGGCTGTTGCTGGGTTGAAATATTTCCTAATATTACACACAGCATATGTTTCAGCAATTATTGCACATTACTAAGGGATCAAAACAGTTGCCTCCTTTACATACTAATTTTAGCTCAGAATTAGACTCCAGCCTAATACTCTTGCTGCGTTTATAACCTGTAAGGGGGATTATAAACCTACCGAGGACAAAAGCGAAGCATTATCCAGTGGATTTATGAAAACACACTTACATCTATGATTAATTGTGCGGCATTATGCAGGTGTACAATCTCTTAATGTTTTATTATATTAATCATGTACTATATTTACCCTTGCACAAGGGAAATGATCATCCCTGATCTTGTGTTCATTAAGCAATTTCCAGAACAAATTTACAATCTGTATTCGTTTGTTTTATTCATTGTAATCTTTGCTCTAAAGAAGTTATGTTCCACCTTTTACAGAGGAAGAGAGAGAGTCAGAGATCCCCTGTGAGGTAGGGAATGAAGAGTATGTCTCTTTTTCTTGTTCTGTCATTCTCATACAGGTGTTGGGCAGTGCTAGAGATCGTTCCCCAGATGGCTGTCAAACACGTCCTGGAGGAGAGGCTCTTAAATACCATCTTGGTCTGGACAGAGACCACTCGACCGGCACACACATTTATCTACTCCAACATCTCCCTGGAGGAGATACACACACACACACACACACACACACACACACACACACACACACACACATTTGTCTCACTTTTCTTGTAAGAATCATTCACTTATTAATGCAGCTAATTAATTCTAAGCCCCACCTAAATCTGACTCTAATGTTAACTTTTTTTAAGCCCTGTTCTTTATGGGGACCAGCCAAATGTCCACTCAAACTGTCAGATATTCCTTTGTGGACTTTTGGTTCACATCATGATATATTAGTATGGCCACACACACATGAGGACCTTCCACTGACATGATATTGAAAAAAATAAACTATTAATCGCTGTGCTCCACTTTAATTTAACCCCAAACATTAACCTCTGAATCCGAAAGGGGTTATTTTTTCAAAAGCAGTATTCCTCATGGGGACCAGCTAAATGACCTCACAAAGTCAAAACTGTCTAATATTCCTATTATCATGGGGACAGTGGGTCTCTCCACCAACATATAACATACAAATATGCTTCTGTTTCTAGGTTGCTTTTTATAAAGGAGACCGGAGGTGTCGCTAGTCCTCATTCATGGGCACTTGATATTAATCAGGTGCCTAATGCTGTCTTAAAAAGAGCCTCTCGGTCTATAATCTGGCTTTTTCTTACTGCTCCACCTCCAGCATCAAACTAGGCTTTCACAGAAACAACTAAAAATTATCAGCAAGAGTTGGAACAGTACCATAATGGGGCTTTGAACAATTCTTGCTATTAAAAATGAGAGAATAGCACTCTCAACCTTTCCAGCTCAATAAAACAACACAAAAAATTATGCAACTCAAAAACCAAATGGGCACACATTACTAAACAGCTAAATCTTAATCATTTAAGGTTTAAGAAGTACTTTAGTTTTTAGCATTAGCTCTCAACTGTAAAAGAAAATTATTGTACACATATTATACATCATTATATACATATATCTTCCAGAGGGCACAAAAAACCAGTCACTATAAGAAATTAGTTTAGTGCTCATATTAGGGATCGATGTGAATCTGGTTGTTTGGGGTCACAGTGATTCACCTTTAATGAAATATGAGGACACATAACAAATGAGCTCAACGGCTCGTTGTGTTATGCATCTAGATGATAGATATTGTACACACAGTATTTCACCATTATAGTATGTACATTATAATTGAAAGCTTCCATAATGCTTAATGGTCACCCAAACTTCAGGGTAAAGAATTTAACCCTGAACTTCTTCCATTCTGCAAACATTTTCTAGTCTCAGCTACTTTTCTTTTCTGTGTATTTACAAATATCATAATTTATGTGTGCAATATAATACATTGTTCATTCAGGTGGCTTTAGCAAGGCTAAAACTAATTAATACCTGCTCTTTGGTTGTATTTCACACAATTATCATTCTCAAAATCACTTTTAGGTGCAAAATGAATTTCCATAAAGCATATACACATTACACATGTAAGGAGTAAAATACTACAGGGCATTCTTCTTTAGAAAAATAATCAACCATGGTATAGTGATGTGGCTTGACATAAAAAAGAGTTACCTTTAATACATATTTTCTTACATTAGCATGTCCCAAAATTATTTATTTCTTTGCATTACAAAGCACTTTGCCAACACCAATCCTTTTTATGCTTAATGACCAAATTATGAAGTGAATATGATTCAATTTAATGTTAACATCTGATAAGAAAAACGTTAACTTATATATAAAAACTTATATCTTTACACAGTCGTTCCTTCTCTCTCCTTTGAAGTTAATAATAACAAGCTTATCTTTTTAATAAAACATTAAATTCCTCTATAAAGCAATTTAGGAAACCTAAAGTTACCGATTTACATCTGACAGTTATAAAATGGTGACACTCCTAGACTCCATCCAGAAATGCAGAATAAATATCACTTTAAAGTATTTTCTAATTAGTTTATGTGGAGTGTCCATCATGCATGCCCTTTTAACCCGGCATCTGTAGAGCTTTGGCTATAAAAATAAATAAAATAAATGAATTTTTTTTTGTAAAAAAAAAACAAAAAACAAAAACACCTCAGGACCAGTCTTGGGTATTAATAATGTATTTTGATACTTGTATATACACTTTTTCTTTATATACAGTACAGACCAAAAGTTTGGACACACCTTCTCATTCAAAAAGTTTTCTTTATTTTCATGACTATGAAAATTGTAGATTCACACTGAAGGCATCAAAACTATGAATGAACACATGTGGAATTATATATGGAATTATATACATAACAAAAAAGTGTGAAACAACTGAAAAATGTCATATTCTAGGTTCTTCAAAGTAGCCACCTTGAGAGATGCTTGGCACTTGTTGGCCCTTTTGCCTTCACTCTGCGGTCCAGCTCACCCCTAAACCATCTCGATTGGGTTCAGGTCCGGTGACTGTGGAGGCCAGGTCATCTGGTGCAGCACCCCATCACTCTCCTTTTTGGTCAAATAGCCCTTGATGCCTTCAGTGTGACTCTACAATTTCCATAGTCATGAAAATAAAGAAAACTCTTTGAATGAGAAGGTGTGTCCAAACTTTTGGTCTGTACTGTATATCTTTATCTTTATATATTTTATATTTTACATAGTTTATACTCTTTATTTATTTGCCTTCTTTTTTCTTTGTATTATTTTTCTCCCCATCTTATTTCCTCATGCCGGACAGTCGTATAAAGCATTTCACTGCATATTTTTATATATTTGTATTTGCTATTTTTTCACACAAGAAAATTTGTGCTTTGGTCATATTGAAGTGTGATATTTATTCCAGACACATGCTTCTGTGCATGGACAGTTCAGTACATTTGAAAAATGAGTCACTTTGAGAAATCTTTAAACCACCTTACATCAATGATCTGAAAGCCGGCTGTTGCATAAAGGTGACATCACTACACTTCCTGCATCATTGGTATGGAAAAAACAGTAGAGAGTAAGCAGGGTAAATGTAGAAAAACATTGAACCAAGAGTGAGCATAGCTTGAATATACTGAATTTTGTGATCAGAGTATCCAGTTACTCAGTGTAATGCAACTGTAACCCTATATTTATTTATTCAATCATTTATTCATTAATTTTCTGTAACTGTTAAAACCTGGTCAGTGGTCAGAGTTTGAACCTGCAACTGGTCCATCAGACAAACTCATACAGTCATTAGTGTAGAAAGGAACATTTCAAGTAGGGCAGGTCAAACCACAAAACCAGGGGCAGTGCATGCTGAACTTTGCGCAGGTAGCAACAAAAGGATTGATCCAAGAGACCCATGCAGCAAATACCGTATAAATAAAGAAAAAATACATATTGTCTCTAATATTTGGGAAAACTGCAAACAGTATAACACTGCACACCCGTTTTGCAAGTTAGAAGGTATATTCATGAAAACAAACCCGCAATGATAAATGTTGTGAGTGGAGCAGGCCGGGTATCTGAGTGCAAAAAAACCCACCCTTAAATCAAACCTTATCCAGCTGAAGTGAGAAATAATGTATAATGACATCTCGTCCTTTCAGCATCGTCTTAGACAAAGCCTAGACAGTGTGTTAAAGTCAGATTATGTCTGAATAATTCATTGTAGTCCTGTTGGTTGGGTAACATTATAAATGTTAATCATAACGTAGGGTGGAAAAGATTGTGTTTGAGTTCCTGTTCCCGCCCTCTCTATTTTAATGCCATCATTTTACATAAAGGTTTCCTGACATTATTATGATTAAAAGAATAAGGGCATTTTAATGATTAGTCCTCCTACTCATTACATATTTTTTCATCTGATTTAGTATAAAAGCTCAGCTGGGTCAGGGGTATAATTTTTGTAATATTCATATGCAATCTGTCTGTGTTGGTGCATCACTCATTGTTAAAAAAAAAAAAAAAAAAACACTTGTACAATATTATTATTATTACCATAATAATGTGCCGTTTTGTCAGATGAAACAATTTCAAGTCTTTCTTGTTTTGACAGTTGTTTAATTCAGTGATTAATCTGTCATGGAACAATTTACAGGCATAGAAAAACAATAAAGTGTGTGTCTGTGTTCAGGGTGGGTGGATAGATGCTTTTTATGTCTTGTGCATCATGTTGCATCATGGAAGTTATAGTGTTATTTAGCACCAATAGTATTTTGATCAATGGAAGGTCCTCATTAGGTAAGTTAGACAAATGGGTATGTGTTTGGGGAAGGGGGTGGGGTTATAGTATTTCTGAGGACTTCATGTCCCTACAAAGGTAGCAATAGCTGAGTCTTCACCTTGTGGGGACATTTGGCAGGTCACCTAGAAGAATTTGTTAGTTTGTTTGTTTGTTAAAACCTGCAGTTTGAAAATAAATACATTCATTAATGAGCCAATGTTTTATTATTATTTGCCCAAGGTTAAGGCTAAGGTTTGATTTAGGTGTATGCATAGCATTAATTAATTGCATTAATTAATTACTGGTGTCAGCTGAAGGTCCTCACTAGAATAGTAAGACGTGTGTGTGTGTGTGTGTGTGTGTGTGTGTGTGTGTGTGTGTGTGTGTGTGTGTGCGTGTGTGTGTGTGTGTGTGTGTGTGTGTGTGTGTGTGTGTGTGTGTGTGTGTACACGTGCGATGGCAAAAGACAGTGCTAATCCTTGAGGCAGAAAAAAATTGTTGGCTGATGGGAAGAGTTTACACAGAGCAACAGTGCCCCCTGCAGTTTATACCGAGTAATAGGGAAATGAAAAAAAAGAAAGGGAAAAATGTATTCTTGAGTCTCAGGTATGAATCTTGTCCTGATGAACTGCTAAAGTGTAAAGGCACATTAAACCTACACACTCTAGAATGCAAAATGTATGAACTGTAAAAGCTACTGAAGAACTGGTTCACAGTTATACAGTTAAGCTGATATAAATTTATTTTGTTGAATGTGTATATTTCACTTACAGATATCCCAACAACAGAGTCTAGCTCTGTCTCATTTTCTGTCTCCCTTTATCCTTTTCCACACCCTCTCACACATCTCTAATGAGGAATCAAGAACAGTATCTATGCCGGTCATCTCTGTTTATTGGGAATGACTCACCTTCGCTTAGGGATTTAGAAGGATTACATTTCCTCGACTTAATCCAAATTGATTTTCGAAGCTAGTAATCTATTTTGTGTACTTTCTGTGAGATCATTTGGTAGACCTTTTGAAGAACCTTTTTATGTTCAAATGTCTATTTTAAGTTTAAGAACATGGACTCTGATCAGATTTCATGTTGCAATCTCCACCATTTCCATTCACTGCTCTTGGTATCGGTTCTTCTTTTCATAAATGTTCTGTAAAATCTCCTCCATATTGCTTTTATTTATTATTATTTTATTTTTTTTGTAAAACCAGCAATGGCCTTATTCAAATGTGCACGCTGCACTGTAGGGCTTTTTTGTGCTTGCACTGCAGAAATTAGACAAAGACTTGGGGACCAAGCCACAAAAGCAGCGGTGCTTGATAAAAATGTGGGGCATCTGATTTCCTGGCGAAGCCGTTGGGACATTTTGGAAATTGGAGGTCAGAAACGGAACACTGCACACAATCCACCGGCTATAGAAAAAAAAAAATCTGGAAGGATTCAGAGAACAAAATAATTAAAACCAAAAAGAATGCCTTGGTGCTGGAGTTTGCGGGGGAGACACAGGGAGTCATAGAGAGTAGCGGTTCCACTGCATTACTTCCTCTCTTCTAAACGCCACTAATATTTTAAAGAGCAAACACTTGAATCTGACTAAGACCGATATGTATTTAAAAGTAGATTAAGGAAGATAAATAGTTGGCCATTATTGTACACTCATAGACCTTGTGGAGCATTTTTCTATTATTCATTTTTAATATGATTGCTATAAATTGTGTGGTAGTTTTAGACCTTATCCAATACAAATAATTGTCTTTTAATGCTACATCAAATTTGATTGGATATACAGTTATATGCTTAGTATTCTACTTATAATCCCTGTTTTAATCAAGCCCTGAATACATGTACAAGACCTTTTAAAAATGTCACAAAGTAAATGTATGACAATGTTTTCAAACATCTAACCATAAAATGTGTGCATATGTGCCTTTGGAACATCCACTCTACAATTAGTCCATATTTGTTGTTATAATAACCTCAAAATTTTTTCAGAAAGATGTTCCACTGGATTTTGGAGTCACAAGGGTGTTAAAAAAGTTAACTTTTAGGGTTTAGGGTGAGCAGGCCTAGGGTGCAGTCATCGTTCCATTTCATCCCGAAGGCGTTCAGTAGAGTTGAGGTCAGAGCTCTATAGCAGGACACTTAAGATCTTCCACTCAATATAGCCATGCCAACCTTAGGTGTACTAATACTTATTCCATATAATGTATCTGCTATATAATATTGTTATCATAGAGTCATCATAACCTGGAGCTGTCATGATGAGTTCCTATCAGGTTGACACTCATTTTAAATGACAGAGAATGCTAGCTATTATTCAGTTGTTATTGAACTACAGTGATGCCTAATTAGCATTCATAACTGCCAGGGGTTGTAAAAATCACATGGATAATGCGGCTTGAGGAACTACCCCACCTAAGCACTTTAAAGCATTAATTCATGATCACCACTATATCTTTACTACTGGAGAACTTTGCAGAACCTGGATAAAGTTAACAGTGATGTCAAGGTCACAAGGGCATAGAATTCCACAAGTGAAATCCTTTTCTATTTAGACACTAAGAAACGACCAGCACGGCCTTAACAGAAAGTAGCAGTGATCATTTGCTAAGTTTGGAATCCACTAGTCGTGATGCTGTGGGGGATGTTTAACTGAGCTGAAGCACTAAGAAAGACCCCACTATGAGCAGATACAAAGGAGAAACTTACTGCAGCTCCTGTTCAGATGAGAATAGTTATAGTTCATAGCCGCTCATGAACAACATTCTGAGTGATGGCTAACGTGGTAATCCAAATCCACCCAGAGCTCTCCAGCCACAAAGCCCCAACTGAAAAATGAAATAGAACTTCAGCTGATAGGGGGCAATTAGAATCAGAATCAGAAATATCTTTATTAAATAGTATGTTTACACACACAAGGAATATGATTTGGCGACATGAGCTTCCAGTGAAGGAAAAAGTACAGACATAATATAACATAATATAAGTAAAACAGACAATTAAATAATGCACTATATACAGAAGTAGAAATATTGTTTATATGAATGTACAGATGTTATTTACAAGTGTTCAGTTTACAAATACACCATATGGATTCATTGTATAAATGTGTCAGTTATGATGGACAATGTGTAGTTAAGAATATGTTATTTTTTATGAGTATAGTCTGTGGGAGAAAAATGTTTTGGTGCCTGGCACTTCTGGTGGACGGGGTTCTTTAGCGCAGACCAGAAGGCAACAGGTCGAAGAGAGATTGGGCTGGGGGTGTCGGGTGCAAAGATATTTTCTCTGGAGGACTGAAGATTTTGGAGGTTTGGCAGTGGGGCACCTATAATCTCCCAGCAGTCCTGACCGTCCACTGTTGTCTCTTGATGTTTGATTTGGTAGCTGAACCAAACCAGACAGTTTTAGATATACACAGGACAGACTCAATGATGGCTGAGTAGATCTGTTTCAGCAGCTCTTGTGGCATGTGGAACTTCCTCAGTTTGGTGGACTTTATAGCAATTGAGTCAGTGTTATTGTCCCACTTCAGGTCCTGGCAGATGGTGGTACCCAGAAACTTAAATGACTCCACTGTTGTTACAGTGCTGTTCATAATGGTGAGTGTATGTGTGTGTGGGGGATTTCTTCTGAAGTCCACGATCATCTCCACTGTTTTGAGCGTGTTGAGCTCCAGGTTGTTGTGATTGCACCAGACAGCCAGTTCTTTGACCGCCTGACAGTAAGCAGACCCTAGTGTCATCTGCAAACTTCAGGAGCTTGACAGCAGGGTTTTAAGAGGTGCAGTCCCACTTTGAAGGACTGATTTTAACTAGATTCACAAATTGATATTTTCCTCTTCTACTGGTTTGGTGGAATAGATTAAATATCCTATGTAAAAATGCTGTTTTATTCCTCTACTCCGATTCAAATGACATATAGAACCGACAGTAAGATGCAGTAAACTATACAAAATCACTTTTTGCTGATGAGTTTTTGGAAAGGTTCTTAATGAAACAATTAAAAACTGCTCAGTTCAACGATTGTAGGTTGATGTACTGGTCAGTGGAAGCCGAATGATTAAGATTCTCTGCTGAAGGGTTGAGTTCATCCCATGACTCGTAAAAAGCCACATTTGCACCCTTGAGCAAAGCGTTTAGCTCTCAACTGCATATTTATGCGCTTGGATTTCAGCTCACTTTGGTTTCAAAATTGCCTGTGAAACTAATAAAAAAATTATTCCTCCCTTTCTATTGCAAATCAACGTATTTAGGATTCAATAGAAATGTTGGCCTGTGCTTCAGTCTGAGATGTACTGATAATAAAACTGTCCTTCCTAGAGACGCCTTGTGTTGTTGTTTGGAGCAGGATGTACACCAAATGATAGTTTATTGTTAGAATGTTACAAAAAAGATGAAAATTCTTAAAATTTAACAGTGAACCCATATGAACTGTAAGTAATTCCATAGTTAAGTGCAAAGCCAACTGCAACCATTTTTTCCAAAATGGGTAAAAATGCACTGGAGGATTAATCGAAGGATTCTCTAAAGGACAGTCAGAGGTCCAGCACGTTTTGCCCTGAGGTCCAAACCGGGAAAAGTTTTGAGAGCTTGTGAAATCCTTTCTCTGGTCTGTGTTTCAAGGGCAAAACTCATCACCCTTTCCTATTGTGATTATGATCTTTTAACTAGAATGTTCTTGAGCGTGACCATCTGTACTGCCTCTCAATTAGCTTAACATAATGGCACTTCAATGCATTTATATAAGCCATTTACTTACATACACAAAGGCATTAACATCAAATGGTGTTGTATAGTTTTACATATACAGCGTTTTAAGGTCTTTTTTTTATGTGGATGTAAATTGTTTTCTTACAGGTCTGAAAAGGCAGGAGAGATTGCAACAATACCTCTAACAAAGGTAAGGTGATTTTTTTGGGGGCAAACAAAATGTGTAATACTCAGCAAATGTAATATCTGGAGCTGTCAGTGAATTTAAGAAAAGAAAGCAAGTGGTGCTTTTTTCATTGTTATATTTTATGTTTTTTTTCCCCCCTCAATTCTATTTGCTTTTACTTGTATAGCACTTTTAACAATAGACCTTGTCAGCAGTTTTTCAAAAAAGCTGGATGTAGATTTCGATCCCTAATGAGAGATCCAGAAGAGCCAGGAGCAAAGAAAAGTAGGAAGCAGTGGCCTTGCCATGCATTTCACCTTCAGTGAGGACTTACCCGACTTAATCCACCTCTTAATACCACAACTATCATGTCGCAATTATAAAAACCATCAATACTATACAAAAATGCAATAAACCAACGTGTGGCATTACAGAGAGAGAGAGAGAGAGAGAGAGAGAGAGAGAGAGAGAGAGAGAGAGAGAGAGAGAGAGAGAGAGGCATTTCGCATATGGAGGGTAAATACCATTTTACTAAAGCAAGAAACCCAGTTAAGACAACTCCAAATCTCTACACTACAACCACAACTGTGCACCTAACATCATCTGGAGCAGTTCAGAACCAATATTTAAATGTAATTACTGCTCATAATCACTCGTCTGGAAGTGCCGAACACAAGCTAGCTAGTTTCGGAATTGGTCGACCTCTTCTCAGGATGTAGAATCGATTTTTTCTCGCTCGAACCTGTGACTTGTTTTTTGACTATTGCAAAGCCATTCTCAGAATCAGCCATTCTCAGAATCAAAATCAGAATCAGGTTTTATGGCCAAGTGTGTTGACACACACAAGAAATTTGGTTCCAGCTGTTAGTGACTATCAAAAGTACAGACATAAATAACACTATACATTTAGCTTGGACTATACAAGACAAAACAGACAAAACAAGACAAAAGCAGACTATACAAGACAATACAGACAATGTGCGACAATATAGACAGTACGAGTATTCTTCAATACTTTGTTGCCGAACTGTTTCTTGTTAACTCTAATTTGTTTGTGAACTCAATGAACTTTGTCTGTTTTGACCATGTTTTGGATTAACATTTTGAATTTGTCTGCTCTGATGAGGTTAAGTTTTTTTTCCTACAATCCGTCACGCTCCCTGAGATCTCAAAACTCTGGGCTTCTAGTAGTTCCTAGAATAGCAAAGTCCACTAAAGGTGGTAGAGCATTTTCACATTTAGCTCCTAAACTCTGGAATAGTCTTCCTGACAGTGTTCGGGGTTCAGATACACTCTCCCAGTTTAAGTGTAGATTAAAAACATATCTTTTTAGCAAAGCCTACACATAACACACATCACACACATCACATCACAACCTTGTGCTCCAGAATATATGATCACATGCACATTATCAACTTGTGCTGTTAATATCATGAACAGCAGCTACGCTAATTCCTCTCCACTACTTCTCTTTCTCTCCCCATCCCGAGGCATCCTGAGGTTTGGCCAGCTCCAGTCACGTCCCACCTCGTGAAGATTATGGAGCTATGGATGATCATGGAGAAGTAGATACCGAGTGTTTAAAGGCCCTGGCATGGAGAAGCTGATGCTGGATCTATGATGATCACAAATTGTTCTGTATTGTTGAAAGATTTATGATCAAACTCTTGATGTCACCCATATGAGGATGGGTTCCCCTTTGAGTCTGGTTCCTCTCAAGGTTTCTTCCTCATATCATCTAAGGGAGTTTTTCCTTGCCACTGTCGCCACGGCTTGCTCATCAGGGACAAACGCACACCATTCACCTTAACTGTTGTTTTCTGTAAAGCTGCTTTGAGACAATGTCTGTTGTGAAAAGCGCTATACAAATAAACTTGACTTGACTTGACTTGACTACATTGTTCATCTTGATTCATTCTCTACATCCTTATTATATCCTAATACAATATTTAATGACAAAAAAGCTAATCAATGTATTGAAAAAGAAACTGAAAAGAGACAGAAGAGAATATAAAGAATGTGTCATTTTCTGATAATCTGGCAGACTCATATGATAACCCTTTCACCCTTTTAGAGTAAACTCTCTAGTGTGCACAATGTTTAGCATTGCTAATGCAACTCAAGTGTGATAAATCCTTCTTTTCTTGTGTCGTGCCTGCAGCCTGAGCTCAGGAGGCTCGCAGGCAGGCAAGGACATGAGTCACACATGAATTATGTATGGATAAATATTTTCAAGCACATTCTGGCCTCCCTGTGCTGCTCCCAGCTTGACTGGGCTACAGTAACAATGTAATGGGTATTAATGTGTCCATTCTAAACAGTTCGTGTCAGAGCTGGGAGAATAGTGGAGCTATGAGGAGGGTGCTCAAACTATTGGGAATGGTCGAGTTTAGGTTAAGAATATAAGAATTTTGAGAATAACTGACTAAACTGACTAATCAGACCTGACACAAGAGTACTAATGCTTAATTTCTTTTGCCCAAAAAAAATAATTTTGTAGTGTCTATTGGAAGAAATTAAAAGCAGTGTGAAAGAACACAAAATGGCTGGCGTTAATAGGAAAGGGATGAGTTGTGGTTTTTAACGTATCTACAAGGGAAGATATCCACCATCTTACTTGTACGTGACATGATCAGACATTGAATCAAATCAAACAAAAGTTTATATAGTTTAAATAAATACAATTAAATAGAAATCCGGTATGTATATATGTTAGTTTTTAACAGTTTAAGCAGTATCAGATCCACAATCAAAAGAGGATTTATATTTATTCACACACACACACACACACACACACACACACACACACACACACACACACACACACACACACACACACAGTTACACAAGAATTTGTCTTAGTGACAAAAGCTTCTAGGTACAATATATATAAATATATAAGAAAATAAGAAAGCAAGATTTATATACAATTTACAGTCATTATATGGACAATGTTCAGATTTAATACTGAAATATGTTCAAGTGGGAAGTAGTGCATAGAAACTATGGCAGTGACTTCAATGCTAATTTTAGATGCTCGTTTTGATCACTCCGGTGGTCTACATTTCCTGAAGAGTGGCAGAAAAGGACCAGTAATATTTTCAGGAGTCTGGAATGTCCTTTGTAGTCTTATATATTTAGATTTTTGTAGCTAAACCAAAAAAGTTATTAGTCTGTGTACACAGGAAAGACTTGATGACAGCTGTGTACAATTTCATCAACAGCTCTTGTGTAGCAGGTTGAACTTTTTCAGTAGATAAAGGAAGAACAATCTCTGCTGAGCCTCCGCTGAAGAGTTTATTGAGGTATTTCGCTTAGCATTTTAACCACAGAATAGTAGAACTGCCATGACATCTTACTTTATTGTTTCAAATGATCGCTAGGAATCATATTCAGACTTATTATCTCTTGTATATAGCTGACACTTCACAGCATTCTGTATTAGTTTTTTCGCCTTCCCTGCCTGTTTTTGTCCTCGTACAGTAGCAGTACCGCTCAGGTGGTTTTGGTTAAAATCTGATTTATGTTGTCCATAGTTTTGGTCATTTGTTCATTTTCTTGCCCTTTTTATTTCATCATATGCACTTAATTGAAAAAAAAAAAAGTTATATGCACTTGCATCCACTCCCACTTCTCTGATGATAATGATACTGTTTACAATTGATATATATTTAGAAAAAGCTCACATATATAATATAATTAAAAGGTCACAGCTTCTTTTAATAAAGTTTCCAAGTATGCAGCAGAACAAACAGTCAGTGTTTGCCTGAAGCCTGGTTCTGCCAAATATACTATCCCAGATATACACTCAGTGAAAACTTTCATCTTCCAAAAAAATAAAAAAAAACTTTTATATGAGGTTCTGCTTCATTTCTACACATTTTGCATTTTTTTCCTGCAAATCTTCCAATCGATCACATTTTAAATGGATTCTAAATGGATTCTACTGGATTCAGATCAGTGACTGACAAAACGTCTAAACTCACTGGAATGTTCATGAAACCAGATTGAGATGATGTTTGCATGGTGACATGATGCATTAGTCTGCTAGAAGTACACATTAAAATATTTTGTGTTGATGTTAAATTGTGTCAATGAAGGTATGCAACTTGTCTGCAATTAAACAAAATTGATTTTGCCAATGATTGATTGGTATTAATGAGCCCAAAGTGTAAAAAGAAACATTCCCCAGACCATTCCCCCACCTCCACCAGCCACAACAGTTGGGTCTCATGGATTTTTTTTTTTTTTACCTCAGCAGAAATCAAGATTCACCAGTTCAACTTGATTCTAAGTCACTGTAACCTTTCTTATAGCTCAAACCATTCTGTCCATTCTTTATTAACATATCTCATGAACAGCTTGATTCCATTTACAAAACCTCTGGTCACTGAATGTATTTTTTCTCACTTATTGCACCTTTCTGAAATTCAAAAGACAGATCTCTCTAAAATTCCAGGAGATGTGCAATTATAGAAGTAGTATAAACATCCAGTCTGGCACCAACAATCACAGCCAAGGTTAAAATCACAAAGATCACATTTTTCTTGTGTTAACATGCCCTGAAATAATCAATAAGTCTAAATAAATCAGACTAAACTGTCTACTTGGAAGGGATTATATTTTGACCAAAGAATTTGCTCAGTAGTTAAGACACTAGACTTCGGATTGGAAGGGTGTGAGTTCAAAATCCCAGTAGGACTAAGCTGCCACTTCTGGGCCCTTGAGCAAGGCCTTTAATGCTTAACTGCTCAGTTGTGCGTAAATGTAAGTTGCCTTAGATAAAGTAAATAACAAAGTAAATTCTAGAAATAGTTGTTCATTTGGGTCACCCTTAAATAAACCAAACTGAAGCATAGAGTGTACTTTGACCAAAATTAAACCTATAAACATCCACATTTTGTTGAGCAATGCCTTATTCTAAGAGTGCACACAGGACAGAGAATTCTGTGTTTAAACCCCTGATGCTGTCTTATCATGCTTGACTGAACACTATGGCAAAAGCTACAAGTGCATTATTAGCATAACTTCGATGTTATCTTAGAAGTTTTCACAGAGCCACGGCTTTGTTATCAAACCAGCTGCATTTACTTACATCCTTTGCCCTTTGAAGGACAGCAGTAGTTACAGTGGTTTACCAAAAAAGGCATTACAACATGACATACTGGGTTAAATCTGAATAAAAAAAATATGCATTTTGTACAGCAGGCAGATATTCAGAGTGATAATAGAGCGAAGCGAAGTTTTGCAGCATGCTCTTCCCACGAGTTTGTAAATATTGTTCCTTTTATGCTCTGGTGTCTGGGTTGGCAGCACAAAGGCACGTTCAAGGATGTTTTGTCGCTTGTCATAACTGTTTTGCTGGTGATATTTGCAGTGCATTAAGTCGAACCTTCATGCTCCAGCAAACAAACCTGTACAAGAAAGTCACTCGTGAAGAACCAACACTGCTTGCTTTTTTAGGTATCTGTGCTGGAGTCACTTACCGTTTGCAACTACATGTTGCTTCTACAGCTTCCCAAATCGTACATTTCCATTTTTCCATGCAATACCGATATAAAAGTGTATATCACATGATTCTGATCTGATACTGACATCTGATTTTGTAAAGCAATTTTTTTTTCTGAAGGCTTCTATTGCTAAGGTAAGCAATACACCAAGGGCAAGTCAGGGACATGATAAAATACAAGTTGTATAGTGTTTTTTTCATGCAACAAAATTGACACATTCATGGCAAAAAATATGTCACAAGATTTGGATCACAAAATGCATTAAACCGAATCTACTAATTGCGTGATTCAGGGTGGTATAGTTTCTAATTCTAATACTTAGTTTTGGACTGCTACCTCCTTATTGGTATTCCATGTCTAGTGAAGCTAGTTAAATGTTTCATCAAGACCATTTACTGTATATAGTCAAAAGTACAAATAAAAAAAAAATACTAGTAAAGTATAAATGCTTGGGAAAAGTAGAACTTAAAGGTTTGAAATTAAATATAAAGTTTTCATCCAAATATCTAGTAAAGTAATAGTAAGTACATGTTTAATTGGTGCATTTCAGGTCATGCTCCTGTATTTAAAATACTTTTGATCAAACTAAGGTATAGCAATATCATAGTGCAGGATATTAGATTTAGTCTTCAGTCTCTGCCAAACTGAGAATACTTATACATTTGCACAGAAATAATATAAAAATAATAATAATAATAATAATAATAATAATAATAATAATAATAATAATAATAATAATAATAATAATACAAATAATAATTCAATCAAAAACAGTAATGTTTCTGTTGCATTTTATTCACTCTCCGTTATCTTATATGCTTTACACACTGGCATACAGGACATATGCGAATCTTAATGTGCAGAACTTTGTTTACACATTTACTGAGCTTTTTTTTTTTATCTTGCTTGGACCTAGCCTTTTGTACTTTGCTTTTCATCATGGGATAAACAAGTCATTCATTTTAAATAAATCTTAAATGAATTGGGATTAAAAAGCTGTCACAGAGAGTAAATTGTTCATTTTGTGTTGTCAGGGTATGTGCATCATTCTTTGTTTGTAATGTGAAGACTGCAATACCTCTTTAGCGAAAAAAAGAAAAGATTAATTCACCCCAAAGTCTTCTGAGCCAAGGTTTTTATTCCTTTGTCATGAATCGGATAGCCGGGCTTCATTTTCTATTTGATACAGAAAGTTCATAATACTCAAACTCCCTTCCACACAAGCACGTAGTTAGGTTTTGTTTTTACTTAGAAAGGTGACCTAATAATTTCTGTTTCTTGTAAAGAGCTATTGCATTTTTCACATTACAAACGAAAGAAGTTGCACATGCACATTCAACACAAAACGAATGAGTCACTCAGTTGAGCGGTGAATTAATCATTTCTGTTTCTCATAATTTGTCCTTGGATGCATAATCTTTTTTTTGTTTTTCCTTTTTCCGAATATGATGAAAGATTTGCACAAGTAGACGTGTTGGGGGAATTCGGTTATTGAAACTGGAACATTTTAATTGAATTCGTTCAAATGAACAAAATGACTTGAATAAAGATTTGTTCATTTTGCTGAATAAGAATCAAAGGTCCAAGTCCAAGTAGAATGATCTGATGTACCAATCTTTACAAACTAGTCCTCCTTAGGGTTTGTTGTAAAGCAAGCATTGCTGCACATTATCACCAAATATGGTAACAATTTATAACAGTACATTAAGAATAGAATAGCCTTTATTTGTCACATATACATTACAGCACAGTGAAATTTGTTCTTCGCATATCCCAGTTTTGCTTGGAAGCTGGGGTCAGAGCGAAGGGTCAGCCATGATACGGCACCCCTGGAGCACAGAGGGTTAAGGGCCTTGCTCAAGGGTCCAAGAGTGGCAGCTTGGCGATAACGGGGCTTAAACCCCCGACCTTCCGATCAGTAATTCAGCACCTTACCCACTGGAGCTACCACCCCTAATAAGCATGTACTAATATGTAAACTGAAATGTTGCTTTATTATGAATTAATGATGAGTTAAGGTATATACTAATCAAGAACTAACCTTAAAAACACCATGAGTCACATGAATTCATGTGTGAACAACAGCTACCTTAGGTACATGTTTGTTACTTAATGTATTCATTAACACTTTAGGTAAAGCTAAATGTAACCTGCTCTATGTGAAAAAATATGAATTAAAAGTGCACTATTTAAACACCATTGGATGGTGCTGAATTATCCTCCTCATGGAATGCACAGAGGCACAATAATAAACATCTGTTTTCACCTGATTATTCATACCTTCCTCATCAAATCTACCCAGAAACAGGTGTTTATTATTGTGCCTTTGTAATTATTACATTCATTAACAAACATTTACTAACGTAATTAAGGTAGTACATGTACATGAATTCATGTGACTCCTGGTGTATTTAAGGTTAGTTTTTAAATAGTATATGTTTTAACTAATGATTAGTTCATAATAAAGTAGCATGTAGTTTACATATTAGTGCATGCTTATTTATTCATGTTATTGTAAGGTGTTACCAACATGCCTGATTTTATTCTTCACATAACCAGTAATTTTACATTTTACTACACATCCAGTCAGTCAAGTCTTTAAACAACTCTGACCTTCCAAAGCCCATGCACCATAATCAAACATGTTTAAAGTGGTCCAGTCTGTACAGTTAAAAAGGTTGAGAACTCAGACTCTGGCTTCAATTCAAGATCTATATTGAGGTTGTAAAAAAACAAAAATGCATTGATGGAAGAGCTAATGTGGCCTTTGCAGACATGGCCATGATCGATTCTGAACAATATTCTCCGCCAAGAATTTGATCAAGAGCATAAGTTAATCCGACGCTTATTTGATTATTTGTCTTTGTTACCTCTGGTTCTCAGCAGTAATGCTCCTAAAAGAGGACCATGTACTGCACTAAGTGTCTAGAGGGAGTGTGTATGGTGCTCTCATTCTGTCAGCAGGGTGTGAATCTCTCCAACACCTCATATCACTCCAGAAGCACTCGATATCACCTCAGCCAAACCTACGTCTCTCATGCCTTGACGGGTGCAGGGCAAAAAAAAAGAAGTATGTTAGACATGGATGATTGACGGACTGTGTAAGGTGTTAGAGTGGGGCTCCATTGCTGTGTTTATAAGGTTGTAATTAGTTCGCTTCTGTGTTTCTCTTCAGTTCTTTCCCGCCAGGTCTATACATTATTCATGTATATTATTCATAGTGCGTGGGAACGTGTGAGCTCCGTGCTACACAAACCCTATTTCTCTTAGGGGACTTGGTGCCAGAACACACCTGCAAGATGTGACATGAGTGACAGCTGACATATTAGAGCACCACTTCTGCCACCACCTACACCGTCTGAGCGTATTATATATCACATTAACCAGGTGGACTAGACTGAGGTTTGCAATACTTTTACACTACTGCTTCAACTATAAGTTAGATATACACTTGTAATGTGGTGCAATCTACACCATAATGTGTTTACATGGTGACATTGGTGCGCCATTTTGTTAATCAACAAATGCACTTGTTTTAAAGGGCACGCTAATGTTCTGCGTCACTCAGATTCAATAAAGACGTCGTTCCTTCAGCGAACAAATCAACTTAATTTGTCCTCCTCCCACTTTCATAATGGACATTAATAAGAAATTGTTTTAGCCTCCTGAGAAGGTTGAGGCATTTGTTTTTCTGTGGTTGTCTCTTGCTTATCATCCATCTTTGTGCCCGCTCATCCAGAACCACCATGATGATTGGTTATGATTGGTGTGTGTCATTACATCGGGCGTATTATGTCTGCCTCTCTTTCTCTCTCTCGTTCTCTTTTTTTTCTCTCTCTCTTTCTCTGCTTCTATCTGTATTATTCTTTGCACCAAGTGGTACTTAGAATCACTTATGATTTAAACTGGAGAAAATTTTAATGATCAGTGCTCCAAGGAAAACATTCGACAGCACAGCAAGTCTTTAATTGCATGACTCGTTGTCTGAATGGGAATTTGCCTTTGGTACTTTATCAAATAAAAAAATAAATGTGCAATGGCTTAACAGAATGAGAATAAACAAGTGTGGCATGTTTGATGACAGTGGTACTTTTAAAAAAACAAGTACCACAATCCTCAGTGCAAAGCAAGCTCTGTTTATGATAAGGGGATACAGTAATGGTTTCTGTATCTGTTTGGTGCCCACATATTTGGATCTGTGTCAGTATTAAGACTTAAACCCAACATGGGTGAAGCCTAAAATGGAAGGGTTTGGGTTCCACTTGAGAAATAAACCCAGTCACATATGTATATAACATTTTCTTTTTTTTTTTTCTTTTTTTTTTATCTATACAAAATGAGTAGCCTAATTTAAAGTCAAGTGAAACTTTAAGGCATAGATATAGATATAAAAAAACCCACTAAATATTACTATTATTTGTATCAGTTTAGTACAGATTCTTTTCATTTTAATATACATTAGGTTGTATAAATAATTTACTTTGTTACAAACTCAGTTCATTACAATTC
Organism: Silurus aristotelis; assembly: GCF_946808225.1. Lineage (NCBI taxonomy): Eukaryota > Metazoa > Chordata > Actinopteri > Siluriformes > Siluridae > Silurus > Silurus aristotelis. The sequence continues at coordinate 9,516,138 of NC_139586.1, forward strand.
CAAATCATGGGGTCGATACAAACATAAATATAGATGCCGATGTGTACTGTTTGCAGAGTATCATGCCATTGTGGCATAGCCTTTTTGTTTTTGCCTTCTGGAAGCATTGTACACAACACAACGTCTTCCTTGTGACAGAAAATTCTGTTTTCCGCCAATCCCGCTGCATTACAGAGTCTCTCGCAGTATCATTTCAGGTCAATATCTGTCAGAAGCATTTGAGCATGAGTTTAAAAACAGCTGAGACACATTCATTATTCAGACGGTAGCATCGTATGGCACAGTCCTGAGAGAGCTATGTGGAGTTGTCAGATGAAATGGATTGATGTCCCAGGGACTTGACTTGTGTGCTTATTATTTAGTTCAGATTGGGAGAAAGCTCTAGTAGTCCCTAGCCAAAGAAGAAGAGGTTCAAGTTTTGTGAATTAAGTGCTTTGTAAAATAGAAAGATAAGTCAATAGTGGCTGGAAAAACTAATTTACAGGAATGATATTTCAAATTTAAAAAGAGTTGCAAGAGGAAAATGATTAATATTAGAGTAAATTCAGAAGACAGGCATAACATCAAGGGAGCACTGTATGGAGGTAGCTGGGATTGAGTATCAAATTCTGTTCTCATGTGGTTTACCTTTGCTATTGATTCCATTCATTTTATATCAACATTGGAAATTACATTTTAGACAACAGTTTCACCCCTTTATATACTGATACCAACCAGTAAAAAGTGATCTAATGTTGTTTGAACAAAATTAACAGCATTTGTCAAAATCAGCGTGTTTGAAGAATCCTTTCTCTTTCTGTGCATAAGTTAAGTGAAAGACAGTTATGCTTTTATATATAATCAATTCCAGAAGGGTACTGTTCATTGAACTGATGTATCCTTAGGGTAATTGGATCCATCTATAGCCAAAGCATAGCCTCAAAACAGAGATCACCAGAACTACAAGATGCTGGTGCTTAACATAATTTATACATTATAACACAGCAGATTTACAAGAATTCAGATTCTGGTTAACATTTAGAAATATAATGCACAAATGGCAAGGAAAGCTCTCTAAGATGACATGTTCTTGATGAATCTTAACCATTATCATTTGCAAGTCAGTTAGAATATCACCCTAGAATTTTCTGATCTGTTACCAGACACAGTATCTGTATATAATAATTATCAATTATAAAATACTTATAACTTATACAAATAAGAAAAATGTTAATACAGTACAGTACTGTACACTGGCATTGAGTAAAAGACAGGAGGTGGAGCTGGAGGTAGCAGAGATGAGGAGTGATGAGGATGGACAGGATTAGAAATGAGTATATTAGAGGGACGGCGCATGTAGGACGTTTTGAAGACAAGGTGAGGGAGGTGAGATTGAGATGGTTTGGACATATGCAGAGGAGGGACATGGGGTATATCTGTAGGAGAATGCTGAGGATGGAGCCACCAGGAAGGAGGAAAAGAGGAAGGCCAAGGAGGAGGTTTATGGATGTGGTGAGGGAAGACATGCAGGTAGTTCGGTCAAAAGAGGCAGATGTAGAGGACAGGGCGGTATGGAGACAGATGATCCGCTGTGGCGACCCCTAATGGGAGCAGCCGAAAGAAGAAGAAGACTGTATACATAAAATAGCATTTTTGGGGTGGCGTAACCACTGCGATAAACCCGGGGATTACTGTAATGCGTTTTTTTTTGTGTGCTATTAGACTTATTTCACTGGTAAGGAATTCATTTTGTTTTTTTGTTTTTAAACAGACTCCATTATCTGGATACATTTCAAAGTTAACTAAGAGAAACTTGATTTGATGTGAGGTATCAATTCATCATGCTTCTTAGCACCCCAAGAGATTCCAACTGACCTAATACTTGTATCAATAAGGACCAAAAACAAAATCTAACCCATAAAACACAGACCAATGTTACTTTGGAGTAAAAATTACTTTAAGTTACTTTTACTCCACTAAATTAGAGCTCTCATGAGTCAACTTTGATTCATCTTTATTCTGGTGTGCTATTTTCAGCCTGCAGTGAGTCAGCACCTTTTAGCTCAGTTCAGTTCAAGTTAAGTAGAAATACAAAAGCTTATTCTAGTCGAAATCTATTTTCTGAGTTATTATTTAATTCTTTTCAGCAAGCCTCACTGACAGGGCTTTGTCATTATTCTGCAAGCATTGTCTAGCCGGACAAAACAAGTTAGCATTGAATTAGTGGTCTAAGGATGTCATGACTTTGGTTTTAGGAATAATTAATACAAATATTATTGAATAATTTTGGGATGTTTTAAAGCTTAAAATACCTTTACAAAGTCCAAATGCTATCTATTATAATGCCTAGATATATACAGTATGTGTAAAATATATATATATATACTGAACACAATTATAAATGCAACACTTTTGTTTTTGCCCCCATTTTGCATGATATGTCTGAATCTGTGTTAGTGAGCACTTTTCCTTTGCCGAAATAATCCATCCACCTCACAGGTGTGGCATATCAAGATGCTGGTTAGACAGCATGATTATTTCACAGGTGTGTCTTAGGCTGGCCACAATAAAAGGCCACTCTAAATTGTGCAGTTTTACTGTATTGGGGGGTTCGGGGGGTCCGAAAACCAACCAGTATGTAGTGTGACCACTATTTGCCTCACGCATTTTGTACTGTACAGTGAAAACCAAAAGTGTTGCTTTCATCATTTTTTTCAGTATATTATTAATTCATGCTAGTTTGATTATTGTATGATGTTCAAGTTTGTGAGCACTTGACCATCAGATGTGTACAGATGTGTGCATGTACATGTTATAGTTTTATGATTACACTACACTTAAGCCAAACTAAAAGGAGGGAACCTGTTTCAACATGACAATATTTCTGTGTATAAAATAGGCTCCATGAATACAGAGAGTGTTATAGATGAAGTGGAAGAACTTCTGCACCTCACCACAGTGAACACCTTTGGGAACGCTGACTACACCACAGGCCTCTTCACCTCCTCCCCTTGTCACATAAGTGCCTGACCTCTGTCACATAAGTAATGACCCTGAGATGGAATGTGCACAAACATTCTCAGACATGCTACAATATCTAGTGAGATTCCAGAGCAATGAAGGTTATTATTACTGCAAAGAATGTGATATACTGTACAGTATTTGGGTATATGTGTGTGATGGTCAGGTAGTCACAAATCTTGGGTCATATCATGTTCTCAGTTCAGTTGTACCACCGATTCGCAATTGTGGGTGGTACATATCAAAGCTTTTGTATAGAAGGAATTGATCTGTACAAAACGCACACACACTCATTCAACTGTGTGTTACTGAATTGTTCAATCTGAACTCAACCCACACTCAATACTCATCTCAATCCATTCAACCACCCACAACATTTTGTTTATGTTTACAAACACACTCTTGCATATACACCTCTTTTGCACATTACTGTATAACATATTATACAATAGGTTTACTGGTCAGTGCTATTTTGTGTTTTGTGTATCTGTCCCACACTGACTTGTGTTTTCTGTCTGTACTGTTTGCACTCGGTTGCACACGATGCACTTTATGTGGCAAGGACACTCACTTTAGTCCTCAGCTCTGTTCTGGTTTGTAGCTTTATGTTGCGTGATGTAGCTTTCTGTTGTTTAATGTAGCACCAGTGTTCTGGAGGAACGTCGTCTCATTTCGCTGTGTACTGTGTCAGCCATATATGATAGAAATGGCAATAAAAGCATGACAGCAGTACATGAGTCTGGTACGCATCAGAAAAGAGCTTGAAACCACAAGTGCAGAAGATATTAGTAACAAAAGATCGATTATAACTGTTCGCATGGAAAGCTACAAGGCATGTTTTTGTCTTTTGCTATGACAATCACACGGTTTTTTTTTGTACATTTATTTACTCTTCAACTTTGGAAAGTTTATAGGACTGTGGTGAGACCTGCGATGTTGTGTGGTTTAGAGACAGTGGCATTAAATAAAAGTCAGGAGGTGGAGCTGGAGGTAGCAGAGCTGAAGATGTTGAGGTTTTTGTTGGGAGTGACGAGGATGGACAGGTTTAGAATTGAGTTTATTAGAGGGACAGCGCATGTAGGACGATTTGGAGACAAGGTGAGGGAGGTGAGATTGAGATGGTTTGGACATGTGCAGAGGAGGGACATGGTTTATATCGGTAGGAGAATGCAGATGATGGAGCCACCAGGAAGGAGGTTCATGGATGTGGTGAGGGAAGACATGCAGGTAGTTGGGTTGAAAGAGGCAGATGTAGAGGACAGGGTGGTATGGAGACGGATGATCCGCTGTAGCGACCACTAACGGGAGAAGCCGAAAGAAGAAGAAGAAGATTTACTCTTCAAATTTATCCTTATAAGAAAGTTAGGTGCAGAACATAAATAAACTATTAAAATGTACCTACCGATACATTTATGGGAGAAGGAAATGAAATTAGATCATGCAGAAGATGCACATAAAACTGTTTTTAGATTTGAATGTGTCTATCTATCAATACTTCCCAGTACTTTTCCCAAACTTACCAGCAATGAAGAATACAGATAATGGTGATGGTTCATTAGCCTTAGGATTTTAAATAACCACTATTCATTTGTTAATAAAAGGTATTAGCTATTGCTAAAAGCCTGTTACTGGCTCATTAAGTTCATTAAGGCTGACACTATAACATTATTTGTACCTTTCTATCTGTGTTCAGATTTGAACAAAAATTTGTAAGGTATCAGACCTTTTGTTGTAAGTATGAATTTTAGCACCTGTGCCCCTAAAACACTGGAAAACATTAGAAACAAACGCAAAAATAAGTAAAGACAACATTACAGCAATATCAGCAGGGTATATGCATTTTGTAAGTTACGCTACAACTATATCATTCAAGTTCATGGATGGTCTCAATTAGAAGTGTGCTTTGTACATTGTTTAATTAAATTTGCACAGTTATTATTTTGATTTGTTTGTATTTGATAGCGATATTTTCTATTTCCCACATTATTTCCAAACTAGTGGCTGATCAGGCAGTTACTAAGAATCAATAACGAACACTGTGATGGTATTAGAAGACAACAAAAATTACTACAAAACAAATCTTTTTTTTTCTTAAACCTATGTAATAACAAATAAATTCACATACAGGAGATCCGCTCACAATTTAAATTAACGTGAATTTTTTTGCAAAGAAGGTTGGGATAAAATTCCAAAGTCCACATATGTGAAGTTAATAGACTTTCATAAAAACCTTTATGCTATAGTAAAGGCAAAAGTTGCTACTTATGCCATTAAGGTGTTGTAGGCTTTTTAATTAAAATATGCCCGATTATTAAACATTTATTTTTTTACTCTGGATTTTATTGTTGGAAGATCACATTAAAGATGTAACAAGTCTAACATTTATGTTGTTATTTCAGTATTAATATTTAAAAAACCTGCAATGTATAAGGGCTTGAAGGCTTTTTATAACCACTGTATGAAATTCAGTACTTTATTCCCTTTAGAAGGATTAGCTCCTGGGAACAGTGCAAGCTGGGTGGTTTGTTGTTGTGCTAACATACATTTAGACAGCTGAATTCATATGCAGAATAAATTTGCATAGGTTAGGAAACTTGCCATTTGTGTTGTGTCTTGGGTCTCGGCGACTGTACTATAGAAAGCCCCAATCATGTTGCGGTACTTCATACAGATTCTACCCACATTATTTGCTTTTGCCGGGGTTTTTTTTATCGTTTTTTAACCACATTACAGCTCATTTTCTGGTAGCTGTCTATTGCAATAATGAAACATTATAATACAGGGCAATATCAAGAAACACTAGACATGCATTGTGTTGGTGTAAACGTGATAAAATCTCATGACAAAGATCTGAGGTTATGCCATTGATCACGACATGTGTAATGGGTTCTGCCTACTCGCGACTTTCCCAGTGCTGCATCAATTATTCAGGCACCGCTGCAGGCTTTGGAAACGAGACTGTGCAATGCTGTTCCAGCTCCCCACTATGCAAACTGCCACTCATTCTCAGGAGGTGATCATGATATTCTGTTATTGTTCTCTCTATTGTTGATAGACTTCAGCAGATTCATCTGCCTACACTTGTTCTCACAGTGCTGAATCAGTACACACTCCTCCTAGTTGTCACTCTTGTTAGATGTTACATACATAAAAACGGTTTCGATGTAGTAGTATGATTAGTATATTTTGTCTCAGCATTTAGTAATTCATTCATTCTTATGTAGTACCTGATCTGGATTATGATAAATCCAGAGCATGTCCTAGAAGTGCTGGTCATCAGGGTGGGAAATTTCACTCCAGATGATACGCCAGTCTATCACAAAACACTGAGCGTATGTATTGCCATATTTATTCACATCTGGAGAATATTTAGTCTTGTCAAGACATTTTCTGCTTGTAATTAAGAACAATTAAAAACAATACAAAAATTTGTAAAAGTGGCAATCAAAACATCTCATAATTTTTTTATTTTTAAAATTATTTTTAAAATACATTTTATTATTATTATTATTATTATTATTATTATTTTCTTTTTATTTTCTTTTATTGTTTTTATTTTTTTTATTTTTTATTTTTTATTTATTTTTTTTTTTATTAATTTTTTTTTTCTGTCTATTTTCCAGACAGTTTATTCAATTTTACTTGTCCCTGATTTCTTTCTAGCCCAGTCTGTAGATAGACAAGGTCCAGCAATAACAGTTATGTGAGTTGATTGTAATGTTTTCATCCCTTCATATACATAATGCATCACCAGCAGTGCTTGAGAAGATGTAAGTAGTCGGGTATATAATAAATAAGAAAGAAGCGGATTATGTCAGGATATAGTTTTACTTTTCGAAGATATCAAATATTTATCTGTTATGACAAGCTGTTGACAAGTGTGGTACTAAGTGAGCATGTATTCAGTTCTTCATCCCAAGCCACATACAATACACTAAATAGTATAACATCATTTGCAGCTGGTATCATCATCCCTTAAGCATTTAAATACATCGAAATTAAAGATACAGAAAAGAGTGTTATGCTGTGGTTATTACGGAAAGCGCAAACCCTCTCATGCTTTAACAAGAGCTATGTGTATATATATATATATAAATATAAATATATAAATAATATAAAATAATATAAAAAATCCAGTAATTAAAGTCTAGCTGTGTCTGTACTTAAATCCCAGTACAATTACAGCTGTTCTGTGAAGGCTTCTGAAGTTTGTTGAAGAACATTAGTGAGCAAACTACATCATTAAGACTAAAGAACACACCAGACAGGTCAGGGCTAAAGTTGTGAAGAAGTTTAAAGTAGGGTTAGGTTTTAAAAACATATCCCAAGCTTTGAAAATCTCACTGAGCACTGTTCAATCCGTCATAGGATAATAAAAAGAGTATGGCACAACTGCTAACCTACCAAGACATGGCTGTCCACCTAAGGAGAGCATTGATCAAAGAAGCAGCCTGAAGGCCCATGGTAACTCTGGAGGAGGTGCAGAGATCCACAGCTCAGGTGGAAGAGTCTGTCCACAGGACCACAATTAGTCATTCACTCCACCAATCTGGATGCTATGGAAGTGTGGCAAGAAGAAAGCCATTGTTGACAAAAAAGAATAAGAAATCACGTTTGCAGCTATGTGGGCCATGTGGGCCATTGCAGCCATGTGGGTGACACAGCAAAAATGTGGAAGAAGGTGCTATGAGACCTAAATGTAACTACATGCAAAACGTTATGTGTGGCGGAAACCTAACACTGCACATCAGCGTGAACACACCATCCCCACCATGAAACATGATGGTGGCAGCATCATGCTGTGGGGATGCTTTTCTTCAGCAGGGACAAGAAAGCTGGTCAGACTTAATGGGAAGATGGGTGGAGCTAAATACAGGGAAATCCTGGAAGAAAATCTATTAAAGGCTGCAAAAGACCTTCACCTTCAAGCAGAACAATGACCATAAACATACAGCCAGAGATACAATGGAATGGTTTAGATCAAAGCATATTCATGTGTTAGAATGGCCCAGTCAAAGTCCACACCTTAATCCTACTGAGAATCTCTGGCAAGACTTAAAAATTGCTGTTCACAGATGTTCTTTATCCACTCTGAATTAAATGGAGCTGTTTTGCAAAGAAGAATGGGCAACAATTACAGTCTTTAGATGTGTAAAGCTGTTAGAGACATACCCAAAAAGCCTTGCAGCTGTAATTGCAGTGAAAGGTAGTTAAAAAAAAAAGTACATGTATTCAGGGGGGCTGAATATATATGCACAAAACTTTTTTCAGATTTTTATTCATAAAAATCTTTAACACCATGTATAATTTTCCTCCCACTTCACAATTGTATGTCTATCACATACAATCCCAATAAAATACATTTAGGTTTGTGGTTATAATGTGACGATATGTGGAAATATTCAAGGGGTATGAATACTTTTGCAATGCACTGTATATATCCAGATGAGAACATTTTCATGCAAATCAAAATCACCAAGCAGGAGCACTTAATAAAATGATGTCTCTTTTATGGAAATTTGCTGAAGCATTAAAATTCTGAGTTTCAATTCTTACCTGAGGGACACGTTTCCTTAATCAAAAGGACATCTTGTGCTGGTTAGCTCAATTTCATGCCTCAGGCAAAGTTTAAGCCAAATGTTTTCCACTTTGTATATAGCAGTTCTTCTGTTCACAGCCCTGAGACTTGTGAGAGCTTAGCAAAAGTGGGTCATGTGATGCCAGTGCTTTTAGCTTCTTAATTTCACCTCTATTACCATTTGTCACAGAGCTCTCACCATTTGGTCTTCTAACCCTCCTGAGCTTTCCTCCTTGTGGAAAATCACAGCTGTTCAGCAAGCAAATTGGCAAGAAAGTTAAAAGAAACTTCAGCAAGGAAGATTTTTACTGAAAACCAATGGTTCTTTTTTATTCTCCATCCACATTATTCCCCTGATTGTTCAGACTGTGTCTGAAGCAGCCACATCATGTCTCGCAATGACACACAATGACAAAAGCGAGATAGGAAGATGTGCAGAGCCAGTCTGCAGTCATATCACTGAGCAAATGTAAAGTTCCAGCCAAAAGAGACCCAGTGGGACAAAATGAAGGCAAATGACAAATATATCAGCTACAATCCTGACCACATGAACTTTGTTTTAGTCAAGTCAAGTCAAGTCAAGTTTATTTGTATAGCGCTTTTCACAACAGACATTGTCTCAAAGCAGCTTTACAGAAAACAACAGTGAAGGTGAATGGTGTGCGTTTGTCCCTGATGAGCAAGCCGTGGCGACAGTGGCAAGGAGAAACTCCCTTAGATGATATGAGGAAGAAACCTTGAGAGGAACCAGACTCAAAGGGGAACACATCCTCATATGGGTGACATCAAAAGTTTGGTCATAAATCTTTCAACAATACAGAACAATTTGTGATTATCATAGATCCAGCATCAGCTTCTCCATGCCAGGGCCTTTAAACACTCGGCATCTACTTCTCCATGATCATCCATAGGTCCATAATCTTCACGAGGTGGGATGTGACTGGAGCTGGCCAAACCTCAGGATGCCTCGGGATGGGGAGAGAAAGAGAAGCAGTGGAGAGGAATTAGCGTAGCTGCTGTTCATGATATTAACAGCACATTGATAATGTGCATGTAATCATATATTCTGGAGCACAAGGTTGTGATGTGATGTGTGTGATGTGTGTTATGTGTAGGCTTTGCTAAAAAGATATGTTTTTAATCTACACTTAAACTGGGAGAGTGTATCTGAACCCCGAACACTGTCAGGAAGACTATTCCAGAGTTTAGGAGCTAAATGTGAAAATGCTCTACCGCCTTTAGTGGACTTTGCTATTCTAGGAACTACTAGAAGCCCAGAGTTTTGAGATCTCAGGGAGAGTGACGGATTGTAGCGTGTTAAAAGACTGGATAGATACATGGGAGCCAAACCATTTAGTGCTTTATAAGTGAGTAGCAGTAGTTTGTAGTCTATTCGAAACTTAATAGGAAGCCAATGTAGGGACGATAAGATTGGGGTTATATGATTGTATTTTCTTGACCTAGTAAGAACTCTTGCTGCGGCATTCTGAACTAACTGAAGCTTGTTTATTAATGATGCAGGACATCCACCTAGTAATGCATTACAGTTGTCTATTCTAGAGGTCATAAACGCATGGACGAGCTTCTCTGCATCAGATATAGATAACATATTTCTTAGCTTAGAAATATTTCTAAGGTGAAAGAAGGCTGTTTTTGTAACTTGATTGATGTGATTTTTGAAAGATAAGTTGCTGTCTAAAATAACTCCCAGGTCTTTTACCGTTGAACTAGTAGTTACAGAACAACCGTCTAAATGCAGGCTGAGATGCTGGAGCTTCTGTGTACTATTTTTTGGGCCGTTGAGCAAAATCTCCGTTTTATCAGAATTTAATAGCAGAAAGTTATGGGTCATCCAATCTCTTATTTCTTCAACACACTCAGTTATGCGAGCTAATTGAGCTGTATCGCCTGGTTTGGATGAAATATATAGCTGGGTATCATCAGCATAACAATGGAAGCTAATTCCATGCCTTCTAATAATATTTCCTAATGGAAGCATGTATATTGTAAAAAGCAGGGGTCCCAGAACTGACCCTTGTGGCACGCCATAATTTACTAGCATTATCCTGGATAGCTCTCCATTTAAATCTACGAAATGGTAACGATTGGACAGGTAGGATTTAAACCAGCTTAATGCCTGTCCCTGAATACCGATGTAATTCTGTAAGCGATCGAGGAGAAGATCATGATCTATAGTGTCGAACGCAGCACTAAGATCTAGTAAAACTAATAGGGAGATGTAGCCTTGGTCTGAAGCTAAAAACAGGTCGTTAGTGATTTTAACTAGAGCAGTTTCTGTGCTATGATGAGGCCTAAAACCTGACTGAAACTCTTCAAAGATATTGTTCTCCTGCAAGTGGTTACATAACTGGGCAGCGACAATCTTTTCTAAAATCTTAGACATAAATGGGAGATTTGAAATTGGTCTGTAATTCGATAGCGTGCTTGGATCCAGATTAGGTTTTTTAATGAGGGGCTTAATAACTGCTAACTTGAGGGATTTAGGGACATGACCTAACGATAGTGAGGAGTTAATAATATTGAGAAGAGGCTCACCAGCTGTATATAACACTTCCTTCAGTAGTTTAGTGGGTATTGGATCTAACTGACATGTTGTTGATTTAGCTTTCATAATAGCATCATACAGCTCTTCCTGTCCTATACATGTAAAACAGTGTAGTTGTGGGGTTGTAAGTACGATTGTGTCGGGAGATGCTGTCAGAGGTTGAACTGCCACAATTGTTTTTCTAATGTTATCTATTTTTTCAGTGAAGAAATTCATAAAGTCTTCACTACTAAACTGTGATGGAACACATTTTTCAGATCCCTGATTTGTTGTTAATTTAGCGACTGTACTGAAAAGGAACCTGGGGTTGTTTTTGTTATTTTCTATGAGTTTGCTCAGGTGTTTAGCTCTAGCAGCTTTTAGCGCCTGTCTGTAGCTAAGCATACTGTCTTTATACGCAATTCTAAATACCTCCAATTTAGTTTTCCTCCATTTTCTCTCCAGATTACGTGTTGTTCTCTTTAGGGCATGCGTATGACTATTATACCAAGGTGCAGGTGCTTGTTCTCGAACCTTTTTTAACCGGATGGGGGCAACAGTGTCTAAAGTGCTAGTGAGGATAAGGTCTATGTTGTTCGCCATCTCATCAAGATGATCAGCAGTTATGGGTTTAATGTGAAACTGAGATAAATCAGGCAGGTTATTTATGAATTTGTCCTTAGTGGTTGGAATAATAGTCCTACCAAAATAATCAAAAAGACTTGTAGCTGCAATTGCAGTGAAAGGTGATTCGAAAAAGTACATGTATTCCGGGGGGCTGAATACATATGCACGGTAGTTCTTAATGACAATTGCTGATTATATCTTCAACTCCATTTGCAGAAATGCAGCTGCAATCTTGCAAGGAACCCCCACTATGCTTCACTATTGTACTGCTCTCCAGGCCTTTGGCGAACAAACTGCTTAACCGGCTACAGCTTAATATTTTAGATTTTGGCTCATTGATTCAGTGCAACTGCTACCATTTTTCTACCCCAGTTCCTATGTTTTTGTGCTTAGTTCAGTCGCTTAGCCTTGTTTTCATTTCAGAGGAATGGCTTTTTGGCCACAATTCTTCCATGAACACTTCTGGCCAGGTTTCTCCAGACAGATGGTGTATCTGAGTCCCACTGGTTTCCACCAGTTCTTGCTAATGGCACCTCTGTACAAATTCTGATGTTGAAAGGAATTTTTTTTGTTTGTTTGTTTTTTTTTTTTTATCTGCTGCATTGAGTTTTCTTGGCTTTCCACTGCATCTATGGTCTTCAACATTGCCCCCATTTCTTTGTGCTTTTTTAAAATGGCTTGAACAGCACATCTTGAAACCTTAGTCTGCATTGAAATCTTTGCCTGAGGGAGACAACTTATAATAATATTATATAATATATAACATAACATATAATATTTTGTTGCCCTGCTCAGCCTTGTCATGGTGTATAACCTGTTACACTGTCATCCACAACCCTACAGTCCCTTAGTATCAGTGTTAAGCTGTTCCATACCCAGGTTTCAACCTCTATATAAAACTGATGATCATTACCACCTACTTGGTAAAATTTATTAATCAAACACATGAATATAATTTATATTCAATCAATTAAAATATTTAATCATGAATAATCGCATGATCGTCATGAGTTAAGTCCTGATTAATTACAACTTAATCGTACATTTCTATCGGTTATAAATGTACCCTAAATCGATACTTTTCAAGCTTTTAATACTCTAATCAACATGGCTATGGATAAATATGAATGCTGAATGCAAATGTTTGCTTATTTTTAGTGTAACCCAACTAATTATAGAGCATAACTAGACATGTTTCAACGGTCATACAGATGATGTTTATCAAATAACTTGTTCACGTCTATTAGATACATAAAAATGAACATTAGCTTTCTTTGCACTGAGCAATGTACTTACACAAGCCTGTTTATATTATTAGATGACAGAGCAGCTCGTGAAAATACTCTTGTAATTGTTTTAAATTATCATTTTTTTAATTACGTAAATCCACAGTTCTTTCCACAATTGCCGGAAATGATAAAATGCTTCATATTATGTTAAATAGACATTTAAATGGAATAAGGCACATTTTACTTGGTTTAAAAACAACAACAGCACTTGAGTTATACAGGGATACAAGCCACACAGAGAAAGAAACAAAAAAAGAAGGAAAGAAGAGAGTGAGAGAGTGAGAGAGAGAGAGAGAGAGAGAGAGAGAGAGAGAGAGAGAGAGAGAGAGAGAGAGAGAGAGAGAGAGAGAGAGAGAGCAGAGTCTTTTATCTTCCTTCAGGCAGCTATCACCAGCTGATTTGATCTGGATTATGGAAAATGCAGCTGAGATCTGGATGTTCATAACTGCAGATCTGGGATTCTGAAGGGTACAGTGGGGAACACAGTATTCAAAAACACATTTGAGCTTCAGAGAGCTATGACTATTGCAACAACTATATATAAAACAGTTAAATGGGAAATAAAGCACCCATGCTTCATGACAGCCTTGGGGCCACCAACATGTTTGTAAGGTGTTGGGCTTTGAAAAAACAAATAAGACATATGTGTGCCATGGTGAACTCATATACCAAGCTGTGAGGGAGATTATATTATATTATTGTATGTACATTAAGGTCCAACAGTCTGAAACCATATTGCAATTATTTAACCTGTTAGCCTTTGGCACAGATTTTGGGACTTACAGCTGAAAATGCCCTATCTAACTTTAAATGTTAACAGTTCCTGATAAAAGTTAAATATTTTTAAAAAGAAGACAATTTTTAGCTTTACTGTCCATTATTCAAAGTTTTCCAGAAAATTAATGTTTGGCTATTAATATTGATATGGCATTCATATTGATGGCCAGACAAGCTATTGTTTTACAGTCATGATCATTCATATTGACACACACACACACACACACACACACACACACACACACACACACACACACACACACACACACACACACTTACTTTTTAAGCAATTCTCTTATAAAAACAAACTGACAAAAAAAACTATAAAATCTTATAAAACTATAAAGGGAGATATACAGTATTGTAACTTACAGATGTAAAAAAGCATCTCTATGCAGATCCCCAAGTCTCTGTTGTTACTCCGCCTCCAAGATGATTTCCCACATCGCTGCTTTGTGCAAATCTCCGATCACACCAATTATTTGATTGTTCATTTCTTTCTCTTTTCTCTTTTTTTGTAAGCAAAGTCCAATTAGCACAAGCTGGAAACAAGCTGTTTATGCCAAACTGAGACCTGCATTCACTTCCTGGTTCATCACACCACGTGCTGCTTTAACCAGTAAGAGTTTGTAAAGAGTAAACCCCCTGGTGGTTGATATATGAGACCACCAAGGTGTTGTCCAAGTGGACCAACAAGTGATGGCCTCTGAGGTCCGGGAAAAAGTGCTTCAAAGCCAGAAGCACGGCCAGCATTTCTAGGCAATTTATGTGCCACCTCAGATGGACACTGTCCCATAGACCCCACTCATGACCGCTTCCCATCCCGTGAGGGATGCATCCGTCATAAGCAAAATGCGAAGACCTGGAAATCCCAACACAGGGCCATGGAGTAGATCTAAGATAGGACCTAACCCACCGAACTTTTTGGGAACTATGAAGTACCGGCTGTATAACCCGGACTTTCTGTCTGATGGAGGGATAACCTTGATGGCCTTCTTTCCTCAGGAGAGTATGTACTTCTCATTCCAAGACCAAAGCCTGCTTGCTTTTCACCAGAGTGAGAAAGAGGCCGTTGAACTGGGGCGGGCGACTTCCGAAATGAATCACGTAGCCTCACTCTACAGTACGCAGGACCCACAGGCTGCCAGGTTCTCCCTTATGGGTATCAGTTTCTCAAGACTGACCTCCGATGTATCTAGAGCCGGGGAAGTGCCTAAAAGCGGCTCTGGAAACAAGACCTCCTTGTCCGCAATAATGCCAGGCGGAACTAAAGGAGGGAGATCGGTGGAGCTGGCTGTGCCCTGAAGCAGATTTTGTGGCAAGGTTAACAAATCAGGTCCCTGAAATGGCTGAGAGGAAACAGGCACCAAGAAAAGCGGTGCTACATGCCCCCCGGTCATCCCTGATGATGAGGCGCTGATGACTATGGGGTTGAAATAAACAGGTTTAACATCTTCAAATATTTCAAACAAAGAAAGCAGACATTAAATATCCTGAATATACAATAATGAACATTCTGCACTATTTAATATGTCCCTATTTATATGTGATCAATTTTGACCATAGGTACTACTTTGTACAAATCATTTACCTCATGTCTAATCTAATCTATTCTAATGGATTAGATCTAAAAATGAATCATAAGGTTTTACACAAACCTTTGGGGTCCATGCCAGTTTGAGTGCACACTGTCACAACAACCACATCTCAAAAAAACATGAAAATGTATGAATATATTTGAGATATTCTACTTTTCCCCCAAAGTCTTATTGTCAGTTATTTCATTTATAATGAAAATTATTGGATTTAATAAGAGAAGAATGTAAAATGTAAAATGTACATACCTTTGCTCAAATGTAAATGGAACAGTAAGGTAGATATTCAGACAAGGCTTATTTACGACATGTCTACCTTCCCTTCTTTATATCCTGTCCATCTCCAGTCTAAACAGCACCTCTCTTCTATTCTCAATGATAATGATTGACTTCTGGTAAATTTCACTAATTTAGGTTAGATCATGGGAGGCAACTATTACACTTAATGCTTGATCGCAGAAACAGGAATAGGCTAAATAAACTGCAAAGTTTCTGTCTGCTGCATAACCTGAAGTTTTCGATGTTTTAAGAATATATCACCAGAGAATTCACTGCAGATAGACAGCTATGTCTTCGAAAAAGAAAACTTTTATATATTTTGGCCAATTTTGACACTAGTAGACAGTTATGCATTACATAGGTGCAATTCTGTCTAAAAATGAACACAGTAAAAACAGCATGTATTTAAAAAAATGTATTGATGAGAGCCTTTGCTAGAAATTTGCTATTGCTTTTGCTTTCTGGTAGACAAAACTACCAAAGTGAGTCAAGAAAGGGGAAAGTCCAACTTTTTTTGTGAAGCAAGTGAGCCATGAAGATGTCACTATATCTTGATAGTGTCTCATGGATGAGTCAGAGATGTGTGCATTTTCTTATTTCTGCCACCAGCTTTTTTTGAAAACTCAATTCTTGCTGTGCTTACCGCCTCTGCAAAGGCGCATAGTAATGAAAAATTTCAGGTGCATGACCTGGCAAGGAACAACCCTCATGCAGGTGCGTGTGTGTGTGTGTGTGTGTGTGTGTGTGTGTGTGTGTGTGTGTGTGTGTGTGTGTGTGTGTGTGTGTCAAAGGGACTTCGTTTTGACTGCATGAGCCCTTGTGACACAGCAAAGTGAAATCTGAGACATTGAATTCTATGGCCCAATGTTGCTTAAAAAAAGCACCAGAGCGGATGTGAGTTATAGGGTAGATCTATGCCTCAAAGTGAAAGATTATAACAGGCTGGCTAGACTTCACTTAACCTATATTTGTTCAGGTTCTAACCCTTAATTAAATCCCAGTGAATTCCCACATCCAGTGGCCATTCAGAGCACACATACTGGACATTGTTAATATATTTCTATAAGACAAATTTCATTTTACGGCTATTTAGCGGACATTCAATGTAGGTATCATGTTCAGTTGGCAATCTACTGCTGTCTCTTCTATTCACTCTTTACTCCTGCTGACTTTCATTTGCATACATTTCAGAAATCCTTAATCTCTACGTTCATTATTTCCTTTGTAAAGTATTCCCTTGCTCCCATAATTCTCTTAACAGGATTATAATAGAAAACAAATGCAAGATGTTCAGTCCACACCACTGAGAATTTTATAGCCTTCAAGCTCTCTAAAAACACTGAAAGAGCTTGTTGTGTGACCGCTGTGGCTCGATTTAGCTGTGATCACCACACACAAATGGTCTGCCCTCTAAAGCTAATTGAAATAAGTTAGATGTCAGCTTGCTATGTTTACTGTTGCAATGTTGGTTAGGTAGCTAGTGAATCTTTGTGCTATGTGCTGTATGAACATCAGGAAAAGCTGCAGTGTTGATTGTTTTTGTTGTCACATCCAACTGACAGGCTTAATAAAGACAAAATAACACCCAATAAGACAGCATTCTGAAAAAAAAACTAGAAGATATCATGATCATTTGGCAAACATATAGTGGAATATATTGAATTAGAAGGTCATGGGGTGTGCACTATACAGAAAAACGATCCTCATACAAACAACGTGTTTTACACACCCGCTGTCTCACTTCACTGGATTTAAACTTTCTAATAATATAATATAATAAAACACTCACTAAACATTTCGACATTTCGACAGCATGAATTTCCCATGCCGTCTTAGTCCTGTGTTACATGTTAAAATTAGTAAGTTAACTTGAAAAACAATTGCTGTTTTACTCATCAGTTGCTAATCAGTTTTACTGTTGAGGTTTTTTTTTTTATTTGATTTACTTGAAAATTTCACTCAATTACAGATTTCACTTTATTACTTGATTCATAACTAGCACTTAGTTACACATACTGTACATAAACTGCAGTAAAATACATGCCATCATATTTTCTCGCAAGGCTTCATAATCTTTTGCAACAATCAATGTTTTTTTCTGATATGTTGTTTTTTTCAGGATTCGGCGCAGTAATCAGTAAACAATCAAGGTTTATACAAAGTTTTTAGAGCACTCAGTGGCAAAAAAGGATTAAAAAAAACACATAGTTAAAGATTATGAAATTTCCCTGGGTGGATAAAAGGTGTAACATTAAATAAATTCCTCCTGGAACTCAAACATTTTCATAACGTAGCTTGCAGGAAATGTTGCTATTTACTGCTAATCACATAAACAGATCCTTATCAGTAAGTTGTGAAGGAAGAGAACATCAACAGTAATCAGCCATGAACTTTACTTATCCATTAACTTTCCATTAACAAAAATTATATATATATATATATATATATATATATATATATATATATATATATATATATATATATATATATATATATATATATATATATATAATGTAAATAAAATGAATAATATACAAATATCTCAGTTACACTACAAATCAGAAGATATTCATATTAAAATATAATGATATATTTAGTAGCAGGACAAATCCAATTTCACATGTAGTCCCCATTTTGCTGTTATAATATATATTATTATAGGTGGTAGGTGGTGGTAGCTCAGTGGTGGTGGTAGCTCAGCTCAGGAGGTGGTAGCTCAGTGGTTAAGGCATTGGGCTTTGGATCAGAAGATCACAGGTTCAAATCCCACCATCACCAAGCTGCCACTGCTGGGCCCTTGAGCAAAAGCCCTCAAACCCTCCCCTGCTCAGTTGTAAGTCACTCTGGATAAGGGCGTCTGCCAAATGCCGCAAATGTTATAATAGCCTCCACTCTACTGGGAAGATGTTCCACTAGATTTTGGAGTGTGCTTGTGGGAAATCGTGCTCATTTAGCTACAATGGCATTAGTAAAGAAAAAAATATTTTTGTCCATATAGCATGTATATGTAGACCAAACAAATGACAGCAACCTTACAATCCTGTCCACAGGAATTATCTTGAGTAATAAATTATTTTAATAAAAGTCTTGTTTTTACATGATCAGTTTTGCTATCTTAAGTTTTAATCATTGTTACAGCTACTTTATCTTACAGCAAATTGACCCGAAATCCTGTGTGTGAGAGGGTTTGGTACAGGATGAAAAAAGATTAGGATATTAAATAATAATCAGTGCTGTCCTTTGCCTTGAGGGCCACCAGTGACACAGCACTGTGAGCACTAGAATTTAATCTAATTTAGGGGCAATCAGCTTTATACTCCTTTCTTGAATGACTTTTGATGATTCGATCCACTTCATTCCGTTACGTTTTAGTCCAAGCAGTTGATCAAATCTCGTCCAGCTGGCCAGTGCCAGGAGACATACAGTATACTGACACTCTTTGTGGTGGCTTCAAGAACCAGTGCAGTCTGTTTGCCGCTATAGATTTTGCGGGGATTCTGGAAGCTTGTACACATAACCAGTGACAATGTTGTGGTGATAATTGTTATTTTGGCATCTTTAAAAAAAAAAAACAGATTTATCGTTAAGCACCGTGTGTGACCGCCATCACTCTCTGTAAATTTAATGATCAGCCAGTCACAATACTATTACTGGTCAAATTTTTCATTATGGTTCATGATATGGTTCTTTTCCTAGGAAATCCATGTAAATTGGTTAATGAGAGTGCTAGGTATATTCACAGCAAAACCTTTTTTTATGCTATTATTTTTTTATTAATAATATTACATTATCATTATTGGATGATTCGCAATTCAGAAAATCTCCAAAAATGTTTCTGTGTCTGGGTTCAGGTATCTAGAGGTACATTCTTGGTCTGGGATTTTGAGTTCCCATTACTCTTTCATAAACTCACATGAAGGAATTGTGGGAATTAAATAAAAACAGATGTGAAAAGGGTCACAGGTTGATTGTTTCAGGTTGAGAGAGCCATGAAAGATTGAAATGTCAGATATGACTCATATAAAAAAAGTCAGCCCTGAGGAAAACAGACCCTGCACATACAGACAAGAATGCGACAAAACGTGCTGCGGAGGAATCTCATTTTTACCACCGAAGTATCACAAATGTTGGAATGAACCCTGTCTTCAGAATTCGTTAATCTCAGCCCAGAGCTTGGGGCACTTTTTAAAAGATCACCATTTCTCTTGTGTTGTACAAAGAAAACACAATTTCTGTTTTAATCCCCAAAATGCCATAACGATTTGTCCCTGGAGAAAGCAGAAGCATTTTAAGGCATCACCTTTCCAACACATATGAAGGAGGAGGAGCATGTCTCCTTCTAATCCCTTATCTCTCTTCAAAACCTAAGCAAGGAAAAGAAACATCATGACGCATAAGCTTCTCTATCAGATTTATAAATACCACATTTTTTAATACAGATACTTTGTTCTGGCTTAGGATGTCTTAGGATGTGTTAAATTAGATTAGAATTCATTTCACTTGAACTAGGAGCCCCAAACCTGTATCCAGCATTGCAATGCCCCTGTGCACAAAGTCAGCTCCATGAAGATATGGTGTACATGGTTTGGAGGGAAAGATTTCAAGTGGCCTGCTATTGAGCTCTGACCACTTTTTGGATGAATTGGAATGCTGACTGCACCTCACTCCTCCTCACCCTCCATCAACAAAGTGTGTGATCACTTGTGCTTTTTGGAAGGAGTCACTTTATAACCATCAGAGATATAAAATAAAAAAAAAAACAACAACCATGATGTAGACAAGCTGTATTTTGACCATACTAACTTCAAGAGAAAAAGTGGCTGGTGACAAACCTGTAAACAACTGTGTAAAAAGGTATAATGTGTTATTTAATTTTTTAAAAAGCAAATATATGCAAATTGCTGTGGTAGTAAAGAAATAAAACAATTTAGGATGAGATGTGGTTGAAATTTATACCAACCTTAAGTTTGGTAACAGTAACTTTGTTTCATTTAAATGTTTGTTTCTTTGACCATGGCCAGTGTAAATGCTCGATTCTGATTGGCTGGAAGGTGTAGTAGACCAAGTAGTTCTGGTCAGTTTAATAATAATAGTTCTATAATATTGCACTGCCTGTAAACTACTAAAACAACAGTATCACTACAATCACATTCAGGATGAAACAGCTTCTGTAAACATTTACTAAATACAGAGCTAAATGGACAGGTTCTGTGTGTCATTTATATAATTTGTATATGATATATTTTGTATTTATGTATACTATGTATAGTCATTTATATGATTTATCTAACTTTCATAGTGATTTGGATGAAAACCTGAAAATAGTACACATAGTGAGAAACAGCACAAGGAGCTTCATTATTAGTAGAGACACAGAACAGACACATGCAATTCACACGCAATCACAGTCTCTCTCTCTCTCTCTCTCTCTCTCTCTCTCTCTCTCTCTCTCTCTCTCTCTTTCTCTCTCTCTCTCTCCATCTTAATGGCTCACTCACTCTTATTTTAAACTCATTCATATAAATCTAATCCTATCTCACTGCTTTATCTCTGTGGTCTGCAGCCGACAGAATTCTAGATTCATATATATAAAATAACTATCAAACATGAACTCTATCCCCTCAGTCTGTTTTGCACTGCAGACAGCAATGACAGCTTTAACTTGTCATTGTTTTCAAATGACCAGTGTATAAGTGTATAATCCACTGCTGGATGGAAGGCTGAATACCTGCTCAACATGAAGCAGATCTAGCCATGGATTATCCCTTGCATATAGCACTCCTTCCTGCACTGTAGGCAATGCATTGTTTCACACTTTATGACATATTTAAAAATTCTAGTTACTTAAATAAAATTGCACTTTATCTATATCTCTATCTAGTATCTGGGCACCTGACCATCACACCTATGTTCCTTCAAAATGTTCTATACATTTGTATAGAAGGTGTTTGTATGCTGTAGATTTTTGATTTGCCTTCACTGGAACGAAGAGGCCCAAAAATGTTTGTGCAGCTGTGCACAAAGCACATGTTGTACACAGGTTTAAGTGGGAGAACCTGAGTGGTCTGCATCCCTGACCATCCCTGACCACAAACCCACTGTACTAAACTACAACTCTGACTGAACCCCAGAATCAACATCACACTGGACCTTATTAATGATCTTGTAGCTGAAAGAGGACATACATCCACAGCAATACTCAAATTTATACTCTAAAGCCTTCCCAGAATTGTCATCTCGATTAAGATGTTCAACAAGCTCATTTTAGTGTGATAATTGGGTGTCCGCATACTTTTGGTCATGCGGTAAGGTTTCTGTCACAGATCCATGATGCTAGATATAAGAATCCGTTTTCTTTCTTTCTTTCTTTTTTTAAGGGAGCAAGAATTTGTGCACATGCAAGGGAGTGAGTTTGATTCCATTTGTCTCAGAGAACAATTTAAGCTCAGTTTTCTTAAAGAAGGCACAGAGTGTCCTCTGGTGGCACCTTGTATGCATTGCATCTCACTTAAATGGTATAAAGAGAAGTGGCTGCAGAGAGAAGTTCTTTTTTCCTCTAGACACCATTAAAGGATCTCTCTCAAAACTTGCTCCGAGGCAGCGCTACACACAGAAGGGCTATTTATTTTTTTATTCATCAAATAATTACAGTAAACAGATAATGCAGTACCACAAAAACAGAGATATCCTAAAGGAAAAAAAATAAAATAAATGACTCACACGAGTGCACTGAAAGCGTTCTGGCTTGTTGTTGTTTTTTTTATGAGCACTTGTGTTTGTAGAGCACTAGCAGCCCGTATTCACCGTCTCCTTCGTACTGTGGTGGATGTTACAGGCATTAAAATGCTATGAATAAATTTGACGGACTGGTTTCATCTTTCTACAGCTCATAAATCAGAGGTACGCACGCTTCTCGTGGGTGGCTGAGCTGATCCAGATCTTCATCACCGTCAGTATAACCGTGTCGTTCTTTGTGATGAGCTCAGCAATGAAGCATACAAGTATGTTATGCATGTTCAGAGCTCCTTAATGAAACGTGAAAAATAATGATTTACGTTGTCTTTTAAAATCAAGCGTAACACGTTGAAATATGAGTGATGTTTGTAATGGTTATGGAATAAAACTGATTCCCTCAAAACTCCTCTTCTTCAGAAGGCTTTCCAATCATTTATTAAACAATATATTGTTTGTACTATTAAGAGATAAATATAATTGTAATACATTTGGACATAAACTAAATGGACAAAGGTTTGTGTGACACCTGACCATAATTTGCTGTCCCTATTTGCTGTTATATTATCCTCCACTCTTCTAGGAAAAGGTTCCACTAGATTTCTGAGATCAAGCATTAGTAACCTCAGGTACTGATTAAGGATGAGGAGGCCTGGGGTGCAGTTAGCATTCCAGTTCATCCCAAAAGGGTTCAGTAGGGTTGAGGTCAGATCTTTACAGCAGGCCACTCAAGAACTTCTATTCCAACTCATGTAAACCATATCTTCTTGAAGCTGGGTTTGTGCACAGGTCCGGGACTTCTAGTTCAAGTGAGGGTCAAATTTAATGCTACAACTTCTAAAGACATTCTATTTATTATGTGCTTCGTTTGGAGAAGAACCACATTTAGCTTGAAAAGTCAGGTGTCCCAATACTTTTGGCCATATAGTTTATATCATTACAAAATCAATACATGGTCAAGGTCAGAAAAGTTCCTTGTATTTGTTATAAGCGCAGAAATATTAATTAAGGGTGATTTCAAGTTCAAGTTCAAAACCATAGACAGTATGACATGCAGAGAATAAGTAATTAAGTAAATAAATAAAAACATTGAAGAAAGTAAATAATATCGAGGTAAAATAGAAATAAATATCAAATTCTAAAAATAGAAATACATTATGGAGTACATTTTATTTTACTTGAGTAAATGTACTAATCCTCTGATTTAACATAAAAATAGTTTGACTCCATTTAAATTTTTACTGAGGTAAATAAAAAAAAAAAAAAAAAAAAATCTTATTAATATTGTTATTAATAATTCAAAATTGCTTTTTTTTGTTTGGGTTTTTTTTTATGTTTTTTTACAACCGATCTGTTACACAAATGTAATTAATAAAAATATATAAAATAAAATATTCAATTATAATAAATCAGAAAAAAAAGAATAATAAGAAAGATCAGGGGAAACAATATTGCAATATAAAACTGAAAAAAAATTAAAGAAAGAAATCATATATGGTTGCAGTAGTAACAATAGAATGAATAATTTACACAGATAATACATGTGTATTAAGCAGCATTTGCTATTAAATATTTTGTACCTTATAAGGTGCAGTTGTGCAAGATTTATGTGAGTATAATGATATTATTTACCAGAGAATAATAGTATGAACAATGAAGGATAAAATAGATGGAAGTCTGATGCTAGTCAGGTATACAGAAGTTTTCCAGTGTTGGCTAACTTTTAGTGAGGGACGTTTTTTGTAAAATAAGCAATATGAGTAATATAATTGTAATATTATTTAATTAATATTAACCAATACAAACTTTAAAAAACATGTAGGAAAGTGTTTGTTAATAAGCTAATAAGCTAATAAGCTAATAAGCTAATAAGAAAGTGTGTTGGATTAGCTTACAGTGTAAGAAGGAAATGAAGAAAGAGGTTTTTATGTATCATATGTACATTACAGCATAAGGAAAGTCTCTCTTTAATATCCAGGCTTGTTAGGAAGCCGGGGTTGGAGCGCTGGGTTAGCCATGATACAGCAGCCCTGGAGCAGAGACTGTTAAGATGCTTGCTCAAGGGCCTAGCCAGGTTTGATTTTTAGTCTTTTAGCTATTAATTTTATGACATAATTAGATTGGGCAATTTATTTACATCAGATTAACACACACATCTGATGGAATTAGCATCAGAAATCATTTACTGTTTGTAAATATAAAATAGATTCTCTTATTATCAGACTTCAATCCAGTGTAATCAATCAGGCAGTGGCACCTTTCCTATTCTACATTAGTGTACCTTGTTCAAAATGTAGTTTGTCCCTACCGCTGACACAAAGCCCCTTTGGCTTCCCAGAGTCCTTGCATTTGTCTGAGAAGCTGCAGTGTGTATCTGGGTCCGATCCAACAGAGCTTTTGCTCGAGAATGTCATCATGAATTATGTCCACTGCATGGCTCATCAGGATATAGATCCGGAATGGCCTTTGTTACAAATTACAACAGAAAGCATACGGCAGTGCAGATCAATTAATCAACATCCGAGCGAACACCGTGTTCCCATGTCTTGTTAACGCAGCGGCATAGTGGAATATTCAGTCGTAGGAATAGGATCGGGTTTTGGTGTAGTAGCAAAGCCAGTATGTTGCAAGGACATTAAGGTTGAAGAAAGTTTTAATTCTTACAAAGTAACTTCAAAACGTACAATATTTGCAGTTACTTACAAGTACATTGCTCTACTGAAAGAAACGGTATGAAAGTCATCAGGAAAAAAAAATCCTTTTGCTGTATCTTTAATGAAGACTTCAAAGCTGTTTTTGATTTTTGCCTCATCCTACGCAATCCGAATCAAAACGGCTTCAGTTAAAGTCGCATATTAAAATAAAATCGGACTCTTTTCAGTTGACGGCTTGGTAAACAGACAGCACCATGACTTTACCTCAAATATTTCACACCATCAATATGAGAAGGTAAATCCTTTCTGGCAATTTACTAGATCATTTCAGTGCAAGTTCTCAAAATAACTAGCAATTTCATTTCAAACTTCATTCCCACTGAATCAGATGCTGCTGTGTAGATCTGGAATGCTTTTTTTTTTTTTTTTTGCCTTTTATCTACGTTTTTGAAGCAAAAAATGTTTTTTCCCCTGAATCATGAGACTACTTGGGTTTACAAAAAAATGTATTTAACAGGAATAAACCTGGAGTTTTTCTACACATTCAAAATTAAGATTCTGCACATCATTATAACGTGTTAGGATTATAGACACTAACTATGTTTCCCACAAGCCCCTGCACTTCCACGTGTCATGCCACAATGATCAGTGTTTCACATTCGAGATCATTAGCACTTGTGTATACTGAACCTACTTTCACAGCACTCGTTTTTAGCGTTCCATCCTTCTCGTTTGAATTTGATGTCATCTTGCCCAGGTTGCTTTGTTTCTGTTTGTGTGTTTATACGTTTTTATTTGACATTTGACCGCTTCCTCTTTCCTCTTTCCTCTTTCCTCGTTCTATGACAGGTGCAAGGGCTTGTGAACGTGAAACAGGCGCAGAAAGTCATATGACCTGAAATGTGGTGGTGCAGTGGCTTGTGGGAAATGTTCTCCCTGTCCATAATCCTGACATAACACCTGTATGAGTTTCTATTGATTTATGTTTTAATGATCATTGAAGAACAGACAATAATATGCTCAGTAGTTAAGTTTAAGTTTAGTTAAGTGCATCTCCTTTTGGTACCAGAGTCATGAACTATTCTGTATCCTGCAAACAGGTTTGTAATATTCTCTCTATGACAATGCTCCTGTGCACAAAGGCATCCCCATGAAGATGTTGTGAACATGGTTTTAAGTGGAAAATCTTGAGTGGCCTGCTCTGACCTCAACCCTATTGAACACCTTTGGGATGAATTGACACACTGACTGCACCCCAGGTCTCCTCACCTCACATCAGTACTTGACTTTAATTCAACATTCTTGTGACTGAATGAGCACAAAACTCCATAAAAACACTTCAAAATCTAGTGGAACATCTCAAAACAGTGGATGTATTATAAAAGCAAATGGGGACCAAATGTAGAATGGGATGTTCAATAACACACAAGTAGATTGATTTAGTGAAATGTCAAATGCTGGATCAGTGCTGGACGAATAACACAAAGCATGTATGTGAGTTAAAGTAGAGATATGGTAGGTAAAATATTACTCCAGTAAAAGTAAAAGTGCTCCGTTAACAGTGAGTGAAAGTGTGAAAGTATTTGCCTTCAATTGTACTTAAGTATCCAAGTACTATGATTTATTATGGCCATAATGTCTTATCATTTTTATCATGAGACTCATTTCTTAATCAACTCTCAAATGTGACTCTCAGCACACCAATCTATTAATAGAATGATATTAATGAGTTAAACACTGATTGATATCTAATAAATTATCATAAATCCAAAACCTCCTTTTGAACAACTTCCAAACAATCGTGTGAATAAGGTGTGAATAAGGTCATGGTTGTTGTGGCTAGTAAGAGTCAGGAGTCTCTTCATTATTTATTCCTCTCAAAATGTTCTGCTTGTTGAACTGATGCTGAACTGTATGGTCGTGCTAAGTAGATACACCAACCGACAATTGTGGTTATAGCTTGAATGATGCCCCCTGGGTGAACCTC
The DNA here is from genome assembly GCF_946808225.1 of Silurus aristotelis. Classification (NCBI taxonomy): domain Eukaryota; kingdom Metazoa; phylum Chordata; class Actinopteri; order Siluriformes; family Siluridae; genus Silurus; species Silurus aristotelis. The sequence continues at coordinate 9,543,201 of NC_139586.1, forward strand.
GCCATGACCCAACGTCTCCCTGTTGATTAGTTTCAGCTTTGAAAATCTCCTCTCTGCTTCAGCTACCGTCACTGGAGGAGTAAGAACATGTTCCCAGAGCAGTCCACAAATTTGGATACATTTCTGAGAGCTCCATTTCATGTTAAAAAAAATCACCCTTTTATTGCACAATTAAATTCATTGTGAACAATTTATCAAACTCTCAGAACCGAAGTACCATAAAACTCCTTAGCTAATTGTAGCCATATGATACATACAACATCTATATCCTTATAATGTTCTCTCTCGGTCGAGTTAAACATGCTCCTGAGGCTCCAGTGACCACTGTTCCTACCCATCTCCTCTCTGTGGATCTTCCCACTTCGTCCAGGCCTGCCTCTGGATAGTGTTCTCTTCGATTGGAGGCCACTCTGTGCAGCTTGGGACGGTTTCTCATCAACACCTTAGGTAGTTCCATGAAATTCCGGAGTAAGAACAGGAGCTTTGAGGATGGATTGGACTGTAGCTAATGTCAACAGTCTGCTACACTGACTCAGGACTACTTTTTGCTTCTGATCATCATCACTGCACCCCGCAACATTGTATATCTGCTATAAATGGACATTCGGTGCAACCCAGCTGAGGGTGGGTTCCCTCTTGAGTCTGGATCCTCTCAAGGTTTCTTCCTTATGCCATCTCAGGGAGTTTTTCCTTGCCACAGTCACCACCGGCTCGCTCATCAGGGACAAACTTACACTTATAAAGAACATATTTACGTTTAATCACCACATTATCTGTGTAAAGCTGCTTTGAGACAATGTTCATTATTAAAAGCGCTATACAAATAACAATGAATTGAATTGAATTATAATATACTATGTCTTTTAAAGGAGCCTTTGAAGCTGCACTGGAGATTCCCATAACTAAACTCAATTCAGGGCCTTTTCAGTACAATCACAAAAAACTTTTCGGACATCACCTCAGATAAAAGTAACCAAATCAATAAGTGCTGTTTACTACAATCCAACTAGACTAATTAAGCTGTAATTGTTTTGTTGCTACACACATTATAATAAACTACATACTATAAATTATAATCTTCTTCTTCCCCGCCACAGAGGATCATCCGTCTCCAACTATATATTATAATGCTATGCAAGCTAAAAGAAATATTGTTGCTATATGCATGAAAGCATATCAGGCAACAAAATCTATTTCTGTTCCATTAATTGACTTAGCTTATATTATCCTCATAACAAGATGAGTAATAGAGTTGCATACACACCTTTATCTTTTGCATATTTCTCTCATACTTCTTTCCTATTTTTTTCTAATTGGGCTCCTGGGGGGGATGGACCTTTTTTGTCATTCATATTTTTCATTTGGATTCAGTTCTCCTTATTGATAACCCGCCCCCCTTTCTGAGTGTATGAGTGTGTGAATGGGGGAACTTCTCGAGGGCAGTGGGTGAACATGATCGGTGGTTTGCTGCGCGCTTGACCGGTTTTTAACCACACGTAAATAAAAAGGAACGAACGATTTGGCAAAATGTAAATGAGTAAAAAGTCAGATATTCGACTTTGAAATGTAGTTGTTCAAATTAAAAGTCGCCCCAAATGGAAATATTTGAGTGAAGTAAAGATACGCGAAAAAACAAGTTAAGTAAAGTAACGGATAACATTTACTTCGTTACTGTCCACCCCTGTGCTCGATATAAACTTGAATGAATTAGTTACATTCACAAGTACACAGCTCAAGCTGAGGGCCTTGGATTGTACAACAGTGTGTGCTGCCCACATAATGGAAATCCATGATGTGGAACAAAACACACACTTTTAGCCAAGACAATTTGGCCAACATTCCAAAGCTAATGAATCCTCTGTGTCTGGGACAACTTCTCCATATGTCTGGCAATCTGGGGGAAAGAATTGCTAGCAGCATTCTCAATAATAAACAAAGCAAAAAAAAAATTACAATTAAAAGCCATGGTTTTGACCAAAAATATTTTGTCTGCCAGTCCTTTATTAGGATATTTTTCGCAACCTACAAAAATGACATAAATAAATGAAAAGGCACCAGCACTCATTTTGCCTAAAGAAAAAAAAAAAAAAACCCAGATGTCTCGCACAAGGAATTTTTGTTTTGGAAACCGCTGCTCAAAATGTTTGCAGCTCCCCATCGTGTCTTCATCAAAACATAGAAGAGCTTGTACACAATTTGTGTAGATGACAGCAAAGTCTTAAAATGATGAATTGACCAAATAAAGACATGAATAACAAGGAATTGAGCTACCCAGAACAGGGCAGACAGAATGAATCGGTGATTAGTTCTTCACAAATGTTGTGACAAATAAACAGAAGACGATAAGGATTAAGTGATTCTTCTTACATCTGGTGATGAGACTGGTGTAAATGATGATTAAAATCTTTCAATCAGATTCAATGCAATTACAATTCAAATTCAATTACATCTATGGATGTTGGCAACTTGCAATTATCTTGTTTTTTTTCTTGTTTAACTGTTGAAGGGTTGAGGACCTTGCTGACGGCCCAAACACTAAAGGCTTGGTGGTGCTGGGATTTGAACACATGACCTTTCAGATGTACAACATCTTGAACACTGAGCTGCTACATTTTCCATACTTTTGGGGGATAACTAAGCCATTTAAAATGCAAGCATTTTACTTTTAGCTACGCTACACATAAATGAAAATCAGTTTTCTGATCAATTTCATTAATTTCAGTATGCAAAGGGTTTTCTGTGGCCATCACACAGATACTGTCTGGCATGTGTAATCTTCTTCTGCTTCTTTTGGCTTCTCCCATTAGGGGGTCGCCACAGCGCATCATCCTTCTCCATACCCCCCTGTCCTCTACATCTGCCTCTTTCACACCAACTACCTGCATGTCTTCCCTCATCACATCCATAAACCTCCTCCTTGGTCTTCCTCTTTTCCTCCTTCCTGGTGGTTTTATCCTCAGCGTTTTCCTTCCGATATACCCCATGTCCCTCCACTGCACATGTCCAAACCATCTCAATCTCGCCTCCCTCACCTTGTCTCCAAAACATCCTACATGCGCTGTCCCTCTAATAAACTAATTTATAATCCTGTCCATTGTCGTCACTCCCAACGAAAACCTCAACATCTTCAGCTCTGCTACCTCCAGCTCCACCTCCTGTCTTCTACTCAATGCCACTGTCTCTAAACCATACAACATCGCAGGTCTCACCACAGTCATATAAACTTTACTTTTCGCTCTTGCAGATACCCTAATATCACAAATCACTCCTGCTGTCACTCTTCTCCACCCACTACACCCTGCCTGCACTCTTTTCTTCACTTCTCTAACACACACTCCATTACTTTGCACTGTTGATTCCAGGTACCTGAACCTCTCGACCTTCTCCACCTCTTCTCCCTGCAACCGCACCACTCCACTGCCCACCCTCTCATTCAGACACATGTACTCTGTCTTACTCCTACTGACTTTCAATCTACATAATGGCAAAACCATGTGTCCATCTGTGTGCTTTGAACTGCCTAGTTGAGTAGTTCAGGAACGAAACATTCTAATCCTGATGCACCTTCCCAGGGTTTCGTCAAAGAGACAAGGTTGTCTCCTTCTCCTTAAACACTGGAGTTGGCTTGTTTATCTTCCTGATGCTAAGGACCTCCAGATCGGAGCAATTTAAGTAAGTACGTTTGTCTAGCTGAGTTTCTGTATGTGTTATTTTTCCATAGGAATTTGCTTCAACGGTCTGTGCATGCCTTCAGATGCAAGATGATTCCCCTACCAGTGAGTGAAAACCTCTTCAGGCTTCACTGGCTCCTGCCAATCGACTTCCTCTTCACTGTGGCATACGATCTAAGCCTGAGCGTGCTGGACACAGCAGAGAACATGTAGCATTCCTCACAGACCAACACGACTCCTGTGTGAAAGCCTACGCGTAAAAGAAGAGGCGTAAAGTTGAGTCCGGTGGATTGAGATATCCAAACTTCTGGCTGATCAGACACTTGGGATGGACATCTCCAAATACTCAAGAACTTTGTGTAAGTTCTTGCTAAAGCAAAACAAGCTCACTCAGAGCTTACAGGAAAAGCACCGTCATTTTATACATATAAAGTACCAAACTTTTTAATCGCATTTGATGAATACTGACTAGAGCAGTGGATCTCAAAATGAAGCAAAACCAGGGGGTCTGCTATTTTTTTTATTTGGGGAAATCTCAATCCACCTTTATCTAAGCTATTACACACTATGTACTTATAGACTCTCATAGCAATTTTTTGGCAATGTGAATGGCCCAAAATAAAAATCCTTTTCTGTGATTCTAAAATATAGGAATAGATCCAGATCATCATGATACACATTTAAGTAATAAGCATATATTCGGATATAATGTTCATATAACAAATATACTGAAAGTTACCCCTTTCAGTAACCACTGGGCTAGAGCATGTATTCAATATATAACGCATGCTTTACTTTAACATATGGATTACCATAAAGACTGAAAATCTAAGAAATCTAAACTGCATGCTTGGAGTTACCCAATGTATATAATTATCTAGTAAATTATAGGCACAAAGATAATAATTAAAAACAACATTTGAGGGACTCGTGTGGCAAACTGCCCAAACTGCCCCACAAATACACTGTATGGAAGAAAGTTGGTTGACACCTGATCATAGGTCACCATAAGTCTTATATCTGCTTTTTGAACATCCCATTCAACATTTAGTTCCAATTTGCTGTTATAAGACTCTTCTGGGAGGATGTTCCAACAGACTTCGGAGTGTGCTTGTAGAGATTTGTGCTATGCAGATTTCAGCCACAAGGGCGTTAGTAAAGTCCAGTACTGATGTAGGGTGAGGAGGCCTGGGGTGCAGTCAACGTTCCAGTTAAATATCCAGTAGGGTTGAGGTCGAGTGCTATTGAGAGCAGGCCACTCAAGATCTTCCACTTAAACTTCTGCAAACCATATCTTCCTTTAGCTGGCTTTGTGCACAGGGGTATTGCCATGCTGGAACAAATTTGGGTCTCCTAGTTGAAGTGAAGGAAAAGTTCAAGCTACTGCATCCAGTGTTGTTACAACAGCGTAGATAAGAACCACGGATGGCTGGAAAAGTCAGGTGTCCCATTACTTTCATCCGTATCAAGTAGATTAAGCCATAATGTACAATATTATATATAATCAACGTGGATATCTACCCAGTATGTTTTGCAGTTCCAGGTACTACCTATAGATGTCACATATATAATATCTATAACATTAAAGTATGTTGCAATAAAAAAACAATTGTAATGGTCATTTTACAAATGCACTATAACACGTTTAATATCTAAAATCACTACTGGTGAGGACTTCCAGCAGGTGCGAGTCAATATTGGTGAGTTCAAAAGCTCTACATCATCACTGCATTTACATACATTTTTTATTTTTTTTGTAAAGTAAAAACCCGACAATGTCGACGCCGGGGTCCAAGGAGAGACGATTTTCATTCGTACAACATCTGCAAATGTGTTTAATTGAAAGGAGGATCACACACTTAGTAATATCAAAATATAGTTTTTTATTTTGAACTTTTGATCCGATGACAACAAATTAACGCATTGCAAGGTGCAAGGCTGAGCGGGAAGGGTCAGCAACCAAAAGAACCGTTCGACTGGGGTGGGGAATGTGGTAACAAAAAAACAACAAATTAATTAAAAAAAAAAAAAAAAAGAAAAAAAAAAATGCAAGGTGGGCGTCATGGGAAACCGCTGATAAACATTTCCAACCCAGAATGCTCAACCTGGGTAAAGTTCTGTACACGCTCCGAAGTCCAAATTCAACATCGTCTTTTTTTTTTTTTTTTACTTTTTTTCTTATAGCTACAAAGAAATGTGAATTACAAAAGTACTAAAAGAGTACAAAAAGTTCAGGACAAAAAAGGGGGATGAGGAGGGTATGATGAAATTTTGGTAGTGACAAAATGAAGAGGTGGGCAAGAGGTTTGGGAGCGCAGATTAATGGAGGAACAGAACTGAAATCAGAACCTTCAAGTTGCCACTGCGTAGTGTTCAGATAGTACAGTCTACTTAAAGTTGACGATTTTGTAGCACGTTGCGTAAAAGAAAATTAACATAAGCCTAATAAATGGAGACCTGACACCTGTATAATAAAAAAATTTAATTAAAAAAAGGCTGATGCAGGATCTGCTATTGGACAAACAGGCCACTAGGGGCAGATTGTCACCTCTGCTTTCTTAGTAAAAGATCTTTAGTGACTTTTCAATGCCGATGAGAGAACTAAAGGTAACACATACATACGTTATATATATATATATATATATATATATATATATATATATATATATATATATATATATATATATATATATATATATATATATATATATATATATAAAATTAGCCTCAGCTGAATAAAAGGCGTGTTGCAGCGGAAGCACACACTGATCATTCACATCAATTATATGGACTGCACTTTTGTGCCGCCATAATTTGTCTCACATGTTCAATTATTTCACATCAGGAGCAGTTGCTCTACTGAATAGGATTAACTTGGCAGGTGAGATGTCCAACCCAGTGCTCAGACTTGCCTTAAGCTTCATGTGTTCCTTTGAAAGTAGACATTTATGTAACCATTATTTATGTTGCTCTAGTCTAGTCTAATATATGTACTGTATTCGTAAAATAATACCTCTGTGGCGGCTCTACAAACCTCTACCTGACTTCAGAGTCTCAGCAGCGTATCTTGAGACCGGACTCCTTTCAGATGGACTTTAAATACAATTCATTATGGATGCATCGCTGCAGAATAAGCCTCCAGATAGGAGACACTGAAAGCCCCCCCGCCCCCGACAGGAAGGCGTAATAAGCGATTAATATTGATTGCTGTGCTCAATTGTTACAAATAGGAGACGGAATAGCGGAGTGAGCTGGTGAACCATTCGGTCAGTTGAAATAAACAGTGTAAGCATTGTGTGTGAAGTGAATATTATATGCAGAGAGGACAAGGGAGGCTTGTATTTGCAGGCGGACTGACAGATGGACAACGCGGTGTAAACAGGTGTCGGATTCGGTGTCAAAAAGAAGCTTATATGGTGCATGGGTTTTGCACTAATTGGTTAGAAGCCCTAAATCGGAGCGGATTTACTGGGGGTCAATTTCATTTTGATAGAAAAAAACGATTTTGATAAATCAGTGAGCAGATCATTTGTGAAACTTAAAGCAAGTCTTTTCTTTTTTGTCTAGAAATTCCATAATAAACCTAGGGTTGTCCAGTGTTAGCAATTATACTGTATAGACCTCTTTCTTTATAAGCAACAGTTTTTTTTTTGTTTTGTTTTTTTAACCCATATTAAAATGCCTGTTCTTAATGCAGTACAGGAAAAGAAAACTCTAAAGGAGTAGCTACAGCAGTCTACAGTTAACATTTTGTTGCTCCGTCAATACTGGACAAACTAAGAATAATGCACTCTGAATGTGCGCCTTTATTATTTCTGCATATTAGCAGAACAAACGTCTCCTTCGAATAAACGACCGGAACTTAAACGACGGTTCGCGGATTTGAACAATTAAACCGAAGCGTGAAAACGACTGAAACGGACGAATTAATTGAAGTTCAATGGTTTCAAGTCCCCACACTGTTCTTTTTTTTTTTTTTTTGAATCACAAAATGTAAAGTACCAAAAAGACTTCAAATAACTGTACTCTGCATAAAAAAAAGAGAGAAAGATGAGTCCGTATTTCATGCAGCTGTGACCTTAATAATGCAAGTGTTGAAAAATAGACAAGTAAGAAAGGGGAAGGGGAAAAAAAAAAAAAAAAAAAAACAAGTGTTAAGAGAAAGCAAAGAGAAAAAAAAAAACAGATGTGTGCACACTGAAATGGAACTAACAACAAAGATTAAAATCTTTTCGCTTGTTTATTTTGATGAGATTGGTTTGAAGAACAAATAGTAAAATATCTTCCAAATTTTGGTAAATATACCAGTCCTTTTTTTTTTTTTTTTTTTTTTTTCCTTTTTGTTTTCTTTTGTGTTGTTTCCCCACTGATGTTCCTTACAAAAGTCCCTTTCATGTCTCTGGTTGGAATCACTTCCACTCTACTTCGTCTGCTGCGTCAGGATGCTCGTGGTTTTTCTTTGTGTTTTTTTTTCTCCTGTCTGTAGTGGCTGGCCATGGTACAATAGGGATTGTAGCAGTACATGGGGCAGGGGACAGTCATTTTGGCTATGTACACATTCATAGTCGGTCCATGGCTTCCAACAAGCAGCGTTATTTCCTCAGATCTAATACGCAAACCTAAGGAGAGAGAGAGAAAAAAAAAAAGACACTTGAAATGTCGCACATTTATTCGTATGTCTACATATTCTATGCTTGAGAAGCAGAGGCCTGCATTCTCCTGGGGGTTCTGTTGATCGCTGGAGGAACCACTTTATCGCGTTATTATAAGAGGCTGTGTGTTTTTTTTTTTGTTGTTTTTTTTTAGTGTGATAAATACATACAGAAACAAATCTACAAATGTTAAAAAAACAGCATGACTGCTATTTAATAAGAAACAAATCTCTCGCGCATTCGAGTTCTACAGACTGAGCGTCAGGTGAAAGTTCATCTAAATAAAGCTGCTGTTAAATAACTGCTACCAGAAAGCAAAAAACAATGAAATTAAAACATGAATACAGAAATTCATACGCAAACAAATAGAAATTGCAATGATTGCTTATATATTGGCCCAATAGGGGCAGGAATTATGATGCCCCGTTTTCGCTTTATTGCCATTTTCATGTGGAGGAGGAAAAGCAGAGCAGGAAGTCACTTTGGAATTGTTTAAAGAAACTCTGTGGCCACCGAGTTCTTATTTTTACAGCAATATGTTTCTGTGTGTTCCGCTTCAATTATATGATGTATAGCAAAGATTAGCAGAGGGGAAAAGGGGATTATGGAATGGACAATCGCAGTATGTAAAAAAAAATTGCCAAAATTACTGGGTCGCCAGACCTTTCCTGCTACATATGGATGTTTTCTAATCTGTTTGTGTGTGTGTGTGTTTGGGGGACACACCTGCTGAAAGACACTTCTGTGCATGTGTATGTTTAGGGGACATACCTGCTGAAAGACACTTGAACAAAACTGCACCTGAAACTCAAAAGGAGCTTCTCCACTAAATCCTGGAAGAGTTTGGTTTTCTATATTAAAAAGAAATATTGGATTTGCTGCTTTCGAATTGGAATGCGTGTAACCAATTATTCTATCTACACCCGACGGCTCATAGGACCTGCTGCCAAGGTCAACCGCATTCTTACTAATAAAACCCGCTCGGTTCTCTCCTCCTCCACACGTAAGTGGACACTTGAGCGGCCCATAAGGGGACGTCGACACGGGGGGGTTGATGGGTGCGTGATATAAAAAAAATCATAAAAAAGCAGGTACTTACAGAGCCATCCGATGCACTTGCGCCCACTTTGTCACCAGCTGCGTTCCAACACACTTCGAAAATGCCTCCTGTTCCCCTGTAGCTATGAACTAAAGCACCAGTCTGTGGAAACACATTGAAAAGCAACCTTAAATAATCAACATGCCAATTACTTAATGCTATAAAACTGACTGCTCTTTTTCTAGAGACTCTAGAAGTGTATTTACTCTCTTCATGCATGAAGTACTCTAGATTAGAAACTGGGGGTGAAGCGTCTGACACTCGGACTACTATCAGTTTCCATTTTGATAACGTGCCTTATTGGCGGACATGTTAAAATAACCCCCGGGAAAGCACCATAATCACCATCTTGTACGGTTAAGCGAGAGCTCACCTGTGTGTTCCAGATGTGTACACACTTGTCGAAAGAGCCGCTGGCCAAATGGCGGCCGTCAGGGCTGAAGGCGACGCTGTACACCGGTTCCTGGTGTTTGGTTAACGTGTGGATGCAGATGCCTCGATCTACATCCCATAGCCGGACAGTGGAGTCAAAGGATGCACTGGAGCGATAAGAGAAATTTTTTTTAAAACAAGCAAACTCCACCATTACTCACTGTAATACGTACACTATATAGACAAACGTTTGTGGACACCTGACCGTAAGATTCGCACGTGCTTTTTGAACATACCATCCCACATTTAGTTCCCGTAAACTCCGGCTTTTCTGAAAGGATGTTAAACTAGATTTTGGAGTGCGCTTGTGGAGATTTGTGGACGGGTTTTGGGTCCCCAAGTTCAAGTGAAGGGAAAATGTAATGCTATCGCATCCAAAGCCAATGAGTTACACTGCGTTCATAACCACATATAGCTGGAAATACCAGGTGTCCAAACACTTTTGTCCATATAGTGTACCATGTATAACAATTAACAACGCAAAGTGTAAAAAAAATTTTATAAAAAAAGAAAAAACAAACAAAAAAAAAAGGTTTTACCTGGCGAGCATGAGATTGGCGTTGGGATTGTTGGTGCCAGGGCCAGTTGGGCTCCATTTTATAGTGTAGATTTCTTTGCTGTGAGCTTGCAAGTCATGAACACACGTATCCTGCTTCATACTCCAGATCTAGAACAATACAAACACTACAGTTTTAGACACCTGAAAACGGGGGAGAGATATCTGATGTGCTGCCTCTGTGTGTGTTTGGCTGTTAACGAAACTGAAATGCAGTTTGACACATTCTTTCGCACGAATTAAAAAGCCTGAAAATAGCAGCACTCTTATCCAGTGCATGAACAAACGTTTGCACAATAAGTACAAACTGGAGAGATGCAACTACTTTGAATAAAAAAGAGAAAAAAAACGCTGTGTGTTTCTTGGCAGCATGATCTGATTGCGTTCGAGTGCCAATCAGGGCTGCGGTTATCGATTATTTTAGTAATCGAGACTTCTAACGATTGTTCCATCGATCAGTCGAGTAATAGGATAAGAAGTACTTTTTCTGTATTAAAGAGCAATGCTAAATATTCGAGAAAGTAAGACGGGTCTTTTAAAACTAACAAATAGTAAGTTTTATCTTTTTTTTCGAAAATGCGAATTAATTGGCCTGGATGAATTTTTGTAATCGAATTACTCGAGTCACTCGAGGAATCTTTGCAGCCCTAATGGATAAAGTCCATGAGCTGATACCCGTGTTAGTGAGGGTGTGCAGTCTTAGGAGCGTTGTGTTGAGTTGTAACTCTTGGCCTTACCTTCAGCGTCATGTCGTCAGAACACGATGCCAGCAGGTTGCCAGTTGGATCCCATTTGATTGCATTGACTTCGTTCTAAAAGACACAGCGAGAGAGAGAGAGAGAGAGAGAGAGAGAGAGAGAGAGAGAGAGAGAGAACGCATGAGTGAGGACAAGCACATGTCAGTTTTTGGAAGAGAGAAAGAAGCAACATGTGGACTGAGCTTACTGTGTGTCCTTGGAATGTCTTTATGGGTCTGTCCTGGCCCAGTTTACACACGTGAATGCACATGTCTGTGCTACACGAGGCGAACGTGTTGTTGCTCTGCCAGTCCACATCCAGAGCAGGTGCTGAGAGATAGAGAAACAGGACATAGAGAGGAATTTGTGCTTACATGCCTCTATTTGCCCCGGGCTGTGTTCGCTCGAGCACCACTTTCTTTCTCGCGAAGCTGCTATATTAGTGACACCTCTTGTCCTGCATCTTCATTTGAAATAGCGCTGCTCTAATTTAAAGAAGCAGACTACAGCAGAGAGATTTGTACAATAAATACCAACACTCAGCAACTGCACCTGCCGCAAATGTAATTTTATTCTGCTTTACCTCCTCCAAATGTAATTTAGCATGTTTGTGACTCAACGCAAGGAATAAATCACAGTTTTCTGAAACGGAACAATAAATCTCTGATGTTCGCAATAAAACGCTGGGTCTCTTCGCAATCTGGCAATTTACAGGATTTTGAATTTCGCATTAAAAGCACGCACACACACACACACGTGTTTTGAACCTCGTTTGAGATGCGTCCGTTTCTAGGCAGAAACCAGCACATATGTACACTGCATGGACAAAAGTATCGGGACACTCGACATATTCGTGGCACATGGCCCCAAAGATGGAGTAAAGCGACATTTTCCCTTCACCTGAACTAGGAGCCCCCCGAAACAACGCTCTAGTGCACAATGCCGGATTCATGAAGCTCCACGGGTCTCTGACCTCATCCCTGATTAACGCTTTTTAGATTTAAGTGGAATCCTGCATCCCAGGCCTCCTCCAATACACAAATACCCGACTTTACTAGCAACCTTGTAGCTGAACGAGCACAAATCTCCCAAATCTAGTGGAACTTCATCTAAGAAGAGTGGAGGTTTTTAGAACAGAAAACGTGGACTAAACGTGGAATGGAATGTCCAAAGCCGTATGGTCAGGTGTCCACAAACCTTTGATCATATAGTGTACATGTTACTTACTTATGTATATATTTTTTTAAAAATACGCTTTAACAAACTCTGTTCAGCTCAACAGAAAACAAAAGAGGTCACCGTGTGTGTCTGACTTTGTATCACTGTGCAAACATGAGCAAAGTGTACACAAGAGTACCTGAATGGAAGGGAAACTGCTGCTTGGCTTCTCCTGTATGAGCATCCCAAATGATTGTTGTCTAAAACAGACAGAAATCTGTCGATCAGCACTTTGATCTAATAAAACCAATACTCTTACAAAAGAAGAAAAAAGAAAAATAATAATAAAACCATGCTTCATACCTTATCTACACCAGCACTGAGGATAAAATTTCCTTTCTTGTTCCATTTCAACGCGAATATAGGGCCTTTATGCTGACCAAGGGTGCTGGCAAGATTACCTAGTTAAAAATAAATCAATCAATCAATCACAAATGAATAATTAAAAGCACGTTATATGACCATCACAACAAAAGGCACAAAAGTGAGTTCTTGCATAATGTTGAAGGAAAAAGAAGGGAAAAAATAAAGAAAAAGAAGACTCACCATCTTTTGTCCATATTCTGGCAAAGCCATCATAAGAGCCTGTGGCTAATAATGTCCCTTCGCTCTGTGAAAAGGGAATAACAGATAAATTAAGCTGCCATCAGCGTCAGAAAAAAAAAAAAAAGAAAAAAAGAAAGGTGGAAAAGCGGTAAGAGCGCCGCCTCTGAAAAAAAGAAAAAAAAAAACACTCACATTCCAGTCTAATGATGTAACGTCTTTGTTGCTGGGCACGTCTTGGCCTCCCTCTCGTATACAGTGCCTGAGCACGAGCTGTGTGGAGCTGCTGGTGCTGTTCTCACTTAGGTTCCATATGCGTGCCGTCGAGTCCCCAGATCTACAAGTGTCAATAGTGAGCAAAAAACAGAAAAAAAGTAAAAACCCACTAACGAAGAAGCTCTGTGTAACAATGATATTTGTAACTATAGAATATACACATGGAAGAAGGACAGTCAGCTAGCGGTGAAGAAAGCAGGCAGGAGACGAGCGACTGACCCAGACGCGAGCAGGTCACTGACAGGGTTCCAGGCGCAGATGAACACCTCTGACTCGTGTCCTCTCAGCACCATGGCTTTATTCTGCGGAATCTCCACATCACCATCAACCTCCATCATGTCTGCGTGGTTATCTACAGAGAAACAGACACGCAGAGAGCGTTCACACTACTGAAAACTACCCGAGCGGATCGGAAAAGCGTATGTTATAGAGTTCAGATCGAGGCTCACTGGGTAAGGCGTGTGCGCCGTTCTCCTCTCCGTTGGCGGTGTTCTCTCCGTTTTTGGCGTTGCCCTGCATGTTGGCGCTGGAGGCTGGCGGCGCGGCGGCAGCTTGCTGCTGCGCCAGTTTGTCTCGGTAGGCTTGCTGGCGTGTTTGCACCACGTCCGGCATCACAGCGTCGATCAGCGACAAGGATTCGATCGGCCGGCCGTCAAACAGGGTGCCGTCCTGAACACACAGGCACAATAATATTCTCACACGGAAGGCAAAGGACGAATCATAATGATTATAATAATGCTAGTCAGCCGAAAGACAACAGACTCATCCGCGTTTCAGTGTCAATATTGGTGCGAGGTAAATCGAAATTGCAATAAAAACGCAGACAAAGCTTCCTCTCTCGAACTCGCACTGTTAAAACTATAAACGCGTCACGAGTCGCTTTGTATGGGAAACCTTTGCATTGCCTGGGGTGAAAAGGTCCACCGCATGGTAATGTTGCAGGAAACAGTTCAAAGTATTTTTTATAACAATAATAATACAAAAATTTAATTAAAAAAAACAGATTGTAACACAGACTGCACTATAGTCAGACTACTTTTATCTTCATTTAAACAAAGAAAGAAAAAAAGAGTGAATGTAGTTTTTACACCTTTGCTCATTCAAGTTTGTAGGGATTTTTGGTAGATTTTGATTTTAACATTCTCCAATTTTTTTTTAAAGGTTTACGTTCGTGCTGAAACGAGAAGAGGCAGAGCACCATCTTACCTCATTGATACTGACTTCTGCCTCCACATACTGCAGGCCCTTCTGGATGATGGAGATGAGGGCAGCAGGGGGCACTAGGGCTCCGTTGATGTTGGACTGGCTGATGTGGCTCTCTATACCAAACGTAAAGGCTGAATGGGAAAACCCTGCCAGCGGGGGGGAAGGGAGAGAAAACACACACACACACACACACACACACACACACACACACACACACACACACACACATCAGTGTGCAGCTCTCATGAGGATCACCTTGCTCTCACTCCGGTCCCTCTGGTGTGATTTCTGTTTACATCAGGCTCTGCTAATGTTGGTAGAGTAGAAATTTAAATATACATGTAAAGAATAAAATAAGCTCGCTAGTCTAATTGCAGAACGTATGTTTGGTCTGTTTATAGAAAAGAGTTTTGCATGTGCAGTACATGTACCTGACTCCTGTAGGTATCTGTACACCAGGAAGTTGACCTCATCACTGCTTATGCTCATCTTTACACCTGCTTACACCATGAGGTCAGCACACAGGATACAGGCCTGGAAGTGAGAGAGAGAGAGAGAGAGAGAGAGAGAGAGTAAGAGAGAGGGAGAAAGAGAAAAACAAACATGACACCAAGTCATTACAACCAGTCGATAACAAGTCAATAACACTGGTAGTAATGGGTAAAGTAAAAGCTGCAGATGAGGGCCTTCAGCAATATCTGAGCGTTTAAAAGCCTTCATGCTGTTAAACTGAGTTAACCAATCTCTCTGCTGAGAGGGGCATACAGAGTGCGTACACCTCTGCCACTGTTTAGTGCAGTTTGTTCTCTCCTGCACGTCTGAATAACAAGCTGCACTACCACAATACACCATTAAAGTGTGGGGGCGCTGTGGGATCAAAATCACACCTTGGGGGGAAACAAATAAAAAATAAAAAAAACACTATAGCTAAACCGAGTGCATTTATGTTTTTTTTTGTTTGTTTTTTGTTTTTTAATTCTTTTATTTTTTTTGTGACTTAAAAATGTTTTGGTCCGGCGAATTTGTCGGTAACGTCTGCTTTACGCTCGCACGTGGGTTGCCAGTGTGCTAATTAATAAACTCTCTCTCTCTCTCTCACACACACACACACACACACACACACACACACACACACACACACACACACTCGAAAGACTCGATGCAGAAATTCAGGCCATCTGCAGAAAAGTCATTTTCCTTAAGAACAAGTACAGAGATCCAGTGTGCGCACATGAATATAATGCAAATGCAACCTTTAGTAGCATTGTGGGGGAAAATCCCATTGTGGTTACAAGCTTTACTATGCAGCCTTATCTATTCAACTATCTCAGAAAGAATCCACAAGGCAGACGTCTTTAAAAGAAAAAGGGAAAAAAACGATATTAACACATACTGTCATTATGTCTACTTGGGCTACAAAGAGCAAGCATCCTGCAACCACAAATCGGTACGCCTCGAATGACTCACCGACTTGTCAGGAGACGCGAGCGTGAAACGTCAGCTGCCGGATTCTCGTTTGAGCTGGGGTTAAATTCTTAACCAGCTCGGAAATTTGAAAACAACTACACAAATCTCAGAGATGTGGACAGGGACGGATGAGAATGTAAGACAGCTTGCTGCGTCCACATCTGCGTTTATTTGAACAACTGGTGGCGGATAATAATTACAACTAGAAGTAGTCATTTGAGCTGGGGCCGGACTCGATTTTGGCTTAAAATGATAGTTTTAAGAACAATATACACTGTACGGACAAAAGAACTGGGACAAACTGTTACTGGGACAATTGTATTGGCTATTAGATGCGTTAGCATTAAATGCCCCCCTTCGCTTCCTAACTAGGAGACCCAAACCTGTTCCAGCATGACAATGCCCCCTGTACCAATGCCGGCTCCATGAAGATATGGTTTACACGAGATGAAGTGGAAGATCTTAAGTGGATTTCTATAGATGAGTGACCTTAACTCTACTCAACACCTTCGGGATGAACCCGAGCGCTGACAGAGTCACTTTGTAACCTTCTGAGATAAAGCTGTGATGTAAAGGTTTAGGAAGGAGAGCGGTTTTTTATTTATTTGTTTATTTTCTCATTTGAAGAAGTGAACCGACATCAGATGCAGAACTCGGGTTTGAAGACGCTTTGTCAGGGCTTTTGTGGAAATTCCATGGTAATATAATTTTGTATCTCTAACCCCCCTCCCCCACCCAACTCTAAAAAATTCCCCAAACGTTCAATCAGAATAATGTGGAAAAAAAAAAAATCATAATAAATGCATCGGGGTCTTGAAAATAAGGGTTACAATAATTGTGGGTTTTTTTTTTATTACACGTTCCTGTGAATGAGCACTTTTTACAGAAACGAGCGCAAAAGACGCGCAGTAATACAAGCCTGCGATTCCAATCAGTCAGCACTGCCGTCTGAGCTGCTGCCAGCGCGTTACTGTGGCGGCCTGTAATGGCCACCTTCTTCTGGTTTGTGAATGGCAGCTCGTTGTGCACTGCCATATGCAAAATCCCGAACAAACGGAAACGTTGCCGTTTCACGAACGCAGAAACGTATATTCGCGTCCGATTGAATAACCGGTTTGTGGCGACGTTTCTGTTCGTCTTGTGGGCAAAAGTCGGTGTTGATCATCGCGTTGTGTGTGTAACGCAGCAAAAATTGGCAAGTTTCGAGTGAGATGGCGCATGCGGCCATGACTCAGAACTCATTCATTCATAAAAAAAGAAATAATAATAATAGCTTGTGTCATTTTACAATTTGCTTTCTGTGAACTCGGTGCGCTTCAGGTATGTGCGTGAAATCGCGTGGTCGCCGTGAATAAACTCTGTTGGCACTTTATACGAAAAGGCTACAGAAACGGCCCTGCGCTTCACTCGATCTGTACGGAGGCGAGTATCAAGGTTGTGCATTTCCAAATTGCATTAAATACTCTAGGCAAAGGTTTGTAAGCAAACGAAAGTTGTTGTTTGTAGGCAAACACTTGAATGTGCTTTTCTAACGTCCCTTTCCACTTTGGAGATTTGTGCTCATTCAGCCACAAGGGTTTTAAGGGTCATCTACTGGGATGGGGGATGCATTCCAATTTCTCCGGTGTTTAATACGAGTTAATACAAACGTATATAAATCATATTATCATTGTGCACTGCCATGTTCCTTAGAACTCCTAGTTGGGTCTCCCAGTTCAACTACAGGGAAAATCTAAAGCATCCCAAAGACTTCATAAACATCCGTTTGGGGAAGAACCACAGAGAGCCAGGAAAAGTGTCCCGATACCTTCGTCCGTATATTATAATACGGTATTTTAAGTCTGATTAGTCCTGATAATCGGCTTCACAAACAAATAAAAAATCAGCCACAAATGTCGTCCATTACATCGGTTTCACTAAAGCGCTTTTCTTTATGGATTTGAATGAATCTGGTTTGTACACCGAGGCTCCAAATTCAGACCCAATACCAGATTTTAGACTCGAGATTCAACTTCAGCGTAAAAAAAAAGAAAAAAGAAAAAAAAAAACAGTAGTTGTATCAATTTCTTAATTGCATTTGTGGTGTGCAAAAATCAATAAATAAATAAATAAATAAAAACAACTATTGAACAAAGCCGCTTTCAAAACAGATACGATATAAACATTTTTAATGAGACTAATGTAGAGGATTTGGACATGCTTAAATAATGTGCTTGAGGCTCGCTGTGGCTCGTTTACAGGTAAAAGAATCTTTGCTCTGCGGGAACATTTCTTTGATCGTGACCATTTTCGGGTGTGGAGGTTTTGTTCTATTTCAAGAGCGAGCGCAGCTGTGGTGATGAAACACCTCTCTGATTATTCTCTCGCTTTCCCTTCTTGCAGCAGACAACTTATCAATTCGAGATGTTTGCGAGAAAAAGAAAAAAAAAAAACGCTAACACGCACTTAAAAATCATTTTCGTTGATCTTTACGAAAGAAAAAAAAAAAGACTAATTAACCCCGACTAAAAGATATGCTGCCTCCTAGAGGTGCTGGACCGATCAGACAGCGGGCGTTACGATCACAACCAATGAAATGGCGGCGGAGGCGAAACCGATTGGTGGCCCTAAATATATTTGTTTCATCTGTAGCCAAATTCAATCTCGGCAACGGTACGGAGAGCTCGTCTATATTATTGAGCTGTTGGATCAACGGCGGCGAGAAGTCTCTTTTTCAGTAAATCCCGTTTCTGCAGGAGTCTCTCGAGCAGAACAGGGAAATCCACACTCTCTGGTGAAAGATGTTGGGTGGGGAAATTTTCACACACGAACCAGGCCACGAAATTTGTTTAGCCGAAACGCAGTCCGTTAAAGCCGATTTTCAGCTTTTAAGCGCCGAGCGTGTGGCAAAACCGAATATTAACGAAATATAAATAGACATACTATCGAATCAAATTGGAAACTAATGCCAAGCATGTGATTAAACTGTCATTTAATCACTGGCAGAGCTCCGAGAGCAAGTCCACGATACCCTTCATAGTCTTGACAGATTGACATTAGATTAGTTAGGCTTGAACTGAAAGCTTGAGAGTTGATAAAAGGTGCAGTGCTCTCGACACAAGTTCTCATTAGTTGCAGCTAAAAGCCTCAGCAAATCGGTGGAACCTGAGGAACGGGACTAATCGTCGTCACAGAAAGCAACGCTGGCGCTTTAAAAATGTGGTGCCGAGCAAACAAAACGGAGATTAACCTTTACCCAGTTCTCAAGGGCGGTCACGCCTCTGTATCCAAAGCGGGTTTGCGTCAGCCTTTACACACAGCCTTTCACACACTTGTTGTGGGGAGAGTGAACTCTGCATCTCGTTAGCATTAGTATAAAAATAAAAAAAACAAACAACAACGACTGCACCGAACGGCGCTTAACTGACCTGCAGCGGGTGCACTTAATTACTGTTTCTTTTTTCCGCCGAGCGCTTTCGGCAACGTGTTCCACATCCCCCTCGTGGCGTCTGACAATTACGACGTGTTCGAAAAGGAAAAGGCGGCCTTGATCAGTCTACTGGGAGAACGATCAGCGGTGTTGATTACATGCCATGTGCTACCACATGCTGTCGTGACGGATTAAGTAAGATGTCGCTGCAAACTGCTTGTGATGCGCCACGGTCTACGAGGAAAGAAAAGGGAAAAGAAAACCTACAGCCGCCGAGATAAACGCGTCACCTCGGCTGACCCGCTCTGGACTCCGTCTCCATCGGTGCCAATTAGACCGTGGAAGGAATATTACACAGCAGGGCAGAAATGGATTTCTCCATCTGAGGCCAGGTTATGCCTCAAATGCCCTAGTGGCCTCGTCAAGGTCAACGTTTGATTATTGGGGGGGGGGGGGGGGGGTGTTAAAACTCTGAGTAAAAAAACAGTGTGTGTTTTCTACTTTGCACTGGGGGATTTGGACCACTGTTTGTATTCTGCGTCTGCTCACTTTAAAAACGTAGAAATATTCCCGAATGTCGCTCTTTGAAGCTTTCGTCTCAAGCTTGAGGGGTGTGCAACTTGTTTTCTTTAGGCAGCCGCTTGGCACGAAAAGCCACTGCATCCAAGTTAAATAAGGACGAGCGCTTTGATTCGCCTGAAGGCAAAGTACACTGCCGCATTAGAGGTAGTCTTATTAAAGCCGAGACCTACACTTATACCACAACTGCATCTTGTGCAGCTCTAAAACATACTGACTCTCTGCAATGTGGGATGCAAACCGAAAGAATAATAATAATAATAATAATAAATGAATAAAACTTTGGCGAAAGGGAAGCGGAAGTTCGCTAGTTCGCCTCGGAAGGCCGCAAGTTCAAATCCTGACAACACAAAGCTGCGAGCGCTGGGCCCTTGAGCATAGCCTTCAACCCTCAATTGTTCAGCTGTATGAATGAGATAATCAAGATGAGGAAGTCTGCAAAACACCAGAAATGTAAATGTAGAGCAACGGTGCAAAGATAACCACTTGTGTGGCTGAAACGTTGCGACGTTGGGAGGGAGAAATAGGTTGAAAGAGCAGATGAAACACAAACACAGTCGTCCCATAAGCATTTAGGCGGCGACGCGATTGTTGCAGTTTTGCAGATGATATTCTGGAGACCTTGACGTCCTGGAAGACCGCAAAAAAGACACCTGAAGTGGATGATCACAATTGTTTCCTCGGTGAAGAAAACCCTTGACCCTTAACATCCGAGTCAAACCCACTCTCAGGGACGTAAAGGCCTCGCTGTCAAAGTCAACAATAAAAGAGACGCCTTTGTGAATGTGAATACAGGGGGGGGCCACCTCGAGACATACGCCACTGGCAACACTGAAGTAAAGACCTGCGGCCCTGCGGGACTCGACGCAAACGAGTGGCGAAGCAAGACGAGATTTAATGGGTGGATGCGGGCGCGAGCGTAATGAAGTTTCTGGACAGGTGAAACCAAAATATATTTTTAATGTTGAAATTCCAAACATTTTTCCAGCCGTACAGGTCTATATGTTGCCTTGGAAAGCTCTGCAGTGTCCTAAAAAGAAGTCCTTACCTGATTGGACTGGGGCTGTTAGAAAAGCAAGAGAAGAAAAACATGTAGCCAATGCGGGGGGAAAAAAATCCAAGTACCTTTCACATAATCGGGAGAAATCAGTGGTCCACCCGGAATTTCCGAAGTTTCGCGAATTTTCGAGGCAGTCCCTATGGTACCTTAGTGAATTCATCTAAACGTTGTCTTTTTAATACAATAATGTGTTGTGTTTTTTCTTTTATTGTATCAAATTTGTTAGGGAGAACAGTTGATGTTATTCCTAACGTTCCTGAACGTTTCGGTCCCGCGGCAGATTCCGGTGAATTTTATGATCCAAAAAAAGTTGCGGTATTTCTAGTCAAAACCTATACATGCTAAAAGCTATATAGATATTTTTTTATTTTTTTTTTGGACTTCTGCCTGAGTAGAAGCCATTTTCAGTTTGGGGAACACGTGTTATCTGCTGAACACAGGTGGAAGAAAGATCAGGGAAAAGACCTTCTCTAGATGCTTGACATGGCTGAATTCCTCGAAGACAAAACAGGAAAACCGGATAGTGCCCTTTTTCGGGTGCGAGCGCTCCCAGCATTCGTTAAGAGAAATTTATGTATGCGGCACTGCACTTTCTTGCGATAAACAAGCCAACTTGCAACAGAGGGGAAATAAAAGCACTGGAAGTGATGCAAGAAAAGGTTTCATGTTGGGAAGCTCTGCTGCTCGGTTAATAACTAGTCGTCTACAAAATGCAGAAAAATTACGCCTGGATTTCTTCTGAAAGCAAACAAAAATGATAATAATAAATAACAAAAATAATAATAATAACCTGCTCTGCTCCTCATCACAGATACTGCCTTTAAAAAAAAAAAAAGGTCTCATCCGATTATCAAGGCTGTGGGGGGAGGGGGGTAAATATTTACCGCTGTGATATCATGGAAACCTTTCTCCTTTCTTTTTTTTTATTATACAAAAATCAATCTCCTGCTCAGCTTTTCCATTCACCATCAAGGACACAGGAGGGTCTTTTAACTCAAATTCTACCTTGGGTGCAGTGAGGGTTGCCTGCGTCTCAGAGTACAACATGAATTCCCAAACTGGGAAGGAACCAGAGGACGAGGATTTGAAGGGGGAAAAAAATCGCTGTAAAGTTGGTTTGCATCTTTTTTTGAAGTCATGTGAACCATACGGCAGAGCACTAAAAGAACACAAAGAAACGCCTGGCTATTAAACAGCGTCTGAAACGGTTGAACGGTTCACAGATGAACCTGAGGCTCTTCACACTGCCCAAGCAAGAGTCAAGTGAGCCAATCCCCTGTCCCCCCCCCTACACACACACACACACACACACACACACACACACACACGTGTACGCAGAGTGGACAGACGGGAGGCAAATAAAA
Source organism: Silurus aristotelis (assembly GCF_946808225.1). Lineage (NCBI taxonomy): Eukaryota > Metazoa > Chordata > Actinopteri > Siluriformes > Siluridae > Silurus > Silurus aristotelis. The sequence continues at coordinate 9,565,470 of NC_139586.1, forward strand.
ATGGATTGTTCCCTCCTTTCGCTGCTGTACTATGGGAGTAATCAATGATAAATTAGGTTCAATCTCCAGCAGTCAGCTCTTATCGTTTCTTATCTGCGGACGAGCCGAGTGAACTCGGTCTGTTTCCAGGAAATCCCCTTAACCTTTTCACGCTAAACAGAGAGGGACCGAATTCGAATTTGGCCGTCTCCCGAGTCGGGGTGCACTCGTGCCCTCTTCAGCCGATATCCAAATCCAAACTGACCGGACAACCGGCTCTCAATGGCGGTTATGGTTTTCGAAGAATTTATCGTCGAATGAGAAGTGACCTCGTTTTCCTGCCTGCCAAAAAACACCCTCATGGATCCCCAGACGGGATTTGTGCAGTTCTACTCGATCTTCCAGCTGAACAGCAGAACGTTACACGATCCCTGCGAAGGTTTTTCTCGCCCCGGAAAAAAAAAAAGATATCTCGATAAATAAAGGAAAGAAATCCCACTACAACACACTGTAACTACTGCGACTTAATATGGGAAGACGAGACACCTGAAACATGCTGTGCTCTGTGGGGCATGTATATTTGATGAGTGGTTTATGTATCTGTTCGAAGAAAAACAACTGGAATGCTTTAGAGGGGACAAATCAAACCTGTGGGAACTAATGAGATCAACTAATGCAGAATGAGATCAAGGGGGTGGTGGTTTTGAGGGATTGTCTGGTAATGTCATGGAGCTGTGCAGCAGTCAATCATTTGGAATTCACATGCTGGCTGGGGCCCATGTGATGAGGAAAGACCCTTGGCAACCCGTCCGCCCCCGTTTTCCTCTGCAGATGTTGTCGCCTGCCAACCACTACCATCTATCCAGCTCTCTGCCGTCGTAGAGCATGTCAGAGTCCGAATCTCTGATGTTTTCCATGCGTATAGTGGCAGGGTCCGGGGCGATGTAGCGTCTTGGCGACTGCTGCCTCGCAACGTAGCGGAAAGTAATTAAACGCCGGGCAGAAAAGGACGCGGTTGTGTGGACGAGCATCTATTGGGTTGCAAAAAAAAAAAAACACACGTCTGTGCAGCCTTTGTTTTATACTAAATATTTTCCGCAAATCCTCAACTTCTGATTTTGCCAAACCGAATAGGGCAATAGTAAGGAAACACAAATATCTTTTAATACTCAGTGTACTGCCCTAAAAAATTTTGAATTAAATTCCAGATTTATTTTCCACACTTTTCCATAAAGTCTAGGAAACCCTGTGGGTTCAGGGTGTGTGTGGTTGTTTTTTTTTTAAATTGATTCCACATTTTTTATTTGTTGTTTATTGACAAGCTGTGACTGAGTATTATTAAATACGGTTCAACCTAAATGCCAGAACCCCGTGCCAGGGGATCTACGATTTCTTTTCCTGAAATGAAATAGACTCTCTGCGTGCTTACCACAGTATCGAGTCTTTTTCCGCAAAGCAAACGTTTTAGAAGGGTCCTGTCGGAGTGTCTCAGCACCTGCAATAACAAAAAGAAAAAAGGAAAAAAAAAAAGAGCAAGAGAGAAAATTACCATCTGGGCCGTTACAGATCAACTCGTTCACTAAAAATATAGAGACAAAAACGTCTTTTAGAATGAGAAACAGAGACTCGAGGAAAACCGCTGACCCGACCCAGAGACGTACGAATGTGGAGTGCGCTGCAGACGTCTGGCGTGCGAACGTGTGCAAGTCGTGGCTAAATATACGACTGTACATGCTGCATGTAGTCCGCTATCAAGAGAGTCTTAATGTTCACCTAAACTTTTGCGATGTGGTCTAACGGAGAACGGGTCTGAGGTAAATACGGCTGCTGATGATCCGTTTCCATCTCATAACCGTGCACCAATGAACAGCCGAAACAATCGCGGGGATTAAAGCTGCGGCAACACGAGGAGGGGCGCAGATCCGAAAGAAAAGTCTGTTTACATCACCTCGTTATTAGAACACACTCCGGATTCAAGATGCATGTAAACGCATTAATTGTCTGCATTTATATTTGTAGACTCTTCAAACAATAACCTACAGTGTAGCTGCTATTATCTGCCACATTATTATCACCACAGTATCCGTGTAAAGCTGCTTTGAGACAATGTTCATTATTAAAAGCGCTATACAAATAAAAATAAATTTAATTGCTATGATTTGGGGTTATTCTCACACACACACACACACACACACACACACACACACACACAAATATATATTCATACACCATACACCTGGCCAGAAGATACGTAAGAACATCCCACTCCACGTTTAGTCCCCATTTGCTGTTATAAGAACCGCCACTCTTCTAGGAAGATGCTCTACTAGATTTTGGAGTGCACTTGTGGAGAGTTTGTGCTCATTCGGGTACAATGGTGTTAGTAAAGTCAGGCACTGGTGTAGGGTGAGGAGACGCCCTGGGCTGCAGTCAGCGTTCCAATTCGTCTCAAAGGTGTTCAGTAGGGTTGAGGTCCGAGCTCTAGAGCAGGAGAGCGAGCACTATACAAGTGTGTAGCTCCAGCGTTGTGGTAACTATTAAGAGGAGAACGACAGTGTTGGAAAACTATATAAAGTTTTATAATTGGGGTTTGAAAAGAAAAAAAATACAGTAGATACAGACCGAGTGTCCACATAAGTGACATTATTGTTTTCCAAGAAGAGCTTCATGTTCAAAGAAAATATATGGTTATTATAATTATTGGTTTTTCCTAACCCCAAATAACTGGAAGAAATCTAAAATGCAAGCCAAACCAAAGCTCAGGTCTTAGGAGGTTAAGAAGAAGAAAAAAAGAAACACAGCCTACATGGTTTTCCATATTATATATATATATGGTAATATATGAATATCAGCGCTGAATGAGCATCACACACCGGTGCCTTCCGTTTGTTTTACATAAATTTGGGCATTATCTGATGTTCCGCCTCGTACAGTAAAACCAGGTAGACAAGCGACGGGTCCGCTTCTGATCGACATGTACAGAAAAGCAGAAATGAGGCGTTCATGTCGGACGCTTCCTCCCTGGCATTTTGGCGCAAAGCGTTGACGATACGTCGGTAACAAATTATCCAACATTAGACAATCGCAGAGTAACACAGATCGTTGAAATCTTGCAAGGTCTGGGGATTAAATGACTTGTGGAGATTATGAAAAAAAAAAAAAAAAAACGCGCGTTTCAGGACGATTCGAAAAAAAATAATAATAATACGCTTCATTTGCACAAAAATCCTTTCTCTGTTTGAGAGCGGTGGGCGGGGCCAAGTGACCCTAACCAAAAAAATATACCTCATTTCAGAAATCAGAAATCGGTGCGACTTTAAGTGAAGATCTGTATGTATAAATAGAGGATGCTATAAATAGAAATTTATAGAGAGTTTGACCAACAACAGTGGGGCTTAAATAAGCGACGTTTAATTCACTGACGGATTCACACGCGGCGCATGGATAACGTAAGAATATTTCAGTCAATGTAGTAGTAAAATATATAGCAGTTAAACGGTGTTATGCAGCCGGTTACATTCAGACACTTCGCCTATCGCAAAAACCCACTTTGCTGTACGAGGTGTAGAGCCATCAAACTCCACAGTACGGAGTTAGGGGGCGAACGGTGCACTTATTTGTACCAAAACTTGTCATTACGGGGCTTTCGTGCGGGACCGCGGGTTTGTTTAGTCTCCGCCTCTCACTGTGAGGGCATTTCTATTGTTATTGATCAACTTGGAAACATACGCAACACAGCCGGGAGTTATAAAAAAGAAACTAGAGTTAGCGCAGAGTCACCGTACCGGAAATAAGATCTGTAGCGTTAGCCGCTAACCAGGAAGTGGATTCTTTAGCGTTTTATGTCCGGCTTCCCAGAATTTCTCTTGAGAGAGAAAAACCTGACAGTTCTGCATATTGCGGGAGTGAATGAATGAAGGATGGAAGGAATGAAGTAAACTATTTAATTGGATTTTTCCCTATTTGTCAATTTTTATTTATTAATTGATTACTCAATTTGATTGGTATAATAAAAACGTGGGTTGCGTTCTTTCGATTTCTTCACTTTGGTTTTTTGTAAAATATGATACAATATTTTAGATATTATTTGACCAAGCATTAAAAAGGAGTTTTTTTTAGCCTAATAAACAGCCCACTATATCCAGGGCACACAACACACACACACACACACACACACACACACACACACACACACACACACCCCCACACACACCCCCACACACACCCCCACACACACCCCCACTGACTCAGGATACACATTGGAAAATGAATGGTGTGGTTTCCTCAGGAGAGAAACACCTGAAGTGAAAAGGCTGAGCGAGGGAGCGAGTGAACGACCGCAGCTTTTGGACTCAATAGTCTCTTGTCTCGGGTAGAGGCGCCTGTAGAGAGATATGTTGGGATAAAAGCCACTTCCTTCATATGTGCAGCTCCCAAAGAGTCTCTCTGCCTCTCTGAGGCTTCTTTGTGAAGCTGCACCTGCTGAATATACGACATGCTCTGGCTCCCCTCGGCTTTCTCACTAGCGCACAGTTGTGATGATTAAAAACGGCAAAGGCGACACCAGAACTCATTGCTTTCGAAGGTTCCGCTGCTTGTGGAGATACCCGGCACGTTAAAGAAGCCCCACCCCCTTTTTTTCATCCGTCAGATGTTTTAGTGCAGAGGGTTTTCTCACTCGTTCGTACGAAGCCGTGAAAGGCGATCGTAAATATTTGAACTCGTCGAGGTTTTGCGATCGCCTCTGCCCCATCAAGCGGTGCCTGCCCGCACAGCTGTGGTCTACAGCAACTCTGCAGCAGGACAATCGAGATCTTCATGGAACAGGCTTTGTGCACAGGGGCAGTGTCATGGCGGAACAGGTTACGGGTCTCCTAGTTCCGGCGAAAACAACGACTTTGTGCTTGGGGAGGAAGCGTAGTGCTGGAAAACTCCCAAATTAGTTTCTCCATGTAGTGTGCATGAGAGGGGGGGCGGGGGATGGGGGGGGGGGTGATCAAATAAAACAAAAACAAACAAAAATAAACCCCCGCAGCAGGACAGCTGGGCTAATATTTTTACACGCATGGGTTGTGCGTTGTTGAAATGGAAGATGAAGAATGATGTGACTTGAGACGCACCTTTCGGTGTGAAATGCTGGTATTTCTAGCCAGCAGCATTTCCAGTCAAGGAGGAGCTGAACCGTTGATATTAATGGGCTGAGAAATGAAACGCGCTCGAGCTGACCTCGACTGAAACTGTGGATGTACAAAAGTGAACACTGAGACGTATACGCTTTAACGCGATCCTACACCGCCATGACACCCGGGGACGTTTACTCTGATTTGATTGGATTATACATCGTGTCTGCCGACAACTGCGCCTCGCACACAGGAGCTGAGCAATTTAACCTGAGACAACACAAGACTACCCAACGATGGCACTGCTTTAGCGCTGAATGAGACGGCTATGAGGCGGCTGATGTGCGAGCCTGGACAGAGTTTGTGCGGACATTTGGAGTGAAATCTTGAGAAAGTCCCGCCCTCTTTTTATCCATCTCTCATGCTTTTGGTCCAAACAAGTGGAGAAGGTTTCTCACTCATTCGTACAAAGCAGTAAAAAATTACCGGAAATAATAGATCAAGTTGAGGTTTTCTCATTTGCCTCTGCCAGCGAGCAGTGCCTGACCACACCGCTCTTATTACAATGTCCTCCTAAACGTTCTTTAAATATGGTTCGTATTAGAACAAAACTTCTAATAGCCTAATAGTTTTTGTTTTTTTTGTATACAATGACACCAAGTCTTCTGACTCTTGACTCGTGTCGATTCCTCCCTTTCGGTCAAAAATTTGAGCTGTTACCTCGACGGCCAATAGGTGGCAACGTTAAGCATAACATTTCCTGCACTCAAACTTTAGCTTTGTAATTTAGCAAGCAGGTCATCCCAATACCGAACACAAACTTTATATAGAAATGGGTTTCCCCATTTTAAAACCAGGGCTGAAACCGTTCCTCGAGTAACCCGAGCAATTCAAAAATGCATCGAGGCAAATTAGTTGATTCGTCCAGTCCATTTAACTACACACCGAGCACTGCGTTTCCCCACGGACCATTATTACTGTCGCACCACCCGCTAAAAACTCTGGAGTGCTCTGTACAGGTGAGCACAATAGAAGCCCGTTTCCACCACATACAAAAATAAATAAATAAATAAAATACAATTTCTCACAATTTCCGACAACTTTTTGCTGTTCCGACTTCTCGCGATTTCCGACTTGATTTCTCGCCTTTCCCGACTTCTCGCCATTTCCGTCTTGATTTCTCGCCGTTCCGACTTCTCACCATTTCCGACTTCTCGCAATTTCCGGCTTTATACAAATGTATTGCAACTCGCAGATATAAAATAGGCTCAGATTTGCTACCCACATGCAGATCACCAGGTCGCTGTCATCACTCCCATTCAAAAAAAATTATTATACCTTGGGGGGGGGGGGGGGGGAGACGTCTAATTTTTTTACTATCCATTTTTCCTGTTTTCTTTCTTTTGTTTTTCTTTTTGTAAAAAAAACCCTAGTGAGTTAGCACTAGCTGGAGAAACTGTTTGTGCTAAGAGCCCAGACATGGATTCCACTTCCTGACAGGTGCGTCACGGTGAACTCTGACCACCAAGAGCTTCTGGAAGGGTAATAAAGATAAGAACTTGCTCACATGGGGACTAGAAACCTCCCATATATCGTTACAATCCTGCACTAATTGCCTACATTTTCCGTCACTAATGTTACCATAACGCAACTGGCTGGAAATAAAAGGTTTCGGATGATAGGTGGTGCATTAAAACATCCCCATTAACAACTTGGTTGTTTAGCGACAAAGATTCCGACAATCTTTCAGTGTTGTTTTTAGTGGCTGGTCTCAAAAGCCATGCGGAACGTTTACTACCGAGATGACCGAAAAGTTATTCCGAAACGGATACAAACATTTCTTCCCCCTGAAGTACTGTAAGGTTAAACAAAGAAATAACCGTCTGAAAGTGCTTTCCGGCATGTTGTTCTCAGGAATCTTATCCTTCGGAATAAACCAGCAGTCAATGTTCGTGACTCGTTACTGCCTTCTTTTTAGGCCTGTTATATATTCGCTATAAGCTTCCCATTAAAAAACGCTGATCCAAACATCGATGCTTGAGGCTTAGACCATTAGAATGACATTTAGTTTGTCATGATTACTTATGCCCCTTTTTTACTGAATCTATTTACAATCATTAACACCTGCATTGAAGGACCCGTCGCAGAACTCATTTAAAATGTATATTTTTTTAAATGTGAGGTTTTTTTATTATATATTTGTATTTTGATGTAATATGGCAATCAAATGCATTAAATATGGTTTAGTTTAGAAAACCACAAGGGGGTGTTATTACAGTACGGTACTGATGTAGGGTGAGGAGGTCTGGGGTGCAGTCGGCGTTCAAAGTCATCCCAATAATGCTGAGGCATGAGCTCTAATGCAGGCCACTCACGACAACAATTGTAAGCCTCCAAATTTGTGGAAACAGTATGGGAAAGAACCACGTATAGCTGGAAAAGTCCGGTGTCCCAATACTTTTGTTCTTACATGCAGAAAAATGTAACTAAAAAAAAAAGCATGAAGTTTGACTTTCACTGTAATGAATGTAAAAGGTTTGTTACGGTGAACCGGTACTACAACCATGAACAGTTCTGTCCTCAAGTGTCAGTGAACAGTTGATAAGCTCAACATTGATGGATCGATAACTGTTCCCTTTGGAGGCTCAATGTTCCTTCCACATATCGTAGCCGCGGTCGGGGCCAAACTTATATGGACTAATTTATGATGCTAATGTATATTGATAAACTAGTGATTCCTGTAACTCTGCTTGGTGAGAAGGTCGATTGTTCGAGCATTAATATTGAAATTAAATGAATCCGTCGTACGCAACAGCTAGCCTTTCGAAAAAAAGCCCTTTTCATATTAACCCACTCCGCAATTCTTTCTTCCCTTAAACGACGCGTCGACAAAGTTGAATTGCTTTGAGAACGAAAACGGGCAGAAATCCAGGTCCCTATTCAGACTTGTAAGTCACACTTCCGGATTTTCTGTCCCGCTAAACTACGCTAAAAACAGCGGCGAATTATGACGGGCACGAGAAACTGCAAGAAAGGTATGAAAGATCGCGTTCGCGGACTATCATGCGGAAATAATACGGGGGTGAAAATCCAAATCGGCGCAAACACGTCCGGTCGCTCGGCGAAGCCTGAAGACAATAACCCTCATAAACAAATCTATTAGAATTGATTTATCCAATCTGGCTAATTCATGATAATTCGGCGCTAATAAATGTCACCGTACGGTCGCCAGGCCCAGGTTAGTTAACGGGCTCGACGCGAGTCGATTTTTCTTTCGGAAATGTCGCGACCCCTGTCTGAGATGATTAAAATAAATGCCTTCCTGTAACGATAAAGCCGACGGGATTGATGAGCCGCGGGAACAGAAACAACTCTTCGGTTTTGATTTGCACCTTTGAAACACTGATATTAGCTCAAGACCAAAATGTACATCGAAAAGAGTCTACGTTTGCAATTTCTATTGGGTTTATAAAACTGGTACCACAACCAGATTCTGATGGTGTATGAATGATGATGAATCAGAAACAGATATGATGCGTTTCAAAGAGGACAAAAACTTACTTGATACACTGTCCAAAGTAAAACTCGATATTTAGTCAGAAATGCGGACAATCCAACTGCAGCGAATTCACCCGAACATAAAGAACGCATCGCGAGCCCGACACACATGCAGTAGATGATCAGAGCAGAGGTTTTGTTCCACACCAGCTGTGTTCTCACCTAACTAGAGGGACCACGCAAAAAGGGAAACCGCAGAAGTGAACCATTTGACCTGACTAAATGCTGCGCGCATATATATATAAATGACCGTAATTTCCGGACTATTAAGCCACACCCACTGAATTTGACAAAGATTTTTATTTTGAACATAAATAAGCCGCAGGTGTCTACACTGAAACTAATGAACTTTACACAGGCTTCAACAAAAAACAGTGTCTGTTACACGGCTTGTATCTAAACAGTAGCCTACCAAGAAAGTCATTGTTCACTGTCTTCCTCCTTCTTTTCACAACTCTCCAGAGTTTTTTTTTAGCATCATCGTGCGTTTAAAAATCACCATCGGTGAAGCTTTATTCCCGATGCCGTGCAGCTCAGAACACAGGTGAAGTGCTGAAATGATTCTCCTTTCCTGTAGACAGTCCGAGTGAGCGGCAGGTCAAACGTCAGAGGAACCTCATCCATATTTATGATGTGGTGCGGCCCGATTCAGTGGGAGCGCATCTGATTTAATATAAAGAGTTTCATTGGTTCAACTGAACCCGTTCGGCAATTTCATTGGTCTAATGTTACGGGGTTCAGTTTTTTGGTTTGAAGTTTGTGAAACCGTGAAAAACCCAGGAAAAAACCATAAATTAGCCGCTTCGCTGTTTAAGCCGCTGGGTTCAAAGCGTGGGAAAAAGTAGCGGCTTATAGTCCGGAAAATACGGTACTAGTATCTAGTCTTCATTCAGCTGTGGTGCTGCAGTTTTGGGAAGATTCATGTTTGGGGATTAAAAGGTTTATTCCAGGAGATATGCCCATCTTTAACAACAACAAAAAGGCATTATTTAAACTCAGCACTGAATTTTAGCTGGGAACTTTTTTTTTTTTTTTTTTTTATACGCCGCACTTGTAATGGATTTGTGTCCGTTAACCAGACAAATATTGTGGCCGGGCAGCAATTAAAGACGGACAAAGGGAGATCAGGTGCCACAGGGAAAAATAAGCGCTTATTACAAGAAGATACACCGTGTTTGGCTGTGGCGGGTCGTTTGCCGAGATATTGCCTCATTGCTTGTTTTTAGTAGCCCACCCAAGTTGCAAATGAACTCTAAGCTTGTTTGTTGACATCAGGTCATGTTGCTAAACATATGAGCCAAGTCTGACGTCAATACCCTACAGCATTCCAAAAAAAAAAAAAAAAAAAGAAAAAAAAAAGGCCTCACTTCCAGTTGCGAATTGATTGCAATCTTCATTCTACAGTTTGTTGAGGGCGCTACAGTGTTGGAGCGGGGCTCTCCAATACTGCAGTGTAATTACTTCTGTTTCGAAGGCTGACACAGACTCGCGTGTGGCACCAAAATAATAACAATGTACCGTCGCACGAGTGCCTACGCATCAGTCATCACGAGACCCCTAAAATAAAGATTATCAGAACTCTTCTTTCGGCTTCTCCCATTAGGGGTCGCTACAGCGGATCATCCGTCTCCATTTCCCCCCCCCGTCCTCTACATCTGCCTCTTTCAAACCAACTACCTGCATGTCTTCCCTCACCACATCCATAAACCTCCTCCTTGGTCTTCCTCTTTTCCTCCTTCCTGGTGGCTCCAACCTCAGCATTCTTTTACTGATATACCCCATGTCCCTCCTCTGCACATGTCCAAACAATCTCAATCTCACCTCCCTCACCTTGTCTCCAAAAACGTCCTACATGCGCTGTCCCTCTAACAAACTCGTTTCTAATCTTGTCCATCCTCGTCACTCCCAACGAAAACCTCAACATCTTCAGCTCTGCTAGAACACGGTATTGAACCTCGACGACTAATTCGAGGTAAAAGAGAAAACACAGCTCCGAGGTTCCTTTTCAGTCGGCTGCGCGTGAACACGGCGTGCATTGTGCCGTTCCCTTCCCCCACCGGTATCGTTGTACGGCGAGATGTTCGTTACCAACCACTGCTGCACCTGCTTTAGACGGCTCCACCTCCTCAGGAGGAATCGCAACACAAACCATCTCGCATGCTGAAGAGTTTCATCAGACACGAAGTGTACATAATGAAAGCAGATCAGTGGTTAAGATGTTGGACCACCGATCAGAAGATCAGGAGCTCAAATCCCAGCACAGACAATCAACCAATACCGGGCCCTTAGCCCTCAACTGCTCTGTTGTATTAATGAGATAAACAGGAATGAGGGAGTCACCGCATACTCCAGCAGATTAGCGCTGCTTTGGTCTCGAGCTGCTGGTTAGGTTTGCCGTTGGTATTAGTCTTGAGAAGCCTGATGGCATCGTAAATTCGGCTAAATGCCAGTATATTTCAGTCTGGATGCCACTGCAGGGACTTGGCAGGCAACGAGCCCAAATATTCTTTTGGACCCACATGAAAATGATTAAACACAAAACCGATGGATCGCAATGACCATCGCAACCTCGTGGCTCTGAACTCAGACGCCGCGGACACACAGACCTGAAAATATAAAAGAGGGACAGAGATCTTTCTCCAACCGAGTAAAACGCTACAGGAAGACGCTGCTGATCTCTCCAGAGTAATGATGATAATTGCGCTGATCGTTTAGAAACCGCTCTGTCGCAGAAGGAAAAAAAGAAATAAGCACTACGTAGTTATTAACCTTAAGAGGGTCCTGCTGCTTTTTTTTTTTCTTTTTTTTTTTAAATGGCTCTTGATTGGTGCTGTTCTCGTTTTTCACACTGAGAGAAAAAAAAAATATCATCGGCCATTTAAACCACGCTGGAGACTGCTGCGGCTTCTAAAAGTGCGTCTCGAGACGTATGGACGACTCCGATTCACCAGGGAGGATCACGGATATTAGTGAAACTGTGCGCCAAACTGACATGTGACTGGCTGAGGCTAAACGTAGCGATGTCAGCAGGCGTGTTTCACTTCCCTCGAGAGAACCGCAAATGCCGAAAGCTCTTCGGCCACTGCTACTATTCTAAAGTCTGAAACATGCAGGAGGTGACGGAGATGATTAGGGTGGTTTCGTCTCAAACACAAATAAAGAGGTATCTGTGTCACATAGAGGAATGGAGGAGCTACACAACAAACAGTAAAGAAAAGTATTGGGACACCTGACTTCTCCTGAACTCTGAAACCCTACTGAAGACCTTTAAGATGAACTGGAACACTGACTGCACCTCAGGTCTCCTCACCCTACATCAGTACCTGACTTCACTAACAACCCTTGTGGCTGAATGAGCCCAAACCTCCACAATCACCCTCCAAAACTGATTGGAACATCTTCCCAGAAGAGTGGGGGTTTTCATAGCAGTGAATGTAAAAATGGGATGTTAAAAAAAAAAAAGCGCATATGAATCTTATGGCCATGTGTCCACGAACCTTCCGTTCTACTCAAGCTAGTCTTCGGTCTTTACGTTTCAGCGGTCGGGGCTTGATGGGCCGAGGATGAGTCCTGATCTCTGACGTAAACCAAATCTACAAACAGGAAGAAGAAGAGAAAAAACAAAATCCTCTTTCTTAAATTCCTCTCCGTCTAACGCGGCCACGCTCCCTAACAGTAGTTGTTGGTATGTATAACGTTTAATACTAATGCTGTAGTACTACAATGATATCGAATGACTGATATTTCATCCTGAAGGGTTCCTTGAACGCGGAGAAGAACGCACGTCGCACTTCGGTGGGTCGCCAGCGCCAATAGTGCAGTTCAGACACGGACGCGGCTTTGGCAATAACCGTATTTGAGCTCACGAGACGCTTGATTTATACAACGGTGCTTGTTTTCCCCCTTCGTGTACTGTAGCAAACACTGAGCCGTAATCCGCGCCGTTACTATGACAACGGCCCTGGACTGATATCTGATTAAAGAAAAGGGGGAGAGAGAGAGAGAGAGAGAGAGAGAGAGAGAGAGAGAGAGAGAGATGACAGCACTGCAGCAAATAAGGGCTTTAGAAACACACAGCTAATCTTTTTTAGATTTCACAGTCAGCTTGTGTAGGAGTGCTGCTGCTGCTGCTGCTGCTGCTGCTGCTGCACAGGTTACTGCTGGCCTCTGGGCTCCTGCAGGACTGGATGGAAATTTGATGCTGACCCCAAACACACATGGCTGTGTCATCTGAGGATGGTTAAAGTGCTTATCTGGGCTTACCATGTGATCAGGTCTCGTCCGGATGTCAGGCTTTAACCTCGGTCTTTCTGCACGGAGTCTCTTCGGTCTGGAAAGGACACAAAAAAAAAGGCCTGGTTAAACAGCGCCCTCTGTACAAACGCGGGGTACGGGGCGGCTACCTTGAGATAACGTCGTCCTAATAAACACACAGAGTTATATATAAGCACTGCAGGACGATTCGATTATTAACTACTGATTTACGTGTATGTTCGTATATACTGCGGTGATCCCCCGGAAAAAAGAGGCGATAAACGGACGCCACCCCTAAAAATGCTGTTTTATGTATGCAGTAGTGTATTACCGTTTTACTTCATTCTAGAATTAACCGTTATAATTGTTTATGAATAAATGACATAATTCTAAAATAAAAATTCCATAAAAACAATTCCCTGTAAGTGTTTTGGTCCATTGGGGAAAATCAGCTAAACCAATTAGCTGAGGGGGGGTCTTCTGGGAAGACGTTCCACTAGATTTTGGAGATTCATGTTCACACAACCCTTACGAGAAAATCAAGGACCGTGACGTCGGAGCGACGTGGGGCCACCTTCCAGTGGGCTCACCACCTGCAGGAGGGACCGTAAGGGACCGGTGCTGAGAGGATTGGGCAGCAGTCGAAGGCGGGGGCCTTGACAGCCCGATCCCTGGTCACAGAAGCGTCTGGGGAATCTGCTTAGACTGCTGCCCCCGCGACCCGAATTACGGATAAGCGGGAGAAGATGAGATGAGAGAGATGAGATGTTCACACGAGGCTGTGAGTCAAGTCAGGTACTACTGCATTCCAGTTCATCCCCAGTCAGTGCTCTCCAGTGGGCCACTCAAGATCTTCCACTCAGAAGAGAGAAGAGTTAACGTGATGTCCGCCGGAGTTTCTCACATTATTTACAAATATTTTTTTCCTGGAGGATTTAGGAACCAGTTTCACCTTCCATTTCTATTTTTTTTTCTCTCACACACAATTTTCTTCAAACCTAAACTACATTCCCGAAAGTTCCTGAAAAATGGATAAATAAATAAAAAGCATAAACATTCCACTGATGGCGAGGGATTTTGACTTGGGGGTAAAATGCTCGCTCGAAGGCCAGGACTTGCTTTACACTTTGTTTGCACTCTCTAGAGCAGTGGTCCCCAACCCCCCGGCCACAGACCAGCACCGGTCAGTGGGTCAATTGGTACCGGGCCGCACAGAGAGAATACATAACTTACAGTATTATTATAGGTGGTCTCGTCACACAAAAATCGCATAAATTGTAAAAATTATTAATCAATTCATTAATTAAACAAAAAACCCATTAAAACAAACTTGCCGTATTTTTATGCTCGAGTTTAAGTCAAAAACGCAGGAACGCCACGTGCATTTTAAAAGCGAATGAGATGCGACTGGTTTCATTTTTAAAAGGATCGATGTGAGATTTTACTGGCGGTAATCAGGACGCACCTGAGCGGGACACGGAGATCATGTGAACGATGTGAACTGTGTGCTGTAAAAACAAGTTCATTGTTCAGAGCAGGTTTATGCTCCTGATGTAACGAGGCATCGTGCGACTCGTCGTCTGTCGGGTTTTTATTAGAGCGCTGAACGAAGCCGTCGCAACTGCGGGATTCGCGTGCCGTCGGGACCACAAGCGATCAACCAGCCAGATGTTTAAATACAACAGATACAAGGAACATTTGATAATGGGACAGGCGCTGAGTGATGCAGAAAAACGCCTCACTGTCTTCCAGTGCAGTATAATAAGTCCAGGTCGAGTTTCAGCTCGCTGTGCTAAAGAACAAATGCTCTTTCGGCGTGAACGTATCTCGCACACGCAACCTGCTACCCTCTCGGCCTTGGGATTCAGGCGTTCCTAGCTTACAGGGTCTTTTTCCCACGGCAGCGCCGCCTTCAGCAACCAGTCTGGCCTTTACTGGACCTCGACTCGTACCCTTTTAACAGCTCAGTCACAGGCACAATGGTTATGGTTTAACTCGGTCATCTGAGACCAGCGAGAAAGACACAAACTGCAGCGCAGGAAAAAGTGCAAATGAAAAAAACCTTTACGCTCTTCGCGCCGCTTAAGTGCTGGATATCTGACGCTTAGAAATGGGAGGAGTTTCTTTTCACGGTTTTTCTCTTAAAAAAAAAAAAAAAAAAAAAAAAGGACCATACGGTGCTCATGGAAACGGTAAATGTGATCTTCCTGTGATTACGTTTATAAAGAACAACCAATCACAGTGCAGGTGGAAGCAACAAGCACTGAATTCTCAAATCTGATTGGTCCGAAAGTTTGGAGCAGCAGCTCAAACCATACTGTAACTCAAACCAAACGTAACACTGAAATTATGGACGGAGTCTCCAGTGTCAGCAGTGAGGAGATTTTTGTCTTTACAGCTCATTAGCAGGAGTTTGTCGCACGGACACTCCACAGCATCGAACGTGAATATAAACGGAAGTAAATAAGCAAAGAAACAAGGAATAACAAATAATTAAATAGTAATGAACGGAAAACGCCATTCGTATCCCGTTACAGCTGGACCTGTCGTAAAACAATAAATAATCGCTCCGAATAAAGAAGAAATTAAGCGCGTTCTTTATTACACATTACAAATAATCAATGCATGGTTTACTCCATCGAAGCTGATCTGACACTGGGTTCTGAAGTCAAAAAGTCACGGGTATTTATGTGCACCCGAATAAAACGCAGAATAAAACGCAGATACCCTAACAGATGAGCTGGCGCACGTTTTAACCAACTCGAGGTGAGGCTCGTTCTTAAGCTTCGCTCGTAGCAAAAATCTCCACAAACACCGCCTCATCTGCATATCATTTACATTTCATTAGGAAGCACAGCAGCATTGAGAAACTTTCAAGGTTTTTACTTTTTTGGTACATTTTATTATTTATTCCTTTTATATATATATACATACAGTGAGGAAAATAAGTATTTGAACACCCTGCTATTTTGCGAGTTCTCCCACTTAGAAATCATGGAGGGGTCTGAAATTGTCATCGTAGGCGCATGTCCACTGTGAGAGACATAATCTAAAAAAAAAAATCCAGAAATCACAATGTATGATTTTTTAACTATTTATTTGTATGATACAGCTACATCGCACGTCGCACGATGCCTCGTTACATCAGGAGCATAAACCTGCTCTGAACAATGAACTTGTACATACAATCTCAGTTGACATGCTTTGGAGTGGAAGATCTTGAGTGGTCTGCTATAGAGCTCTGATCTCAACCCTACTGAACACCTCTGTAATGAATTGGAACTCTGCACCCCAGGCCTCCTCACCACACCTACATCAGTACCGACTTTACTCACACCATTGTGGCTGAATGAACACAAATGTCCACAAGTGCACTCCAAAATCTATTGGAAGAGTGGAGGGAATCATGAGAGCAAATTGGGACTAAATGAGGAACGCGATGCTCAAAAAGCACAAGCATGCATACACACACACACACACACACATATACATACACACACACATACTTAAATATGATCTAGTGTTAGCTGGATGTTTTAAATCAATTTATTTACAGTAAATACGGTTAGAAACACGATCACGCTGCTTTGAGTGGATTACCAAGAGATTGTTAATACATGACGATGCCCCTGTGCTTTCTGAACATCATATTCCACATTTAGTGCCCATTGCCCCGTAATGTCCTCCGCTCTTCTGGGAAGATGTTCCATTAGATTTTAGAGTGGATGTAGGGAGTTTGTGCTCAGCCTCCTACACAATCGAGCGCCTCCGACTTTAAGGTAACAGTTTGTTGAAGAACGACGTACAGCTGGAGAAATCTGGTGTCCCAATCATTTTGTCCACGTAGCGTAGTGGATAAACTGGTACAAAAGCGGCAGGTGCAAGCAAAAAGTCCTGTTTTTTCTCACGTCCGTCGCCTTAACTGAATGTGTTCGAGTTACGTCGACAGATTCTACGCCTGACCTCGTCTTCGGACCCCAGTGGACGCTGGTGGTTGCACGGTGCTGGAATGTGCAGAGAAAGTCGGAATCGCACATCGCGGTAATTAATCCTTTGTTTACTGAGAAACTGGGCCATTTGGAATAGGTCGGCGGAGCTGCTGGCAGTTGGAAAGAGATGAGTCTAAAATAGACTTGTGTTTACAGAGTCAGCTCACGGTATCCCATTGTTTTAGCCTCCGAGCGGCGGACGTGATTGTGTGCGTGAGGAGGGGGAAATGAGGGAGGGGGGGGGTGCATTGGACAGCCTAAATCTCATTTCAGGCGAACGACAAAATGATTTCAGGCAATTGCTAAAGGGCTTGTGATTTGAAAGGTGTGATTAGAGCGAGGTAGAGCCTCGAACAAGTCTGAACTCAGACATGGCTGATTTCAAACTCTTAAAATTGGGAAATAAACCCCCCCCCCGAATGATCCTGCGTAGTTCTGTGGTCTCCTTTGTAACAAATGAGCCTGCGTGTTGTTTTCTTTTGTTTGCTGTAACAAAGGAGTCTCTAAAAGTAAATAAAAATATAGTTAAATTACTATTTATCATATAATGACTTTGGGACCGCAACACCTAACCACGGGATGATAAACATTCTTCTCCCAGTCATTTTCTGATCCTCACCTCTCCTAACTCATCAGTTGTTCCTCTTTACTGCTCTACATCTGCATACGCCGACTCGGACTGCAATATGGCAGTGCAGCTAAGAACTAAATATAATTATTGTAACAATGACGTCAAGATTCGGAAAAAGAAAAAAACCCGACCGACGGCATTGCGTGGCGTCGATGGGAGTCTCGTGACGTGAGGAACGAACGAGTCGGACCGGATGACTCGTGAGATGAACTACTAAATAGTGTTTCCTGTGAATAACCTGTGGTGAATTTGTGACGCTCTGCTCATGCGTGTGAACAGCTGACAACCTCATCGACGATGGAACTGTAGTGAATGGCAGGGGTGTGACGGTGCACGTATTTGTACCAAAAATGTTCCCGGTGCAAGGCTTTCGGCTTTCGGCACACGTGGAGGAGAAAATCCGGACAATTCCGCATATCGAGGGAGTGAATGAATGAAGGATGGAAGGAACGAAAACATTTGTTAAAGTCTGCCGAGATCAGCAGAACAGTGATATGGATCATATCTTCAGAAAATTCTAAATAAATGTAAAACACACACACACACACACACACACACACGTTTTACCCAAATAGAGTCTAACAAATGTAAAATATTTTATTATATTTTTCCATTTATTTCATTTTATTTAACTCAATGTAACTAGTGGCAATTTAATTATAATTATGAAATGTGTACTGCATTAATTTGATTAATATATCTTTTTTTTTTTTATTACAAAATATTATTATATATCATATTTCACCAAGCAGGCACTTTATTTAAAACTGTTAAAAAATGTAAACTGTATCGTTCACAAATGTTATTATTAATAAAATTGAAGTTAAAAAAAAAAAAAAGACGATTTGATGTTTTGCATCTCTTCCCCGTAACAGTACCGAAATTCTACCGATCCATGACTTAAACACGAGGTACGTGCCGTACTGTGAATTTTGTGGACCGTTACACCCCCAGTGAACGGATGTGTTACACCACCCAGATGCAGATGTGTTCCCTATTGACGTGTTCCTCTCAAGGGTGTTTTTTTTTCTTCACCACGGTCACCACTGGCTTGCTTCGTTAGGGCTAAACTGATTGCCGAATTTATATTCAGAATATTTGCTTCCTGGATAGTTGCTTTGGCACAACGGCAATCGTTTAAAAAAAAATCCTGTACGACTAAAGCCGAAAGAAAACAAACCGAGTCGGCGAATTCACCCAGACCTACTTTAGTTGTTTTCTATGTAATAATTGATCAGAAACCTCAGACTGTAGCGCATTCCATGTACAACGCGTTTGTGCTCGGGACTCGGGAATGCTCCTCCGCGGATGGAACAGCACATGACGGACCGAGAATGCTGGGTGGGGGAGGGGGTGCGGTGTGACGTGGCACCACACACTGAGCGCGTAACTCGTTGCTCTTGAACGGTTTCGGGGAGATTTAATGTTACAGAACGTCCAGGAGACAATTTAGTTCCTGTTCTCACTTTCATTACAGCTTGTGATAAGCAGCCACTCACCCGCCCTCCCTCGCGCTCTCTTTCCCGCTCACTCACTTGTCATTTACTGGAGGAAACTATTCTGTTCGAGACTTTCCCTGAGCTGGGAAACTCTTGCAAAACACAAACAATGAATGTCTCCGAAAAAACATAAATCCAAAACGCTGTGGTTGGAAAACACCTTTTTAATATGCGGCGGGTCTCTGCGCCCAAGCGGTTACTACAGAAACAGTGCGGCCCAGTCAGACCTTCTGGTTCAGTCTGACGACGTACTGCACACAATACGCAAATCTTCCCCTGAGCGCCGACGTCCTTCCGGGTTCTTCGTGGAGCAGCTCCATATGTAGTGACGTGACAAACGTGACAAAAACGACAGACTGCTAAAGACGGAGCAGAGTTAACAGTCCAGATGCTTATAAAGGAGTATAAAACGGTCTCACTGCCCCTCTGAAATTCTCTGTAGGACGTTGCTTGGTGGCGCATGTCTTCCTTTGGAGCGGCCAGTCCACTTCCGCTAAAATCACTTATGAAACTTAAATCCCAGCCCACGGAACCCTGTTTGATCCTGCTGAAAGTTCTCGCAGACGTAGAAGAGATGATGATGAATTCTGGACATTGAAGTTGTAATGAACCGTAACGGTGCATAAATAGAATCCACGCGGGAGCGGTGCGGTGCGATAACATTGCCCCCAGTGTGTTAATCCCTCAAATGTACCCTTTTACGTATGGAATATCCGTGACGCAAGCTGCTTCCTGCGAGCACGTATGTTGCAGCAGCTGGAAACAGCTGTTCCCTCGCTGGCATGAGTTGAATACCGAAGAAAGCGGAAAGTGCAAAAACTCCTTCATTTTTTGCACAAATCTCTGTACTTTCTACTTCCTAACATTTGCAAACCAGACGCGTTACTTTAGTTTGAATCTATTTGGTGACGTGATCGCTATTTCTTTTAGCCCATCAGCCTGTTTCTCGTCATTGCGCTGCTTTTTTTTTTTCTTCAACCGCCCGCTTTTGTATCGCTTCCTGGCTCTCACGCCACAGACGCACACTAGTTGACGAAGCTCACGATGAGCAGTCAGAAAGCAACAGGAAGTACAGGGGTAACGTAGATGAGACGGAGGGAGTCGGCGATGTAAACACGACTAAATACAGAGACTTTCCTGATCATCATCATCTTTGCTCTGCTTGTGTTCTATATGGTGGATGTTCAGCCTGGATACATTCGTTAGATAAATCTATTTGTATTCATATATTA